>NC_141878.1:152569166-152872196 GCF_056163025.1 Triticum urartu
CAATGTTCTTACCCGGTGTTTCTCATGAAGATTCTAACGAAGCTTCAAGTTCGTCATTCGTCATTCCTCTTCTTCTCCGGTGGTTTCAAGTCAAGATTTGTTGATCATATCCTTTCCTCGTTTCAATGCTTTCTCATGCCGGTGCAATTCTTAATCATTCACCTCTCGCTATTCAATTGTTCCGGAGTGCTGAAGATATCTTGGAAGGATCGTCTTGTCATTCAAGATCCGTTAATCCTATTTTGAGGATGTTTATCTCATTCAAGCCTTTTAATTCAACCGTTGCATTCTCTCTTTTAAATTGTTCTATGGTGTTTCTTTTGAGTGGGCTCTAACCCACAGGTTTTTCCCAGGATCTTACCTGACTCTTCTTTTACGGCATTACTATCAAATTCATTTCAAAGTTTGACGTAAGAATGAGTTATCATCAGTCAAATGCCTTCTCCTAGATCTTTCACAATTCTTTTCATCGTTGGCTCAAATTTTCCATTCTTCATTCCGCTGTGCCTCAATAATTCATGGTGGTGTTTCTCGTCATCATTCTTGGATTTTGAAGACCGAAGAAGATTCTTCTTTCAATCCTGCTCCATTCTCTTCAAGATTCGTCATTCAAGCTTGTTGCCATCCTCTCATAATTGTTTTCGATTGTCAGAATTCTTTTTCACCCATCCAGAGTAATTCAGGAGTTTTTCAGTTTGATTCTCCGAAGGCCATCATTTCAGGATTATTCATTCCAGTTTTCAGCTAACATTCTCCAAATCTTACCGGTGCATCGTTCAAGTACACTCTAATCAGTTCTTGACCTCTTTGTTCTCTTGTATCTAAATCCTAGCAAGCATCGTCATTCATTTGCTAATCCTTCTCGGTGTTTCTTCATGTTTTATTCGTTTTTTTTCTTCAATTCTTATGGCGGTTCATTCAAGATTCTCTTCCTTTGTTATCGTATCAATTTATTCGACGTTCCAATCCTATCGGTGGTTCCTTTAAGACCTTCCCAAGTTTATGTTATATCTCTCTTAATCCTTGCTACGAGAATAAGTAGTGTGCCAAATCCGTTGATTGTCATCAATTTAATTGGTGAAGGATAAGCATAATGTAATTCTTATTCTTGTTTCATTGAAGTGAGTAATTCCTTATTCCGGAGGCTCATCAAATTCTCGGTTTCAATTGTTGTCATCTTCTCTTTTTCCCGGAGTTCCAAGTTCTCTCAATTATTTCATCGTGAAGCCCCATCTAAATCATTGCAAGGGTTCAACTGGTGTTTTCAACTTCTCCTTCATTCCGTTTTGATCATCCTTTCGTTACTGGAGTTCTTCATGGAGGTTCCACTTGATGGTTCATCAAGGATTTAAATCCTTCTCGAAGTGTTCATCAAGATTCTTTTCAGAGGAGCTCAAACATTCTGGAGTGCAATTCTCTCAACCGTATCATTCGAGGTGGTATTATGTCATTCTTGATAATTTGAGTTCAGGTCTCATGATTCACAGATTGTTAAGAATGAGATATCTTAAATCCATCAACCTCTTCGTTGGAGTTATCTTGGGTTATATTTCTCCTAAAGCCTTCCCTAAGGATTCTTGCTATCTATGGTGCTTATAAAGGACCCAAGATCTTCTTTATCCTCCCGGTGAAATATTTTCTCGTCTCCTTGTTCATTCCAATCCAATTCTTTTCCCGTGAGTGGCAGGTTGTCACCCCATAATTTTGAGATGTATTCCATAAGACCATATCAAGCTTATTCTTTTCGTTGTTGGTTTTCCAACAACTCCGTTCTAGCTGTTGTTGTAAGCATGCTCCCTCGAGATCTTGTTTCACTTCGTTCATTCCATTCCACTCTTTCTTTTGTTCCGGAGGCATTGTGATGGTGCTATCTTCAACATTTCTTCTTGTTCTTGTCAGGACCTTGTTCTTTTCATGCCTATCCATTTAACCGGAGAGTTGTGCCCTCTGCTCAGTTCTTTTCATCTTATCAAGTCTTGTATCACTTTTCAACCGGAGTGCTGTCCGACTTTGTTCTTCCTCCTTCCTCTTTCCTAACGGAGTGTTTTCAACTTCGTTCATCTCCGTTGCTTTCTTTCTGTCTTTTTCTCAACCTCGCAAGGTTCTTTGGTTTCACTCGTTTGTCAAAGAAGCAACTTAGTTTTACCTCTTCTCTTTCTCTTCCGTTTGTCCCTCCGGTGCCATTCTAGATCTCGGGACGAGATCCTCTCGTAGTGGTGGAGTGTTGTAACGCCCCGAGACCGATGTGCTAGGTGTCCGTCAGTTATTCGCTGTCGTTGTCATGTCTTTTGCTTGCGTGTTGCATCTTATCATGTCATCATGTGCATTGCATCATCATGTTTTCAAAACTTGCATTCGTCCGGGTTCCCCCGTTCTCTCCGCTGTCCGTTCTGAGCCCAGACACACTTGCACGTGCCCACGGCACGTCCGAAATATTATTTTATAAGTGGCCGGAAAATGTTCTCGGAATGGGATGAGAGTTGGAGTGCGGTCTTGTCATGGTGTAGGTAGGCTGCCTGCCAAATTTCATCGCATTCAGAGTCCGTTTGACGCCCCAACGGATAAATATAGCGGCAATAGTAGCCGGTCTAACGTCGGACGTTTTCGGTCTCCAAAAACAGTCGCCGGGCCTCCCTCTCTTCTCTTCTCTCAGATCGAGACCGTCTACACAGCCCACTACCTACCGCCAGGTCCAACCTAGCGCGCGTCCAAAAATTGTCCTGGACCCGACTCGAGCAGTCGTCACCGTTGTGTCCGGATCATCCCCAAACGTCTATAAAACGTCTCCGTTTTTCTCTTTGGGCTACCTAACCTATTTTTCTCGTCCGTCCGATTAAGATCGAAGGGACCTAATGCCCCTATCCAGAAATCCTTTTGCCTTATATATTAGACCAAACCCTAAAACCTAGGGATCTGTCCCATCCATCTCCTCACCCACCGCCGCCACCCTCTCCCTTGGGATCCTCCCAGATCCCCGTCGGTCCAATCTGCAGCCCAGTCTTCCTCCTTCGTTTTTAGCACCACCCCAATCAGCAGCTTCCACCTTGCCTCGATCCAAATCCACCTCCCCAGGGACGCCCCACCTCGTCTCCAACTCCGGTCACAGCCTTGCCCCGCTTGCTATTTCTCCTTCCCGTCTGCTTCCTCTGCATCGGGCCAGCGCCTCGACGAGAACCTCGCCCGCGCCCCGTCTTCCTCCTGATCGCGCGGATCCAGGAGGCTCAATGCCCAGCAGCTCGCCTCCGCCCTGTTCCTGGACGGACACGCCCTCCGGCCTCGCCTTTCTGCCCCTAAAGACCCGCGCTGGGGCCTGCTACGCTGCGCCGCCGCTCGCAGGCCTCTGCTCTCCTGCACCTCGTCTCCGACACAGGCAAGTTCGTCGCCGCCAAGACCTTGCCTCGCTGGATCCGCCACCCACTGCCAGGAATCGGTCCCCGACGACCTCGCCTCGCATCCGGTGGTCGTCCCGTCATTTTTTTGTCGCCGGAAGCACCAGCGCCGCCACCCCTTTACTTCCTGGAACGCGCGCAGCTCCAAGTCCCGCTCGCTGTGTCCGTTGACATTGTAGCCGACCACGCGTGGGCCACGAGAGCTCCAGGCCCAGCTCGCCCGCGCGAAGACCCCCCACCTCTGCCGCTTTGCTTGGGCCGCCTTCTCCCCTCGCTGCTCGCCGTGGGCCGCGCCCCTGCCGGCCCAGCTGCGCCTTCTCCCGTCCTAGTCCATCACCGAGCCGGCCCAAGTGCCGTGGTGAGCAGCTCAGTTCAACCCAATGCAGCCCGTCCTATTTTTTTCCTTCTGCGACGAATTTAGCTTTCCTGAGATGGTTGTTTTGCAGAAAAGTCCCTAGAGTTCATGCATTTAATATCTAATTAACCGTGCATCGGTTTAAAATAAGTTATATATGAAACATGACTAGAATTTCATCTAGTTTCATATTGTGCCATTTTCATCCATGTTTAACATGTTTAAAATGTTGTTTGATTAATTTTTGCTCTATGTCATGTTAAAATGCTTTAATTCATAAATTTTTCACCGTAGCTCCAAACCTAACAAACTTTATATGTAAATGGGGTAGAATTTTGCCTAGTTTAACATGGTGGCATCACTTTGCATGTTTAACAACTCTAATATTATGTTTAGGGCAGAACAGTACCAAACCTAAAATATGCATATGAGGAGTTTCCGGAATTGTTGTTCGTTGCTTCCGGCCTCATTTAAACTTGACTAGATAGGTAGTTTTACTTTGCTTCACCCTCTTGCCATGTTTGACAACATTTAATATTGTTGGGTACATAAACGAGATCGAACTAAATAATGGAATGTGGTGTTTTGTCAATATGCATCTCGTTGCATATTGAGCTCCACTTAATTTGTAGGATTGCTTGTGCACTTTGCCATGCCATGCATTTTAAACCGGACATGCATCATACTTGGTTGTGCATCGTGCCATGTTCATGTGTTGGTTGTTTACCATGTTGTGTGCTTCTTTCCGGTGTTGCTTCTTCGGGTTGGTTCTGATAATGTCGCGTTTGTGAGGACCCGTTCGACTACGTCCGTTTGTCTTCTTCATGGACTCGTTCTTCTTCCTTGCGGGATTTCAGGCAACATGACCATACCCTCGAAATCACTTCTATCTTTGCTTGCTAGTTGCTCGCTCTGTTGCTATGCCTATGCTGCGATACCTACCACTTGCTTGTCATGCCTCCCATATTGCTAAGCCAAGCCTCTAACCCACCTTGTCCTAGCAAACCATTGTTTGGCTATGTTACCGCTTTGCTCAGCCCCTCTTATAGCGTTGTTAGTTGCAGGTGAAGATTGAAGTTTGTTCCTTGTTGGAACTTGGAGATGTTGTTCCTTGTTGGAACATGTTTACTTGTTGGGATATCACAATATCTCTTATTTAATTAATGCATCTATATACTTGGTAAAGGGTGGAAGACTCGGCCTTATGCCTGGTGTTTTGTTCCACTCTTGCCACCCTAGTTTCCGTCATATCGGTGTAATGTTCTCGGATTTTGTGTTCCTTACATGGCTGGGTATTAATGGGAACCCCTTGACATTTCGCCTTGAATAAAACTCTTTCAGCAATGCCCAACATTGGCTTTACCATTCGCCACCTAGCCTTTTCTTTCCCTTGGGTTCTGCAGACTCAAGGGTCATCTTTATTTTAAACCCCCCCGGGCCAGTGCTCCTCTGAGTGTTGATCCAACCGAGCGATGTCCGAGGCTACCAGGGGCAACTCTGTGCTGGCTTACCCGACGTCTTGCTCATCCGGTGTGCCCTGAGAACGAGATATGTGCAGCTCCTATCGGGATTTGTTGGCACATTTGGGTGGCTTTGCTGGTCTTGTTTTACCATTGTCGAAATGTGTTGTAACCGGGATTCCGAGTCTGATTGGGTCTTCCCGCTAGAAGGAATATCCTTCATTTACCGTGAGAGCTTGTGATGGGCTAAGTTGGGACACCCCTGCAGGGATTTGAACTTTCGAAAGCCGTGCCCGCGGTTATGGGCAGATGGGAATTTGTTAATGTCCAGTTGTAGAAAACCTGAAGTTGACCTTAATTAAAATGCATCAACCATGTGTGTTACCGTGATTGTCTCTTTCCGGTGGTGTCCGAGAAGTGAACACGGTGTTGGAGTTATGCTTGACGTAGGTTGTTCTAGGATCACTTCTTGATCATACTTTTATCAACCGTGCTTTGCCTTCTCTTCTCGCTCTCATTTGCGTATGTTTGCCACCATATATGCTAGTCGCTTGCTGCAGCTCCACCTCATACCTTTACCTTACCCATAAGATTAAATAGTCCTGATCGCGAGGGTGCGAGATTGCTGAGTCCCTGTGACTCACAGTTACTCCCAAAACCAGTTTGCAGGTGCCGATGTTACCGAGCTGGTGACGCAATCAAGCTCAAGGAGGAGCTCGATGAAGATCTTGTCCTTTATGTTGTTTCGTTCTAGTTGATTAGTAGTGGAGCCCAGTCGGGACGATCGGGGATCCGTGTAGCATTTGGGGTTCTTCTTTTATTTTGGTTCCCTAGTCGGATCTTGATTGTATTTGGATGATGTAATGCTTTATTCATGTAATTGTGTGAAGTGGCGATTGTAAGCCAACTATGTATCTTTTCCCCTATTGTATTACATGGGTTGTTTGCGAAGATTACCTAACTTGCGACATTGCTTTCAATGCGGTTATGCCTCTAAGTTGTGCTTCGACACGTGGGAGATATAGCCGCATCAAGGGCGTTACAAGTAGCCTTCGGTCTGGTTGTGGGGGCAATTGGCCCAGTCCTGCGCTCGTGTCGCGATGCCCGTGGGGCACGGATTGGGAGGGGTGCTCCCGCAGCAGACCCGGACAGGAAAGCTTCAAATGATCGGGGAAGAAAACACTCACGAGGGCGCCTGCAAACCTCCCTTGCGAGATTTGCGAGAGAAAACGAGGCAAGTGAGTGAAAAAGATAAAGAGTCACAAGCCTGGGACGGCAACAGCTCCAGTAAAACTTCAAACAGGAACGAACAAGTCAACTGCAGAAAGAAAATGAAAAAGCCGCGTCCGGCACCTATTCTAGTCTTTGACGTCTTCTCACCAGCGCGAAGCTAATACTACCACTGGGCGTGGGCGGGAGCCCCCGAGGCCCGAGGGCGGCACTCCGGAGACTTTGGGGCTTGTACAGCCCCACTCTTTATTACGTGAGAGTGTCACGGGCGGCGAGCTTCACAGGCATTGGCCTTCTTCACAGGCACCGGGCCTTTCCCAAAACGTGGCAGCTTCACAGGCATTGGCCTTTTTCACAGGCACTGGGCCTTTCCGAAAATGCGGCAGCTTCACAGGCATTGGCCTTCTTCACAGGCACCGGGACTTTCCCAAAATGCGGCAGCTTCACAGGCATTGGCCTTCTTCATAGGCACCGGGCCTTTCCCAAAATGCGGCAGCTTCACAAGCATTGGCCTTCTTCACAGGCACCGGGCCTTTCCATAGGCGCTAGGCCTCGCTCAGGGATAGAACCTCCAGAGATGTTGAATGTTCCACGCGTTCTGGAAGGGTACCCCCTTCGGGGTCTCCAAGCGCGCGGAGCCAGGCCTGGAAACATGAACAACCTTGAATGGGCCCTCCCACATGGGAGAGAGCTTGTGCAGCCCCTCCCTGGAGAGAACCCATCTGAGCACGAGGTCCCCTACCTCAAGAGTTCTGGGGCGGATGTTGTGGCAGTGGTATCGCCGCACCGCCTTTTGATAGCTTGCCGCTCGTAGCGCGGCTTCTCGACTGCGTTCCTCCCCTAGCACGAGATCCATCCCCCACATGGCGTCCTGCTGCGCCTCGTCGAACCCAGGACCCGTGCGGAGCGATGCCTGACCTCGTGAGGGAGGATAGCCTCTGCTCCGTAGACGAGGAAGAATGGGGTCTCGCCAGTCGGCTTGGCTGCGGTTGTGCGGATAGACCACAACACGGACTGGAGCTCGTCGTACCAGCCCCTGCCGCAAGCCTCCAGCTTCTTCTTGAAGGTCCTGGCTTTGAGGCCCCTCAGGACCTCCGCGTTGCCTCACTCGGCCTGGCCGTTGCTCCGGGGGTGTGCCACCGAGGCGTAGGATATCTGCAGACCAAGGTTAGAATAGTACGTTTTGAAGAGATTACTGGTGAATTGCGAACCGTTGTCGGTGATGATTCGGTTAGGCACCCCAAACCGGCTCACGAGGCCCTTGATGAACTTGACTGCGGAGCCTGCTGGGATGGTGCGGACAGCTTCAACCTCAGCCCACTTGGTGAACTTGTCCACAGCAACGTAGAGGTATCGATAGCCCCCTGGCGCCCGAGGGAACGGGCCCAGAATGTCTAGCCCCCAAACTGCGAACGGCCACGAGAGGGGTGTAGTCTGTATACCCCCCCGCCGGCTAATGGATCTCCCTTGCGCGGAACTGGCAGGCCTCGCAAGCCTTCACCAGCTCAATGGCATCGCTGAGTGCTGTGGGCCAGTAGAATCCACTACGGAACGCCTTGTCGGCGAGGGTTCGTGACGATGAGTGGTGCCCACAGTCTCCGCCGTGTATGTTCGCCAGCAGCTCCTTCCCTTGCTCTCTAGAGAGGCAGCATAGGGACACGTCATTCGGTCGCTTCCGGTAGAGCTCCCCATCCTTGATGCAGTAAGCCATGGCCTGCCGCGCTACATGCTTTGCCTCCTCCTCGCTCTCTGGCAGGGTCCCATTCATCAAGTAGTTCTTGAGCTCTGCGATCCAACACCCTTCCTGAGGCTCTAACGCCAGGAGCAGGCGTGCCCCTGAGGCCGGGCCACAGGCCGGAGCTCCCGAGGTAGGCGGCTGAGGGAGCTCCTCCCTTGGTTGCGCCGTGCTCGATAGTGACGGTGCCGCCGAGGGTTTGAAGAGCCGCTCCTCGAAGACTACAGGCTCCTGAGGCAGCCGCCTAGATGCCCTCTTGGTGATGTCATCAGCCTCTTGATTGGTGCCGCGAGGCACATGCTGCAACTCCAGCCCCCAGAACTGTTTCTCCATCTTGCGAACCTCAGCGAGGTAGGCTTCCATGTGCTCATCCTTTGGTTCGTATATCTTGTTGGAGAAGTTGACGAGGAGCTGCGAATCGCCCTTGATGATGAGGCGCTTTACCCCTAAGGCGATTGTGGCTTTCAAGCCTGCTATCAGGCCTTCGTACTCTGCTATGTTGTTGGAGACCTCTTCTCCGTGCTGGAAACAGAGCAGCACGGCGTAGTAGAGTTTGTCCTGGGTAGGGGATACGAGCACTGCGCCAGCTCCCACGCTGTGTCGGGAGAATGCCCCACCGAAGTACATGACCCAACCGTCTGGTGCCTCACTTCCCGAGGAAAGTGATCGGTCCTCGCCTGCCTCGAGACCCGGTGCTTCTGCCCATTCTGCCATGAAATCCGCGAGTGCGGCTCCCTTGATGACTCTAGTCGTACTGAATTCTAGCTGAAATTCCTGTAGTTTGATGATCCATTCAGTGACTCTTCCAGCTGAGTTGGGACTCCTGAGTACCCTTTCCAAGGGGTATCCTGAGACGACTTTGATGGGATGGCCTTGGAAATAGTGCCGCAGCTTGCGTGAGGCCATTAATAGCGCCAGGAGGAGTTTTTGAGGCATGGGGTACCGCGCCTTTGCATCCCGTAGCACCGTGCTGACGAAGTACACGGGATGCTCGACGAGGTTGAGGGTGCTGGCGCAGCTTGCGTCCTCCAGAGGTCGAGGCGTCTCCTGAGATGGTGGAGCCCCCAGTGCTTGGTCGCTTGGAGGGGCCTCTCCTGCCCCGGGTGCGTTCTCCTACTGCGGCTGTTCCCCTCCGGCTACGGTCGTGGTCCTCGCGTGGCCCTCTTGGCTTTGCTTTGCTTCAGCCCGAACGGTCGCTGCGGCCTTGGTCCAGCGCTCCTCCCTGACCGCCACCAGGGCTGCGCTAGCGGAGTAGGGGGTGGCCACAAGGTAGAGCACCAGGGGCTCCCGTGGACGCGGAGCTACCATCACTGGTGGGCTGGTAAGGTACCTCTTGAGATCTTGGAATGCCTTGTCGGCCTCTTCAGTCCATTCGAAGGGGACCTTCTTCTTCATCAGCTTGAAGAAGGGCAGTGCTCGTTCCCCCAGCTTGGAGATGAATCGCCCTAGCGTGGTTACACGCCCGGTGAGCTTCTGCATCTCTCTGAGGGTCCTTGGAGGGCTCATGTCTTCGACTGCTTTGACCTTCTCTGGGTTGGCCTCGATGCCCCTGTGGGACACGAGGAAACCTAGGAGCTTTCCCGAGGGGACCCCAAACACGCACTTCTCTAGGTTGAGCCGTAGGTACACTTCGCCGAGGCTCGCAAAGGTTTCCTCCAGGTCTTGTATCAGGGTTTTTGCCTCCCGGGACTTCACCACAATGTCGTTGACATAAGCTTCAACGTTCCTCCCGAGCTGCCGGCCTAAGGCAATGTGCATCAGCCGCTGAAAGGTTGCGCCTGCGTTGCACAACCCAAATGGCATGCACGTATAGCAGTACACTCCACATGGGGTCAGGAAAGCCGTTTTTGCATGTCTTCTACCGCCATCTTGATCTGGTGATAGCCCGAGAAGGCATCTAGGAAGCACAATAGGTCACACTCTGCGGTAGAGTCGACTATCTGGTCAATGCAGGGGAGCGGAAACGGATCCTGTGGGCAGGCTTTGTTGAGGTTGGTGAAGTCGACACACATGCGTTCCTTTCCTCCCTTTTTCGGCACAATGACCGGATTAGCCAGCCAATCAGGGTAGCGGACCTCGCAGATAACTCCTGCCGCCTCTAGCTTCCGGGTCTCTTAAACGATGAAAGCTTGTTTCTCAGTGGACTGTCGCCTCGCCTTCTGCTTCACGGGGCGCATGTTGGGGCACACGTTGAGGTGATGCTCAATCACACCCCTCGGGACCCCTGCTAACTGATCAGGTTCCCATGCAAACACCTTCTTGTTCGCACGCAGGAACCCCACCAGGGCCTTCTCCTGCTCGGGCTCGAGGTTGGCTCCTATGGTAAAGGTAGTATCAGTGGACTCATCCTCGTCGACCCGTACCTGCTTGGTTTCCGCCTTGTCTTGGGTGAACATCTGCTTCTTTTTAGGCGGCGCAGCCCCCTTGGGCTTAAGGGCGTCGGTGCTGGCGGGCTACGCCACCGCAACTGCCCTGAAAGCAAGCT
Organism: Triticum urartu; assembly: GCF_056163025.1. Classification (NCBI taxonomy): domain Eukaryota; kingdom Viridiplantae; phylum Streptophyta; class Magnoliopsida; order Poales; family Poaceae; genus Triticum; species Triticum urartu. The sequence goes on from NC_141878.1 coordinate 152,579,821, forward strand.
TGAGTACCTGCAGCGCATCCCTTGTGTCTCCTGACACGGTAAGGACGCCGCTGCTCCCGGGCATCTTCATGAGGTTGTACGTCGGGTAAGTTGCTACCATGAACCGGGCCAAGGCCGGATAGCCGAGCATGGCGTTGTAGGGGAGGCCGATGGGGGTGATGTCGAAGTTGATCAGCTCTGTGCGGAAGTTGTCGTGGGTGCCAAGGTCACTGCGAGGCGGATCTGTCCCAAGGAGACAGTGGAACCTACTCCGACACCCGAGAAAGGCCTGCTAGGCAGAAGCCGGTCTAGCGGCACGTGGAGGAGGCTGAAGGCCTCCACCGAGAGCACGTTGAGGCCTGCACCGCCGTTGATGAGGGTCCTAGTGACGGCCACCTAGAAGATGGTGGGGGTGCATAGCATCGGGAGCGTGCCCGAACCGACGGGGTTGAAGGGGTGATCATCCGAGTCGAAGGTTAGATCGGCCTCGGGCGCCACCCAGCCCGGGGGGCTTCTCGACACTTGGAGGCGGTGCTGATCCAGCGGGTGAACGGCTTGACGTGGTGTCTCGAGGGTGGTGCCTGTGAGCCACCCAGGAGAGCTGCGACGACGGGCAGCACTGGTGCGGCATAACGGGTGAGGAAGAGGTCGCGCAGCTCCTCCCAGGAGGTCACAGAAGCCGTCTGCAGCTGGAGGATCCACGCGCGCGGGTCACCGGCGTGGGCCGTGGGAAACCAGTTGGCCATCACCCGGTCGTCGCCCCTGGCTTTGAGGACGGCCTCCTCATATGCTAGCAGGAAAACCAGCGGATCCGTCGTGCCGTTGTAGCGCGGCGGCATCTCAGGCTTGAACTTGTGCGGCCACTACACTTGTCGCAAGGTGGGGGCCAAGGCTCGGAGCCCCCCGGCCCCATTGCCGGCATCGGCTGCTGGAGAGGGCGGCGCATTGTCCGCCATGAGGGAGAAACGCGATGATGGTGGAGAGCGGGTCATCGAGAGGGAGAACTTTGGCGCACCCCTACCTGGCGCGCCAAATGTCGGATTTTGGGTTCTGGCAGACCCTTAAGGTTCGAACTCTGGGGTGCGAACGGAGATCTTTCCCCTACCGACTCGTGCTTCTATGGCTCGCAATAAATCTAGGCTGGGAAGAAGAACACACACAGGACACGAGGTTTATACTGGTTCGGGCCACCGATGTGGTGTAATACCCTACTCCAGTGTTTGGTGTGGTGGATTGCCCCAGGAGCTGATGATGAACAATACATGGGGAAGAAAGGCCTTGCGAGAGGTGTTCTTGAGCTGGTGCGGTGTGTTCTACTCAGTCTGGATCCCCCTCCCTCTATGGTGGCTAGTCCTACTTATAGAGGCCCTGGTCCTCTTCCCAAAATGTGAGCGGGAAGGGCGCCAACAATTGGCCATTTTGAAGGGGAACATCCAGTACAAGTTATCCTGACCAAAGGTGGTCTTCGGCTGCCAAAAGCAGTGGTAATGATGCTGTCTTGGGCTCCATGGTGACCTCCATCCTACCGCTCTACTGGTCTTGGTCTCGTTGCACCGGAATGGTAACCTTTTCCTGATGCCTTGGACTGTGCTTGTTCCCTTTGCACCGAAGGGGAAACAAGGACACTGCACAGGCCGGCGCCCGCCTGGCGCCCGCCTGACCTCGATCGTCATGGCTTGCGTCACGGGCTCCTCGCGAGGTGCCCCTGCCTTGATCTCTCCACCTCCTCGCGAGCCTGCCTGATGAGGCTGCTCCTGAGGAAGCTTCCTGTCATCCGCCTCGCAGGGCTTGGCCCCTCGCGAGAGTCTTGAGTTTGAGCTGATGAAGCTGGGCCGCAATAGGCCCCCACCCGAGCCACGCCGCAGGCTGCAAGCAGGCAAGTCTGGGGACCCCCGTTCCCAGAACGCCGACACCAAGATCTCCAAAGACCTTGACGGAGAGCAGGCCGCCCTCCATTAACTTGAAGTAAAGGACAAGCCCCGCCGTCAGGCTGTGGATTAGAGTGAACATCTTCCATCCGCAGCGGAGGTACATGACGTGAGGAGCGGGGAAGTCGACGTCGACCCACGTGTCGCCGTTCTCGCAGCCCCTCATGTGCAACCTAAGGGCCTGGGGTGGATCGAGCTCCATCTCCCGAGCAAATGGGGTAGGGAGACAGAGGCGGCGGCGCGATGGCCGATGCAGCCTGATGAAGAACTTGCGGGGCTCGTCCCCGACGTGGCCCTCCATCGGGGGAAGCATCGCTAGCAGAGGCGAGGCCCATGCGCCGCCCCATCCCCCTCTCCCTCGAGTGCCACGGCGACCACGGCCTCGTCCCCTCCACCTTTCTCTCATGGTCGGCTCCGCCGCCACAAGCTCTTGGGGAGGAGGGACACGCTGTCGAGCAGCAACCCTCGCTGCCAACGTCGAAGGGCCAGCACCCCCTCTCGCCATGGCGGGTAGAAGAAAGGAGCGGAGGTGGAAGAGGATGGATGCTGAGAGAATGTGGGATGACATCCCCTCCCCCTCCTTATAAAGGGGCGAGGTCGAGGCTCGGCCGACCCACCCAACCAATCCAGCCATCGGAGGCGCAGGGAATCAGGACCAACCCGCTGCCCCAATAAGCGACGACCTGGTTTCCTGCCTCCACCGCCTGCCACTTGCATGGGGGTCACGTGGCGAGCAAGCAGAATTGAAGGGATGGGTGAGGCGACCGTTCCCCACCCCGTGATTGTGGGGGACTGACGCCTTGAAGATCACAACCCGATTCCGCCCAAGTAAATGAGCTGCGCCTCCCTATTTTTATGGGGAAGGCGTGAGCCGCCTCTTTACCAAGATGTGACACATGCGTACGGAAACTGTCACATCCCTAGTTCTGGTATGACCTAGGCTTGCTTTGTGCATCATGTTTAATCTTTCAAATAAATTTGAAATGGGGAAAGTTGCAAACCCTAGCACCAAAGTTTTTCCAATAGGTTCAACTTTAAAATGGATTTTCAATGAACCCAAAATGCTCTTCAAAAATGTTCATGCTCTTTGGATAATGTTGGGAACAACAACCAGAGGTGATGCACATTTTTTCTACACATTTTGGATTTTTGAATCAATGCATAAATATATGATTTGGAGCTGTTTAAATTATATAAATATTTTAATGGCTCCAAAAATGTTGGGAATTGGTGAGGGCCTCTGGAATATTATATCTAGATCCCACAAATATTTTCAGCATTTATGGAAATGTTTTAACATTTCTTTTAGATACAAAACAGAAGAGAGAAAAAGAAAACAGGAAATAAGAAAACACTTACCTGGCGCTTACCTGGTCGCCCAACAGGACTGGCCTAGCTAGGCCCAACCCACCACCGCAGCCTCGCAGTCGTCTTCCTCCCTGGACATAAGGACGAGCGCGTGCTCGCCGCGCGCTGGCCACGCGCCTCGCCAGCTCCTGCTTGCCGCTCCCCGTCGACGCCCTGGCCTTCTATGGAGACGCCACGCAAGCCCCGACCCCCTCTCACTCTCCCCCGTGCTTCTCCTCTCCTCTGTCACCCTCTCTCGCCCGCATCCGAGCGCAGCCGACGCCACCGCTCGCCGTTGCCACGGCCGCTGCCTCCCCCTCGTCCCTCCGTCGTGTCCACGCGCTCTGCCGCTGTGGGCTACGCCTCCTCGATGAGACACGCGGCGCCGGACGCCTCGAAGCACCGTCCCCGACCCCTTCATCCTCCTTGGATCGCCGGAGATTCGCCTCGCCGCCACGCTCGCTCCGACACCTCCCTGGCCCCGCCGTCTGCACCGGAAGACTCGCCGTGAGCCACTGAATTGCTCCCCTCCGCCTTTTTCTTCATGCACAACCTGTAGCCGCTGCCCCACGAGCACCCGAAGCCGCCGTCCGCCATGGCCGGCGAGCTCCATGCCCCTGAGCCCCTCCGCTCCTGCTAGTTGCTCCGGTGGGCTCCAGTTGCCCTTTAGGTGCTGCCTAGCACCTCCCGTTCGCTCGCCTCGAGCTGCAGCACCCCACCCACGCATAGCCGAGCTCCGGTCGCCGCCGCGAGCCCTGCTCCGGCGAGCTCCGCCGCCCCCGCGACCTCCCCTATGCCCAGGTGGATGCGGTCGAGCGCGGGCTACCGATTGGTAGTCCCCGCGCGCTCTTCCGCCGCCAGTAGCGCGTTCCGGCGAAGCACCGCTGCGCGGTTTGGTCGTCGCCGGCCAAACTCCGGCGAGGCTGACGTGGCGGCTTAATTAGCGCTAATCCCACAGCCTAATCCCCCCCTGAGACTAACAGTGGGCCCCAGAGCCAAGTCAAACCCTGGTCAGTGCGGGTTTGACCTGGGGTTAACCCCAGTGTCACTGACGTGTGGCCCCCACACGTCAGGTTTGACCTGGTCAGCCCTGCTGACGCCTCTATGACGTCACGCTGACGCAGTAATTGATTTTCTAGATTTTAAATAATTCAGAGAATTCCAGAAAATAGTTAAAACTTCTAAAAAACATAGAAATTAAACCGTAGCTCAGAATGAAATAATTTATATATGAAAAATCATCAGAAAAATGCAAGGAATCCGTTTATGCCAGTTTCATGCATGAAAAACCAACTTATACTTGCTGTATAAGTGAAAACGTAATAATGGCACGTTATATACTTAATTTGGGGTTTGCATATGAACCCTTGGTTCATATGGACTTCAACCAAATTGATGCTAGATGCATTAGGGCAAATCATAGAATCTTTGAAATGTCATCTTCATGCATCATATTGTTGCATATGGTTGTTTATTGATTGCTGGCACCGTCCCTTCTCGATAGGTTCTACCCCGGAAGGTGTCCCGAGTACCTGTCTGAGGAGCAGTGCTTCTTCGTGGATCTATCAGGCAAGTAACCCCCCTTGAGCATCTCAATAAATCCCACTCTCTCGCTCTTGCTCCTTTTACTGCATTAGGACAACAACGATTCAAACTACTACTTTCTGCCGCGGTAGCTGAACCCATTCCTCTGCATGACCTGTCATTGCCACAGTTAATAGTTGAAACCCACTAGCATGAGTAGGAGTTGCTTGAGCCTTGATGTGCCTACTCATCCATGCTTGATTTCTTTATGCCAGCTATGCTTAGAGTTGTGTCAGGTCTGATTCATCGGAATGAATCGGAGTGGTGAACATGTCCTACCAGTAAAGGCTAAGTGTGTGTGAACACGTTTTGGTAAAGGTAGCGATGAGAGGCCATGTAGGAATACATGGTGGGTTGCCTCATTGGAACCATCCCTAAGCACTGAGTTCTGTGTATGTTATCCAAGTCCAGTTACTACCACACATTGGGTTCCGGTCATCCGGCCCCTCTCGGCTTATTAATCCACTTGATCTCTGTCGAGGAGTTGCAACTAGTATCTGGCGTTTTTAGGTAGTGCTACTTGTCTACCAGGTGGTGTCCGACGGGACGGGCTTGGGACAGACTAGGCACCGTGGCACGGTGTACCAAGTGGCACTCGGATGGTGGGCTTGGGAACCCTGCACACATCGTTCGGGGCCGTGAGTGACACCCCGGCCGGATCTCCTTGCGGATGGAACCTGAATAGGCGATAAACCTGGACGAGAGACTTGTGTTGTTAGTCAGGTCATGGCCGACACCCTCGCCCAGCTTCCGCTTGAAGGTTGCCGAGGTACATGACGTGTACAGGGCTATAAGTGGCGAGAGCGTGTGTGAAGAAGTACACCCCTGCAGGGTCAACATTATCTATTCGAATAGCTGTTTTCCTCGGATATGGAAACTTGGAGGACTTATGTAGTACATAGACAACTTGAAGTGGATACTCTAAAATCCGCAAGATAAGCGTGAGTGCTATGGATGGCCTTCTCGCAGGGAGACGGGAATGGATCCACAGTGGAGTATTGATATGGTGAATATGTGGACTCGTGTGCGTCTTCTCGCCTCAAAGAAGTTTCTGATACTCGTAGTATAGGTTAGCCACTGAGTCAAAGCTGGCTTGCTGCTGCTAAAACTCCACCACCCCCTTTGTTGATAATGTTGCATATGTAGATAGTTCTGATGTAAGACTTGCTGAGTACCTTCGTACTCACGTTTGCTTATTTATGTTTTGCAGTTGGTTACACTAGTGACTTCGACGAGTAGCTTGTATCCCAGCTACGATCTTGTACCCTTGGGAGGGTCGTGTTTAGTCAGGCTTCTTAGTCTTTTCCTTTTGTAGTTGTCTGTACTCAGACATGTAATGCTTCCGTTGCTTGTACGCTCTGAATGATGGGTCAGGAGACCCCTGTTTGTATTGAATGCTATGTGTCTCTTCTGGGCCTTTATCTATATGAGTTTGAGTTATGTTGTGATGCCATGTTGTATAGCACATACTTGCATGTTATGCGTACGTGTAACATGTATTGCTATGTGTGGGATCCGTCAACCTAGTTGTTTACCTCTGGTAGCCTCTCTTATGGGGAAATGTAGTCTTGTGCTTCCATGTGCCATAGTAGTCCGCTACAACCCGGTTCACCGGAGTCCTGCTAGCCCATCACTACTGCTCCGGAACACGTGACTGGCCGGCATGTGATTCACTTCGTTCCTGTATCTGTCCCTTTGGGGAAATGGCACGCGGTGACATCCGGAGTCCTTCCTAGTCTGCTACAGCCCGGATTCCTGGAGTCTTGTTAGCCCAGTGCTACAGCCCGGATTCATACGCTGTTGACCGACATGCTCGTGGTTGATTCATGTATACCTGTCCCTGTAAGTTAGTGCCACTTTGGGTTCACGACTAGTCATGTCGGCCCGGGTTCTCTGTCATATGGATGTTAGCGACACTATCATATACGTGAGCCAAAAGGCGCAAACGGTCCTGGGCCAGGTAAGGTGGCACCCGTGGGAATACCGTGCGTGAGGCCGCAAAGTGATATGAAGCGTCACATGCTAGATCGGTGTGACTTAGGATCGGGGTCCCGACAGCGCTGGTATCAGAGCCTGACTGACTGTAGGATTACCAAGCCAAACTGGTCGAAGTTGAGTCTAGAAATTCTTTTGTTATATAAGGGAATTGATTGTGGAAGGGAACGTAAGGCTCTTTTACACCTTTACCTCATGTCATTCTTTCTGAGTCAGCCTCTTCTTTTCTACGAGGGTTAAGGCCTAGGATTCTCCTCTATCTCTCAGGATAATGTGTTACTAAACCGTAAAGTCTTAGGATTGTTGGGTTGTGTCTCCATACAGTTCTACTACTTCCGTGTGTCCTCAGTTTGACCCAGAACCTTGATATTATGATGCTGATTGATTATGCTATTCCTTTGATGAATGTCTCAAAAATCCTTTTGAGCATTTACAACCGTTATGCTGCCAAAATTGTCCCAAGATTTCAAGAGTTTCCAATGCTTTTGCATTACATTCCGCATCCTTATGTCGATGCTAATTCCATCCTTGTTTCCCTGGTTTTTGTGCCAGGATGTCGTCTGCTAACCGAGGTTCAGTTGCTCATAGCAAGAACCACGGAGATGGTAGGGATGAGGATCCTCCTGACCAGCCTTTGATGACAGAGTTCTTGTTAGCATCCGAGAGGAACAAGCGTGAGACTAACCGCTTGGTAGCACAGATTGAGCAGAACACCGCACATCAGCGTAAGAAGTTGGTTTCCATCACCGACTTCATTGGTCTGAAACCACCCACCTTCCATCATTCCATTGAGCCACTCGACGCGGATGACTGGCTCCGAAGCATCACTCACAAGTTGCTTTCTGCGAATGTGGCTGAAAGTGACAAGGTCATCTATGCTACCTATCACCTGGAAGGTCCTGCTAGTATTTGGTGGCAGAGCTATGAGGCTATGCTTCCAGCTGGTCAGATTCCTACGTGGAAGGATTTCACCGAGGCTTTTCGTGAGCACCACATTCCTCAGGCTCTCATTGACCGCAAGAGGGAAGAGTTCTGTAGATTTACCCAGGGTAAGCTACCTGTTGATGCTTACTGTAGAGAGTTTGGAAGCCTCGCCCGCTATGCTACAGAAGAAGTGTCCATGGACTCTAAGAAGCAGGTTAGATTCCGGAAGGGTCTCAACCCTAAGTTGCGTCGTGATCTCCACCTGCATCATTGTGATACTTTCGAGGCTCTTGTGAACAAGGCCATTAATGCAGAGACAGCTCAGCTCACTTACGAGGAGTCTCGTAAGCACAACCATGATCTGGGTTCTTCCTCCCGCTCTGGCTCTCAGAAGCGACGGATTTGGATTCCGAACTCAGCTCTTCCACCTGGATATGCACCGAGGCCATCCGATGTGGCACCTCACCCAACTCAGCAACGTGCTCCACCCAGGCCTATTAGTGGACCACTTGCCAATGTAGGTCCACGTCCTACCTCAGGAACTTGCTTCACCTGCGGAGAACCAGGACACTACGCATGTGACTGCCCTCAATCCAGTTATGCTCCACCCCAGTCTGAGAGGTCTGTTGGCCATGAAAAGCCATCAGTCAAGATGATCAGTACCAAGCCAGCCTCCATTTAACGAGCATGTGTGCACCATGTCTCAGCTACAGATGCTCAAGATGATCCCGACGTCGTACTGGGTACGCTTCTTGTCAATTGTCATCCAGCTTCAGTTCTGTTTGATACTGGAGCATCCCCACTCCTTATCCGAAGGTTATGCTCGGTTGCATGACATGTCATTTTGTGATATGCCAACTCCACTAATAATCCAGACTCCTAGTTCCAAATGGAAAACCTCCAAGGTAAGCCATGGTAATGAAATCCTTGTTGACAGACTGGTATTCCTTGCTTCTTTGATATCTCTCAAGTCCGCAGATATTAACATCATCTTGGGTATGGACTGGATGACAGCTCATCATGCCAAGATCGATTGTTACACCAGATCTGTTCAACTTACACATCCATCTGGCAAAATAGTCACTGTCTCTACTAGAGTTGCAAGGCGTCAACTCTATTCTCTTAATGCCAGCCCTCTTCCAGACCTTGAAGATATTCCGGTAGTTCGTGACTTCCCGGATGTTTTTCTAGAAGAACTGCCAGGTGTCCCACCTGACAGAGATGTAGAGTTTGTCATAGAACTTGTCCCAGGAATTGTTCCAATCTCTAGGAGACCATACAAGATGGCACCTTTGGAGTTAGCCGAGCTTAAGAAACAACTTGATGAGTCCTTGCAAAAGGGTTTCATCCGTCCCAGTTCTTCTCCTTGGGCTTGTCCTGTCCTCTTCATCAAGAAGAAGGATGGTACGGATCGGATGGTTGTAGATTATCGTCCCGTTAATTTGGTCACGATAAAGAACAAGTATCCGCTCCCCAGGATCAACGACCTGTATGATCAGCTCGCTAGATCCTCAGTCTTTTCCAAGATGGATTTGAGGTTAGGCTACCACCAAATCAAGATCAGAAACGGGGACATCCCCAAAACGGCCTTTGTCACTCGTTATGGTCAATACGAGTACACCGTGATGTCGCTCGGCCTAACCAATGCTCCAGCTACTTTCTCCCGCTTGATGAACTCGATCTTTATGGAGTACTTAGATAAGTTCGTCGTGGTTTATCTCGATGATATTCTTATTTACTTGAAGAATGAGGAAGAGCATGTCGAACATCTTAGGCTTGTGCTAGAAAAACTCGGAGAACACCACCTTTATGCCAAGTTCTCTAAGTTTGAATTTTGGTTGCCAGAAGTGACCTATCTGGGCCATGTGATCTCTGGTAAGGGCATTGCTGTCAATCCCGAGAGAGTCAAAGCCGTTCTTGATTGGACTCCACCCGAATCGTTCAAACAAGTGAGGAGTTTCCTTGGTCTAGCTAGTTATTGTCGCCGCTTCGTTGAAAACTTCTCCAAAGTGGCCAAACCCCTCACAAAGCTTCTCAAGAAAGATAAAAGGTTTGAGTGGACCCCACAGTGTGAGCACAGTTTTCAGGAACTGAAAATACGCCTGACTTCTGCGCCCATACTCGTGCCACCGGATTTCACTAAAGACTTTGTTATCTATTGCGACGCTTCACATCAAGGACTAGGTTGCATTCTTATGCAGGATCGTCATGTGATTGCCTATGCATCTCGACAGTTGCATCCACATGAGGAAAATTATCCTACACATGATCTAGAGCTTGCAGTTGTAGTCTATGCCCTTAAGAGTTGGCGACATGAAACGCCCTCGATGCGGCTATATCTCCCACGTGTCGAAGCACGACTTAGAGGCATAACCGCATTGAAAGCAATGTCGCAAGTGAGGTAATCTTAGCACAAACCATGTAATACATAAGGGAAAGAGATACATAGTTGGCTTACAATCGCCACTTCACACAATACATGAGTAAAGCATTACATCATCCAAATACAATCAAGGTCCGACTACGGAACCAAAATAAAAGAAGAACCCCAAATGCGACAAGGTCCCCGATCGACCCCAACTGGGCTCCACTACTGATCAACTAGAACGAAACAACACAAAGGACAAGATCTTCATCGAGCTCCTCCTGAGCTTGGTTGCGTCATTTGCACGGACTCATCGGCACCTGCAAGCTGGTTTTGGAAGTATCTGTGAGTCACGGGGACTCAGCAATCTCGCACCCTCGCGATCAAGACTATTTAAGCTTATGGGTAAGGTAAAGGTATGAGGTGGAGCTGCAGCAAGCGACTAGCATATATGGTGGCTAACATACGCAAATGAGAGCAAGAAGAGAAGGCAAAGCACGTTCGATAAAAGTATGATCAAGAACTGATCCTAAAACAACCTACGTCAAGCATAACTTCAACACCGTGTTCACTTCCCGGACTCCGCCAGAAAGAGACCATCATGGTTACACACGCAGTTGACTCATTTTAAATAAGTTAAGGTTCAATTTATCTACAACCGGACATTAACAAATTCCCATCTGCCCATAACCGCGGGCACGACTTTCGAAAGTTCAAATCCCTGCAGGGGTGTCCCAACTTAGCCCATCACAAGCTCTCACGGTCAATGAAGGAATAGACCTTCTCCCGAGACATTCCGATCAGACTCGGTATCCCGGTTGTACAAGACATTTCGACAGGGTAAAAATAAACCAGCAACACCGCCCGAATGTGCTAACAAATCCCGATAGGAGCTGCACATATCTCTTTCTCAGGGCACACCGGATCGTCCAAACTTCCGGTAGGCTAGCCCAGAGTTGCCCCTGGTGGCCACCGGCGGCTGACAAGTTGGACCAACACTCAGAGGAGCACCGGCCCTGGGGGGGGGTAAAATAATGATGACCCTCAGGAGCGCGACTCCCAAGGGAAAAGAAAAGGCTAGGTGGCAAATGGTAAAACCAATGTTGGGCATTGCTGGAAGAGCTTTACTTAAGGCAAACTGTCAGGGGGGTCCCATAATAGCCCAACTGCGAAAGGAACGCAAAATCCGGGAACATAACACCGATATGACGGAAACTAGGGCGGCAAGAGTGGAACAAAACACCAGGCATAAGGCCGAGCCTTCCACCCTTTACCAAGTATATAGATGCATTAATTAAACAAGATATATTGTGATATCGCAACAAGTAAACATGTTCCAACAAGGAACAACATCTCCATGTTCCAATAAGGAACAAACTTCAATCTTCACCTGCAACTAACAACGCTATAAGAGGGGCTGAGCAAAGCGGTAACATAGCCAAACAACGGTTTGCTAGGACAAGGTGGGTTAGAGGCTTGGCTTAAAAATATGGGAGGCATGATAAGCAAGTGGTAGGTATCGCAGCATAGGCATAGCAACAGAGCGAGCAACTAGCAAGCAAAGATAGAAGTGATTTCGAGGGTATGGTCATGTTGCCTGAAATCCTGCAAGGAAGAAGAACGAGTCCATGAAGAAGACAAACGGACGTAGATGAATGGGTCCTCACAAACACGATGTAACCGGAACCAAACCGAAGAAGCAAACACCGGAAAGAAGCACACAACATAGTAAACAACCAACACATGAACATGGTATGATATGCGAGATGCGGTATGCGATGCATATGCATGATTTGCAAGGGAATGCATGAACCTGGCCTCAACTTGGAAATCCAAGTGCGCCACTGGAAAGATGAGATGAAATCGCTTGAAAACGATATAAAGATCACCGGAATCAGAGTTACGGTTTGGAAATGGCAAGCAATTCAAATATGGCACCGGTCTGCAATTTACAGCAAGTAGCCATCTAAATGCAATGAGATGAACATGCTACAGCACCCAAACATGGCAACAAAATACATGGTTGGAATCCATTCATGATTCTTAACAAAAGTCTAGCACTGAGCTACGGCCAAATCGTCCCTTAGTGACCTTAAAGCATGGCATGGATCTACTCAAAGAGCTTAACAAAAGTCCCTTAGTGACCTTGAGCCAAAAGGGATCGGAAAATACAATTGCAAGCATGTGAACATGGCAAAAACATAATCAGTTCTCAGACTTAGTGAAAACTGGAGCATGCTGAAACAGATATCAAGTAGGCATGTTTACGAGCTCGATGCACTCACTACAGAGCAAGTCATGACAATCTAAGCATACACCCATCAAGAAAACACATTATGCAAGCTAGACATGACAAGAACAATAACATAGCATGCACGGATCAACTACAACACCCTTGGCAACATCGCTAACAAGTAGACAATCTGCCCAGATTCACGAAATAGCAAAAGTAGAGCTCGATTGACTCAAGCTAGGGTGCTCCATAATTGCAAACACAGACATGGATGGATAGAGCACTACAATATTAACAAAACATCCTTACTGATCATCCTCAAAAGAGGCACGGATCACTAGGAAACAACATGAACATATGGCCACATGAGATAAACAACTCAAGGACTTAGTGGAAATACTAAGTCCCTGAAATCAGCATTACCAAGTGCCTCACTTTGCAAGCTTGTGCTAGTCACCACACACATCACAAAAATACATGGGTTGCACCTCTGGAAAGATGGCAAAACCCTTAACAAAACATATGTAGAGCTCATGGGCATATCATGCACACAATAATCATGGCAAAAATGACAAATATCTAAATGGAGCAGCAGATCTGACAAATAACTCAAGTAGCACTCTTCTAACAGAATTTCGGGCATCAAGATGAGCTCAAATGAAAATGATGCAATGAGATGAAATGATATACTCTCTAAGACGATCATTTTGATATGCTATATGCACAAATCGGAGCTACGGATGCAAAGTTACAATGCGATGAACATGGGCACATGAATCTGGGAATTTTGGGGACTTAGTGAAATTTATACCTCCGGAAAAGTCAATGGCGGACGGGGATATCCAGGACGGAGCGGGTCGGGACGAGGGGAGGCGTTTGGTTCGTGAACCGGTGGATCTGGTCCCGATCCGCCAGATCCACCGGAGGTGAAGACGAGGCGGCGGCCGGAGGTTGAAGCGGCGGCGGCTAGAGGTTGAAGCGGCGGCGGCGGCGGAGGTCGCCGGCAAAGTCGGCGGTCGGGCGCGGCTCGCGGAGGCAGGGGAGCGGGGCGCCTGCAGCTAGCGGCGGAGGAGGAGTCGGCTCGCCGCTCGGGCGGAGGCGGCGCCGGCGAAACGGCGGGAGCGGCTGGAGCGGCTCCGGCGGAGCTCATCGCCGGTGGAAGGTCGGCGAAGGCGGCGGTGGCGAGGCGCACTAGAGGAGGCAGGAGCGCATGGACGCTCGGGTGGCGGCGCGAGGGAACGGGCCCCGCGGGCCCGAGATGGGCCTGGCGGGCCGCGGCAGCAGGCGGAGGCAGAGTGCCACGTGGCGAAGCCAGATTGGCTGCGGGCGGCGGCGTTGAGGACCGGACATGTCCGGCGGCGACAGAGACGCGTCCGGTGGCGCGAGGAAGAGGGAGGGTAGGGTTAGACCGCGAATTTGGAAGGGGAGGACATATTTATAGGTAGAGGGAGCTAGGAGAGTCCAAATGAGGTGCGGTTTTCGGCCACGCGATCGTGATCGAACGACCGAGATGATGGAGGAGGTTTAGGTGGGTTTTGGGCCAATTTGAAAGGGTGTTGGGCTGCAACACACACGAGGCCTTTTCGGTCCCTCGGTTAACCGTTGGAGTATCAAATGAAGTCCAAATGGTACGAAACTTGACAGGCGGTCTACCAGTAGTAAACCAAGGCCGCTTGGCAAGACTCGGTCCAATCCGGAAATATTTATTACCCGCACATGAAAAGAAGGTAGAAATGACCACTAGAGGAGATAGGAGCGCCGGAATGCAAAACGGACAACGGGGAAAATGCTCGGATGCATGAGACGAACACGTATGCAAATGAAATGCACATGATGACATGATATGCAATGCATGACACGCAAGCAATGACAAGGCAACAACAGCAAATAACTGGACGACACCTGGCACATCGGTCTCGGGGCGTTACAACACTCCACCACTATGAGAGGATCTCGTCCCGAGATCTAGAATGGCACCGGAGGGGCAACGGAAGAGAAAGAGAAGAGGTAAAACTAAGTTGCTTCTTTGACCAATTAGTGAAGCCAAAGAACCTTGAAAAGGTTGAGCAAAATGAAAGAAAGAAGCCATGGAGAAGAACAAAGTTGAAAGCACTCTGTTAAGAAAGAGGAACAAGGAAGAACAAATTCGAACATCACACCGGTTGAGAAGGGATGCAAGACTTGATAAAATGAAAGAACTTGAGCAGCGGGCACACACTCCGGTTAAATGGATAAGCACGAAAAGAACATGATCCTGACAGAATGAAAAGATGGGTTGAAGGGAGCAACATCACAAAGCCTTCGGAACAATATTAAGAATGGAATGGAATGAACGAAGGGAAACAAGGTCTTGAGGAAGCACGCTTACCACAAATGCTAGAACGGAGTTATTGAAAAAGCAACAACGAAAAGAATAAGCTTGATATGGTCTTGTGGAGTACATCTCAAATCATAAGGTGACAACCCGCCACTCACGGAAAAAGAATTGGATTGATATCAACAAGGAGACGGGAAACTATATCGCACCGGAAAGGATAAATGAAGAAATTGGATCATTTATAAGCACCATAGATAGCAACAATCCTTAGGGAAGGCTTTAGGTGAAATATAACCCAAGATAACTCCAAAGAAGAGATTGATGGATTTAAAATACCTCATTCTTAATAACATGTGAATCAGGAAATATGAACTCAAATTACCAAGAATGACATAATACCACCTCCAATGATACAGAAGAAAGAGTTGCACTCCAGATAGCAAAATGAAGAATGCTTGAATTCCTCTGAAAAGAATCTTGATGAACACTTCTAGAAGGAATTAAATCTTTGATGAACCATCATGTAGAACCTCCATGAAGAACTCCGTTAACAAAAGAATGATCAAACGGAAAGAAAGGGTAGTTGAAAACACAAGGTGGAACCTTGAAAAGATTTAGACAGATCTCCGTGATTACATAATTGCGAGAGCTTGGAACTCTGGGAAAGAAAGATGAGCACTTGAAACCAAGAGTATGTATGATGAACCACTCCGGAATAAGGAATTGAATCATTTGGATGAAACAAGAAGAAGAATTACATTATGCTTATCCTTCACCAATTAAATTGATGACAATCAACGGATTTGACATATTAATTATTCTCATAGAAAAGATTAAGAGAGATATAGTGCCAACTTGGGAAGGTCTTCTATGAACCACGGGTAGGATTGACAACGAATAAATTGATAAGGAAGAGAAATCTGGAAGAACCACCGTAAGAAATGAAAATGAACGAAGAAAAGACAAAGGAACACCGGGAAGAATTATGAAATGAACGAAGATATTTGAGAGAATTTATATATGAGAGAACGAAGAGATCATGCACTGATTAGAGGATATTTGATCGATGCACCGATACGATTTGGGGAATGGTAGCTGAAACCTGAGAATGAATAAGTCTTCTAAAATGATGGGCTTCGGAGAAACAAACTGAAAAGACTCTTGAATTACTCCCGATAGGTGGAAAGAATTCTCACAACCGAAAATGATTATGAGAGAATGGCATAAAGCTAGAATCACGAATCTTGAAGAGAAAAGAGCAAGACTGAGAGAAAAATTCTTCTTCGGTCTTCAAAATCCGAGAATGACGACTGAAACACCACCATGAATTATTTAGACCTTCGGAAGAATCAAAATGAAGAGGTTGAGCCAACGATGAAAAGATTTTGACAGATCTTGGAGAAGACATTTGACTGATGATAAATCATTCTTACGTCAAACTTCGAAAATAATTTAAGAATACCTCCAGGAAAATAAGAAGAGTCAGGTAAGATCCTGGAAAAAGACCTGTGGGTTAGGACCCACTCAAAAGAACACCGTTGAAAAGATTTCAAAGAGAGGTTGCATCGGTTGAATTAAAAGACCTGAAAGAGAGAACATCCTCGAAGATATTGAATAACTGCAGAGTGGAAACACGAATCTTCAAGATATCTTGAGCACTCCGGAACAATTGAATAGCGAGAAGAGGAATGAATATGAGGTGCACCGGCATGAGAAAACATTTGAAATACGGAAAAGAATATGAACAACACCGAAAGCTTGAATTGGATCCACCAGAGAAGAAAAGGCAAATATTAGTATCTTCATGAGAATCACCGGATAAGAACATTGAAGGAGAAGAATGGAGAGACTTCACATCAATAAGATGGATACACGATAAAGAAATCCGAGTCCTAGGATAAACAAGGGTGGGAGGGTGGGAAAACAAAGACAACTTGGGATGGATGAACGAACACCGTTGAGAAAGCTGAGATTGGATCTTGCGGATGTTGAAATGTTCGGATCCACTTGAAGAGAAACACACCGGTGAAAAGGATTGACATGACAATCTCGATTATCATGAAGGATTGGTATTCACATCGGAGTATGAAAACACCATTTGGGGAAGGTATGGAATCAACATTTGACTTCGAAGCAACTCGAATACCACAACTCAAAACAAAAACAAAGGATTGGCTTGCGGAATAAGCCGGAACAAACATATGATAGAGATTTCGTCCGAAGTTTTCGTGGTGGGGCCTACACAGGCTCGATCGTACAGCACCATCATGTACAAGGCAGTGCACATGACATACGAAGCGTCCCTGAGTCGGCATAGCCAAGGACTCTTTAAGACACAACGAGACCACTGTAAAACCAACCGTGAATAGGCGGACCACTAGACGTCGAACCCCAATTTCATAGCATACATCTGTCGGAAAGATATCCTACGAGCTACTTGAATTCCCACTTATAAACTCCCAAAATTTTCCGGTTATGCAATCAGGTGTTGGGGATACAGGGGAAGCATAATATCTCACCCAAACTAGCAAATCCTACATCCAGCTATATCCATCCTTCAACACATAACCAAGAAACCTTCGGAAATCATCTACCTCAACCTTCGAAAAGCATCCGTTATACGAGTTATGGCGATACTCCCGAACTCCCGCCCCAGTACTGGGTGGCGTCGAGGTTATCTCACCAACGAACTGCATAAAAGAGATTTTCAATGTCGGCGAAACTAAACTCAGGTATTCCAGAACTGCAATGATAAAATTATGACGACAACACCTCAGAGCTCAAATCCCCGGGACACTTCCACAAAACCCCTGACAGGAGGCACCAAGACAATGTTCTCGTCACAAAACCATCGGAACGATTCCAAGATACCCACGTGATCCTAAAATTTTTTTTAGTGAAATTTGAGAAGAGAAGAGTCAAAACTCTACGTTAGGATGCCTCACCAGAGCGACGAAGGGACTGAGGAGTAAAAGAATTCCTAAACTCTCCGATATGTAATTCCTAGATGACTCAAAACATTTTTCTAGACACAACTCGGCCGCTAAAAATGATCAAGCAATGGGGCTCCTAAGGTCGGGGAAGGCTCTTATACCAACTTGAAACGCCCTCGATGCGGCTATATCTCCCACGTGTCGAAGCACGACTTAGAGGCATAACCGCATTGAAAGCAATGTCGCAAGTGAGGTAATCTTCACACAACCCATGTAATACATAAGGGAAAGAGATACATAGTTGGCTTACAATCGCCACTTCACACAATACATGAGTAAAGCATTACATCATCCAAATACAATCAAGGTCCGACTACGGAACCAAAATAAAAGAAGAACCCCAAATGTGACAACGTCCGCGATCGACCCCAACTGGGCTCCACTGCTGATCAACTAGAACGAAACAACACAAAGGACAAGATCTTCATCGAGCTCCTCCTGAGCTTGGTTGCGTCATCTGCACGGACTCATCGGCACCTCCAAGCTGGTTTTGGAAGTATCTGTGAGTCACGGGGACTCAGCAATCTCGCACCCTCGCGATCAAGACTATTTAAGCTTATGGGTAAGGTAAAGGTATGAGGTGGAGCTGCAGCAAGCGACTAGCATATATGGTGGCTAACATACGCAAATGAGAGCGAGAAGAGAAGGCAAAGCACGTTCGATAAAAGTATGATCAAGAAGTGATCCTAAAACAACCTACGTCAAGCATAACTCCAACACCGTGTTCACTTCCTGGACTCCGCCGAAAAGAGACCATCACGGTTACACACGCAGTTGACTCATTTTAAATAAGTTAAGGTTCAAGTTATCTACAACCAGACATTAACAAATTCCCATCTGCCCATAACCGCGGGCACGGCTTTCGAAAGTTCAAATCCCTGCAGGGGTGTCCCAACTTAGCCCATCACAAGCTCTCACGGTCAACGAAGGAATAGACCTTCTCCCGAGACATTCCGATCAGACTCGGTATCCCGGTTGTACAAGACATTTCGACAGGGTAAAACTAAACCAGCAACACCGGCCGAATGTGCCGACAAATCCCGATAGGAGCTGCACATATCTCTTTCTTAGGGCACACCGGATCGTCCAAACTTCCGGTAGGCCAGCCCAGAGTTGCCCCTGGTGGCCACCGGCGGCTGACAAGTTGGACCAACACTCAGAGGAGCACTGGCCCGGGGGGGGGGGGTAAAATAATGATGACCCTCAGGAGCGCGACTCCCAAGGGAAAATAAAAGGCAAGGTGGCAAATGGTAAAACCAATGTTGGGCATTGCTGGAAGAGCTTTACTTAAGGCGAACTGTCAGGGGGTTCCCATAATAGCCCAACTGCGAAAGGAACGCAAAATCCGGGAACATAACACCGATATGACGGAAACTAGGGCGGCAAGAGTGGAACAAAACACCAGGCATAAGGCCGAGCCTTCCACCCTTTACCAAGTATATAGATGCATTAATTAAACAAGATATATTGTGATATCCCAACAAGTAAACATGTTCCAACAAGGAACAACATCTCCATGTTCCAACAAGGAACAAACTTCAATCTTCACCTGCAACTAACAACGCTATAAGAGGGGCTGAGCAAAGCGGTAACATAGCCAAACAACGGTTTGCTAGGACAAGGTGGGTTAGAGGATTGGTTCAACAATATAGGAGGCATGATAATCAAGTGGTAGGTATCGCAACATAGGCATAGCAAAAGAGCGAGCATCTAAGCAAGCAAAGATAGAAGTGATTTCGAGGGTATGATCATCTTGCCTGAGATCCCGCAAGGAAGAAGAACGAGTCCATGAAGAAGACAAACGGACGTAGACGAACGGGTCCTCACAAACGCGACGTAACCGGAACCAACCCGAAGAAGCAAACACCGGAAAGAAGCACACAACATAGTAAACAACCAACACATGAACATGGTATGATATGCGAGATGCGGTATGCGATGCATATGCATGATTTGCAAGGGAATGCATGAACCTGGCCTCAACTTGGAAATCCAAGTGTGCCACTGGAAAGATGAGATGAAATCGCTTGAAAACGATATAAAGATCACCGGAATCGGAGTTACGGTTTGGAAATGGCAAGCAATTCAAATATGGCACCGGTCTGCGATTTACAGCAAGTAGCCATCTAAATGCAATGAGATGAACATGCTACAGCACCCAAACATGGCAAAAAATTACATGGCTGGAATCCATTCATGATTCTTAACAAAAGTCTAGCACTGAGCTACGGCCAAATTGTCCATTAACATGTTCAAAAAAGCATGGCCAAAATGCATATGGTAAACAGATTTCAGACTTAGTGAAATTAACACTTGTCTGGAATTTCAGATCAGGTAGCACACTTCGGAGCAACAAAACTACATGCTACAGGACCTGAACATGGCAAAGTAAATCATGGCATGGAGCTACTCAAAGAGCTTAACAAAAGTCCCTTAGTGACCTTGATCCAAAATGGATCGGAAAATACAATTGCAAGCATGTGAACATGGAAAAAACATAATCAGTTCTCAGACTTAGTGAAAACTGGAGCATGCTGAAACAGATATCAAGTAGGCATGTTTACGAGCTCGATGCACTCGCTACAGAGCAAGTCATGACAATCTAAGCATACACCCATCAAGAAAACACATTATGCAAGCTAGACATGGCAAGAACAATAACATAGCATGCACGGATCAACTACAACACCCTTGGCAACATCGCTAACAAGTAGACAATCTGCCCAGATTCACGAAATAGCAAAAGTAGAGCTCGATTGACTCAAGCTAGGTTGCTCCATAATTGCAAACAAAGACATGGATGGATAGAGCACTATAATATTAACAAAACATCCTTACTGATCATCCTCAAAAGAGGCACGGATCACTAGGAAACAACATGAACATATGGCCATATGAGATAAACAACTCAAGGACTTAGTGGAAATTCTATGTCCCTGAAATCAGCATTACCAAGTGCCTCACTTTGCAAGCTTGTGCTAGTCACCACACACATCACAAAAATACATGGGTTGCACCTCTGGAAAGATGGCAAAACCCTTAACAAAACATATATAGAGCTCATGGGCATATCATGCACACAATAATCATGGCAAAAATGACAAATATCTAAATCGAGCAGCAGATCTGACAAATAACTCAAGTAGCACTCTTCTAACAGCATTTCGGGCATCAAGATGAGCTCAAATGAAAATGATGCAATGAGATGAAATGATGTACTCTCTGAGACGAACATTTTGATACGCCATATGCACAAATCGGAGCTACGGATGCAAAGTTACGATGTGATGAACATGGGCACATGAATCTGGGAATTTTGGGGACTTACTGAAATTTATACCTCCGGAAAAGTCAACGGCGGACGGGGATATCCAGGACGGAGCGGGTCGGGACAAGGGGAGGCGTTTCGTCAGCGAACCGGTGGATCTGGTCCCGATCCGCCAGATCCACCGGAGGTGAAGACGAGGCGGCGGCCGGAGGTTGACGCGGCGGTGGCGGCGGAGGTCGCCGGCGAAGTCGGCGGTCGGGCGCGGCTGGCGGAAGCAGGGGCGCGGGGCGCCTGTGGCTAGCGGCGGAGGAGGAGGCGGCTCGCCGCTCGGGCGAAGGCGGCGCGCTGGAGAAACGGCGGGAGCGGCTCCGGCGGAGCTCATCGCCGGCGGAAGGTCGGCGAAGGCGGCGGCGGCGAGGCGCACTGGAGGCGGCGGGAGCGCGCGGATGCTCGGGCGGTGGCGCGAGGGAACGGGCCCCGCAGGCCCGAGATGGGCCTGGCGGGCCGCGGCGGCGGGCGGAGGCGGAGTGCCACGTGGCGAAGCCAGATTGGCTGCGGGCGGCGGCATTGAGGACCGGACATGTCCGGCGGCGACGGAGACGCGTCCGGTGGCGCAAGGAAGAGGGAAGCTAGTGTTAGACCGCGAATTTGGAAGGGGAGGACATATTTATAGGTAGAGGGAGCTAGGAGAGTCCAAATGAGGTGCGGTTTTCGGCCACGCGATCGCGATCGAACGACCGAGATGATGGAGGAGGTTTAGGTGGGTTTTCGGCCACTTTGAAAGGGTGTTGGGCTGCAACACACACGAGGCCTTTTCGGTCCCTCGGTTAACCGTTGGAGTATCAAATGAAGTCCAAATGGTACGAAACTTGACAGGCGGTCTACCGGTAGTAAACCAAGGCCGCTTGGCAAGACTCGGTCTAATCCGGAAATGTTTAGTCCCCACACATGAAAAGAAGGTAGAAATGACCACCGGAGGAGATAGGAGCGCCAGAATGCAAAACGGACAACGGGGAAAATGCTCGGATGCATGAGACGAACACGTATGCAAATGAAATGCACATGATGACATGATATGCAATGCATGACAGGCAAGCAATGACAAGGCAACAACAGCGAATAACTAGACGACACCTGGCACATCGGTCTCGGGGCGTTACACGACATTACCTTCTTGGTAACCGTTGCGAAATCTACACCGACCATCAGAGTCTCAAGTATATCTTCACCCAACCGGATCTGAATCGCAGACAGAGGCGTTGGTTGGAGTTGATCTCGGATTATGACTTAGGAATCACCTACACCCCAGGCAAAGCCAATGTTATGGCTGATGCCTTAAGTCGTAAATCCTATTGCAACAACCTCATGTTGCAACAATGTCAACCACCCCTCCATGAGGAATTCTGTAAGCTTACCTTCACATAGCTCCTCGTGGTTCCCTTTCTACCTTAGTGGCGAAACCTACCCTTACGGATCAGATCATAGAGGCTCAGAAGCATGATACGGGAATCTCCCGGATCAAGAAGAAGATTTCCAAGGGAGTTGCTGGCTGTTTCTCTATGGATGAACGAGGTGTTGTTTATTTTGGAAACCATTTGGTGGTTCCCAAATGTCAACAGATACAGCAACTGATCCTTGAGGAGGCCCATGAATCCCCTCTCACCATTCATCCCGGTAGTACAAAGATGTATCAGGACCTACGCCAGAGGTTCTAGTGGACTAGGATGAAGAGAGAAATCGCTCAGTATATTGCCAACTGTGACGTTTGTCGTCGCGTTAAGGCAGAGCATCAAAGACCTGCTGGCACCCTTCAACCTTTAGCTATTCCCGAGTGGAAATGGGACAAAGTTGGTATGGACTTCATCACCGGCTTTCCCAGGACCAAGAAAGGAAATAATGCTATCTTCGTAGTCATTGACCGTCTCTCCAAAGTGGCTCACTTCCTACCTGTTCGAGAGAGTATCACTGCTAGTCAGCTCGCTGACTTATATATCTCCCGAATAGTGTCACTCCATGATGTTCCACTAGAGATCAATTCAAACCGTGGCAGTCTTTTCACCTCTCATTTCTGGGAAAGTTTCCAAACTGCCATGGGCACCCATCTTTCCTTCAGTACCGCTTTCCACCCTCAATCAAGTGGTCAGGTGGAAAGGGTCAACCAAATTCTCGAAGACATGCTTAGAGCTTGCGTTATCTCATTCAGTATGGATTGGGAGAAATGTCTTCCCTTTGCCGAGTTTGCTTATAACAATAGCTACCAATCCAGTCTTAGGAAAGCACCCTTCGAGATTCTGTATGGACGAAGATGTCGAACACCTTTGAACTGGTTAGAAACCGGTGAAAGACAATTCTTTGGACCGGATATGATCCAGGAGGCAGAAGAGCAAGTTCGCATCATTTGTGAGAATTTGAAAACATCCCAATCTCATGAAAAGAGCCAGTATGACTGTCGTCATAAGGAAGTGGCTTATGAAGTTGGCGACAAGGCTTACCTTCGGGTTACTCCTTTGAAGGGTACCCATCGTTTCGGTATCAAGGGAAAGTTGGCTCCTCGCTACATTGGTCCTTTTCGCATTCTCGCTAAACGAGGAGAGGTTGCCTACCAGTTGGAACTACCCCCACATCTTTCTCGAGTTCATGATGTCTTCCATGTCTCTCAACTCAGGCGTTGCTTCTCGGATCCCATCCGCGGAGTGGACCACGAAACGCTTGATCTCCAAGATAACCTCACTTATCGAGAGTACCCCGTTTGCATTCTGGATCAAGCAGAGCGTGTCACTCAATGTCATAACATCAAATTTCTCAAGGTTCAATGGTCTCATCATTCCGAAAGAGAAGCTACTTGGGAGCGAGAAGATCGTCTTCGACTTGAGTACCCCGCTTTATTTCCGCCAACACCTGAATCTCGGGACGAGATTTTTTTGAGTGGGGCGAGTTGTCACATCCCTAGTTCTGGTATGAGCTAGGCTTGCTTTGTGCATCATGTTTAATCTTTCAAATAAATTTGAAATGGGGAAAGTTGCAAACCCTAGCACCAAAGTTTTTCCAATAGGTTCAACTTTAAAATGGATTTTCAATGAACCCAAAATGCTCTTCAAAAATGTTCATGCTCTTTGGATAATGTTGGGAACAACAACCAGAGGTGATGCACATTTTTGCTACACATTTTGGATTTTTGAATCAATGCATAAATATGTGATTTGGAACTGTTTAAATTATATAAATATTTTAATGGCTCCAAAAATGTTGGGAATTGGTGAGGGCCTCTGGAATATTATATCTAGATGCCACAAATATTTTCAGCATTTATGGAAATGTTTTAACATTTCTTTTAGATACAAAACAGAAGATAGAAAAAGAAAACAGGAAATAAGAAAACACTTATGAAAGCACAAGTGCTCCCTAGGTGGTTTTGATAATTGATGACAACATATCTCTTGTTGGACTAACATTTCTATCTAGCATGTTTCAGATAAGTTCAACAATGGAGTGGCATGGACTAAAGGTTGTGGGAACTCCTTCAAGATGCTAAGGACAAAGGATTGGCTAAAGCCTCAAGCTCAAGACTCTTCATTTTACATTTTAGTGATCCAAGATCACATTGAGTCCATAGGAAAAGCCAATACTATCAAGGAGGGATGAGGTGTTGCTTAATGAGCCTCTTTCTTCATGTGCTTAATGATATGCTCCAAAATCCTCAGCTACTTTCCCATATCCACATATGACCTAAACCCTAAGCCAAACTCAGACCTACCGATTCTTTCTATCCGGCGCCACCGAGTTTCACTTGTCATAAGCCACTGCCAAACCCTAGAAATTCGGTTCTACCGATAGGGATCTCGGTCTCACCGAGATGGGATTGCAAACTCTCTATTTCCCTTTCGTAACTTTTTGGTCTCACCGAAAAAGCGAATCGGTCCCACCGAAATTGCAATGTAAATTCAGTGTTTCCTTTTTGTAACTTTTCGGTCTCACCAAAAGAGCAAATCTAACCGAACCAACGTGGATGTAACTTTTTGTAACTTTTTGTAACCGTTACCCTTCGTGGGTTGAAGTCTCCATCAACGTGGATGTAGGATAGCACCACCTATCCAAACCACGGGAAAAACATCCGTGTCTCCAATTGCGTTTGAATTCTCCAAACCCTTCCCCTTACATTCTTGCAAGTTGCATGCTTTACATTCCGCTGCTCATATACTCTTTGCATGCTTGCTTGATATGTATTGTGTATGTTGAAATTGTGCCTAAAACTCCACTCAAACCAAGGAGTCCTAAAAATTGCAACTTTAGCACTAAGTGTCTAATCACCCCCCTCTAGACACATCTACTTCTAGATCCTACAAGTGGTATCAGAGCTTTGGTCTCCATTGCCTTGGTTTAATCACCATTGGAGGAAGATGGATGTGTCTACTTTAGGGAGTCTTAGACATAGAGTGCCTATTCTTGATGGAGAGTATTTTCATGAGTGGAAAAATGATATGCTTGTAATCTTCAATCAATATCATTTGAACAAGCATATTGCTAGTCCTTGTGCACCTCATATTGATCCTTTGCATCCTACCCTAGATGAAGATATTGACATGATTCGCAATCTTAGAACTGTTGAGCTCATCATTAGAGGATTGCCCAAAAATTTGATTGCTAGTTTGCCTACTCTTAATTGTGCCTATACTATATGGAAATTTCTTGAGGAACGATTTACCGATCATTCCTTGAAAACTTTGGATGAAATTCTCCATAAATCCATTGCCTTGAGTAAGATGAACTCTAGTGATCCTAGTTTTGGTAATTGTGTATTTGAACTTACCAATCTTAAGCATGCTAAAGGAGATGTTGGAATCATTAGTGATATCATATTCGAAGCTATAAGAATTCATAAAAGTGACCACTTTGATGATCATTTATCTAATGAATTACCCTCTCTAGGAAATGATGAGTCACAAGATCATGATGAACATGGATACCATGATGATGATGATGTTAGTGACTTTGATCTTGATGATGCAATGAGACATTTTGGTCTTATGGCAAATCTTCGGGGATATGAATCGGGAGGAAAGGAATGGGTTCTTGATAGTGGATGTACTGATCATATGACCGGAGATGAAGAGATGTTTCGTGAGCTTGCTGAAAATGACGGCCCTCGAAAATATGTCACCTTTGGTGATAATTCAAAGGGTAAAGTGGTTGGCCTTGGTAAGGTGGCCATCTCACATGATAGTTCCATTCAAAATGTCATGCTTGTTGAATCTCTTGGCTACAACTTACTTTCAGTATCTAGACTTGCTGATTTTGGTTTGAATGTCCTATTTACTGAGGTAGATTGCCAAGTATTTCGTCGAGACAATCATAAAATGGTCTTTATGGGTATGCGTAGAGGTGATCTTTACATTGTCGATTTCTCTAAAAAGGCACAACCTAAAACTTGCTTTGTTGCTAAATCCTCAAAAGGTTGGTTGTGGCATAGACGACTAGGTCATGTTGGCATGAGAAACCTTGACAAGCTTATTAAAGGAAATCATATCCTTGGAGTTAACGATGTCATATTTGATAAGGATAGACTTTGCAGTGCTTGTCAAGCAGGTAAACAGGTTGGAGGAAGGCATCCCGTGAAGAACATCATGACCACAAGAAGGCCACTCGAGCTACTTCATATGGATCTTTTTGGTCCCAACGCCTACAAGAGTCTCGGTGGAAATTCTTTTGGTCTAGTTATAGTTGATGACTTTTCAAGATTTACGTGGGTGTTCTTTCTTAATGACAAGTCGCAGGTCCAGAAGATCTTCAGAAACTTCGCTAGGAAGGCCCAAAATCAGTTTGACGTGAAGATCAAGAAGGTTCGGAGTGAGAACGGAATGGAGTTCAAGAACGCAAATGTGGACACCTTTCTTGACGAAGAAGGGATTTCACATGAGTTCTCGGCTACGTACACACCTCAACAAAATGGACTTGTTGAGAGGAAGAACCGGACGCTCATCGAAATGGCAAGAACGATGCTTGATGAATACAAGACGCCGAAGCACTTTTGGGCAGAAGCGGTTGAGACAGCCTGTCACGCAACAAATCGCTTATATCTTCACAAGCTACTCGGCAAGGCGGCATACGAGCTTCTCACCGGTAACAAACCCCAAGTTGGATACTTTCGAGTAGTCGGCTCAAAGTGCTACATTCTTGATAAGCATCGTTGTTCAAAGTTTGCTCCTAAATCTCATGAAGGTTTTCTACTTGGTTATGGCTCAAATCTCACACTTACCGTGTCTACAACAATTTCACCCGAAAGGTTGAAGAGACGGTAGATGTGAAGTTTGATGAATCTAATGGCTCGCAAGTAGAGCAATTGCCAATTGATGTAGGAGACAAAAACCCTTCAGAAGCAATCCAAGACTTGTCCATTGGCAAAATTCGTCGAACGGAGGTGAAGGAGAGTACTTCATCCGTCCAAGTGGAAGCTTCTACTTCACGACTAGGTGAACCAAGAATTAACATGGAAGCATCCACAAGTGGGTCACACCAAGATGAAGAAAACGAGGAAATGCATCAAGACGAACATCAACAACCTCCTTCTCCACCACGACAAGAGAACGACGATGTCAACAATGAAGAAGGCCAAGAAGAAGAACAAGATGAAGAAGATGTTCAACGAAGACCCAAGCAAAAGCTCTCACGAGTTCGGGCAAGAATTGCCAAATATCATCCCGTCGAGCAAATCCTCAATGATATACAAACCGGGAGAATCACTCGCTCAAAAACTCGTTTAGCTAACTTTTGTGAAAACTATTCATTCATCTCTAGCATTGAACCTATGAAGGTTGAAGAAGCATTGGAAGATCCAGATTGGATAAACGCTATGCATGAAGAGCTACACAATTTTGAGAGAAACCAAGTTTGGACATTGGTTGAGAAGCCCGACAACAACCACAACATCATTGGTACCAAATGGGTGTTTCGCAACAAGCAAGATGAAGATGGACAAGTGGTTTGCAACAAAGCACGTCTCGTCGCCCAAGGGTACACACAAGTCGAAGGTATGGACTATGGTGAGACATATGCTCCCGTTGCTAGACTTGAGTCCATTCGCATCTTACTTGCCTATGCTAATCACCATAATATAACCTTGTACCAAATGGACATTAAAAGTGCTTTTCTAAATGGTGAAATAGAGGAGGAAGTTTATGTCAAACAACCTCCCAGCTTTATCAATCCTAAGAAACCCAATCATGTTTACAAACTTCACAAAGCTCTTTATGGTCTTAAACAAGCTCCTAGAGCATGGTATAAATGCTTGACCAAGTTCCTTATTACAAGTGGTTTTGAAATTGGTAAAATTGATTCTACTCTTTTTACTAAAAGGGTTAATGGAGAACTATTTGTATGCCAAATTTATGTTGATGATATCATATTTGGTTCAACTAACCCTCTCTTTAGTGAAAAGTTTGGAAAGCTAATGTCAGAGAAGTTTGAGATGTCTATGATGAGTGAACTCAAATTCTTTCTCGGTTTGCAAATCAAGCAAACTAAGGAAGGTACATTTGTCTCTCAAACAAAGTACACCAAGGACTTATTCAAGAAGTTCAATATGCAAGAATGCAAAGGTATGTCTACACCCATGCCTACTAGTGGACATAATGATTTGACCAAAGATGGTGAACCGGTTGATCAAAAGGTTTATCGCTCTATGATTGGTTCATTGTTATACCTATGTACTTCACGTCCCGATATTATGCTAAGTGTGTGCATGTGTGCACGATATCAAGCTGCTCCTAAAGAATGTCATCTTAAGGCTGTGAAAAGGATAGTGAGATATTTAATCCATACACCAAATTTTGGCATTTGGTATCCTAATAGGTCTTCTTTTGATCTTGTTGGCTATTCCGACTCGGATTATGCCGCAGACAAGGTTGATAGAAAGTCCACTTCGGGTACTTGTCAATTTCTTGGTAGATCTCTTGTGTCTTGGTCTTCCAAGAAACAAAACTCGGTATCCTTATCCACCGCCGAAGCGGAATACATTGCCGCTGGTTCATGTTGTGCTCAATTACTTTGGATGACCCAAACTCTTAAAGATTATGGGATTTATGTGAAACATGTTCCACTGCTTTGTGACAATGAAAGTGCTATCAAAATTGGTCATAATCCTGTACAACATTCTCGAACTAAGCATATTGAAGTTCGTCATCATTTCATTCGAGATCATGTTGCTAAGGGTGACATTAATCTTGAGCACGTTCGCACCGATAAGCAATTAGCGGATATATTTACTAAACCACTTGATGAGAAAGTGTTTTGCAGGTTGAGAGGAGAATTGAACATCATTGATGCTTCGAACTTGGAGTAGAAACTCCATTGGATACATGCAAGACATGAGCTTATGACTAATCCATGATATATCTCTTATGATAACTATCTTATGTCTTGGATATATTTGCACCTTGCATGTTGTCTAACCCATGAAGGTGCTTGGTTGAATCTAATTCCATGAGATCGCGACTCACTCACATCTTGAGCAATCTCTACATCACCAAGACTCTACACAATGGTGGTTGAAGACAAGGAAGCACAAAACCATTCAAACATATCCTTTGACAAATTCTATGTTGAGCTTCATGATTGTCATTTTTGGATACACAAGTGCTCTTCCTTGCAAGAACTAACCCATGTAGGTAGATGAACTCAAACTCCAAGTGGTGCTCCCAACTCTTGATGAGCTACATCAACCTTGAGCACCCACACAAGTTCAACTACATGAGCAAGAACCACACCACCACCCAAGGTATGTTATTCCATCTTAGAGAAGCTTTACTCCAAGACATGAGTCAAAGCAACTCAACAAGATGTGAATACATCAAGATGCTTAAACGAAAAATGGTAACCCCATTTTGAGCTTAAACAATGAGTATGACCTATGATCAAGTGTTCTCACTTGACTCCTAAGTCAATATACTCTAACATAGGTGACTATGTCACCGCCCAACTCTAGATGAAGTTCTCTTGTGTTCTTTTCTGTGTTATTGCATTTGTCTCATGCATGTTTAGTTTCTTTCTTTAAAAAAAAACTTCATCTAGATCTTTCAGTTTCTTCTCTTTTCTCTTTGTTTTTGTTCTGCATTTTCTGCATTTAATTCCTTGCAAATCCTTCAGGTAATTCATTGCAAATCTTTGTGAGATCCTACATGTCTAGTGAGCTGAGGTGACAAGTGTTTTTCTCTGTGTGAACTCGGTTTCACCGACTTGTAATTTTTGCTCCAACCGAATCTTTTCGGTGCCACCGAAACATACCACTCGGTGCCACCGACTTCGCAACAGGAAAAACAGTATGCCACTTGTTCTATATTTCTTCTGATCCAGCTCTACTCAATGAATCTTGTCCTCCACAAGCATCACAGTTTTATCCATTGCTTTGTGCTGAGTCTCAAGGACCAAACCTATACGACGGATTCCAGAAAGCCCTTCTTGGAAATTGATGTCAAAGGGGGAGAGAGAGATCACATCAAAGCTTGTAGGAGAGAGAGATCACATCAAGGGAGAGAAAAAGTCTCAAGGACCAAACCTACAAGAGAGAAAGTATTAAGGGGGAGAGAGAGACTTCCAGGGGGAGAGAATACTCAAGGATCCCAGATGCTTGATGCTTGATGTTCAAGAGGAGAGATGTCACATGTCTTTTTAGGGGGAAAGACATGTTCATTTGTATCTTTCAGCTCTGATTTGCTGTTCCTTATCTTCTCCCAATATCCCATGTAAGATTCAGGGGGAGCAAGACACCTAAGGGAAAGAAATCAGTCAAATTCATTGCATATCTTTATTCTTGGGGACATGTTGAATCCAATGTGGTACCTTGTACTCACTCTCTACATGTCATCCCAGTCTTGGTATTCTTGTGGTTTCTTTTGTTTGCTCTGGCTAGTGGATGTACCTGTGTTATCTAACTTTGTTTGTGCAGGTTCATTCCATCCTAAGCCAACTCAAGACCACAAGGTAAGTATATGCATCAAAATCATGAGTATGAGGAGTTCTTGCTTATGTACATACTGTTTGCAATAAGGACTCATGAGCATGAAGGTATTTTCCTTGATAATCTTTTGCTCTGATGCATATGGCCAAGATACATGTAACACATTGCCTACTCTGTCATGGTTATGCTCTCACATGCCTCTATATTTCATATTTACATGAGTGCATACATGTAGGGGGAGCCTATGCTTGTTACATGTCCTTCCAAAGCTTTACTTGCTGTTCTTTATATCTTTATCTAAAGGTTTGATGTATGTTGCCATCAATTACCAAAAAGGGGGAGATTGAAAGAACAAGTGCTCCCTAGGTGGTTTTGATAATTGATGACAACATATCTCTTGTTGGACTAACATTTCTATCTAGCATGTTTCAGATAAGTTCAACAATGGAGTGGCATGGACTAAAGGTTGTGGGAACTCCTTCAAGATGCTAAGGACAAAGGATTGGCTAAAGCCTCAAGCTCAAGACTCTTCATTTTACATTTTAGTGATCCAAGATCACATTGAGTCCATAGGAAAAGCCAATACTATCAAGGAGGGATGAGGTGTTTCTTAATGAGCCTCTTGCTTCATGTGCTTAATGATATGCTCCAAAATCCTCAGCTACTTTCCCATATCCACATATGACCTAAACCCTAAGCCAAACTCGGACCTACCGATTCTTTCTATCCGGCGCCACCGAGTTTCACTTGTCATAAGCCACTGCCAAACCCTAGAAATTCGGTTCTACCGATAGGGATCTCGGTCTCACCGAGATGGGATTGCAAACTCTCTGTTTCCCTTTCGTAACTTTTCGGTCTCACCGAAAGAGCGAATTGGTCCCACCGAAATTGCAATGTAAATTCAGTGTTTCCTTTTTGTAACTTTTCGGTCTCACCGAAAGAGCAAATCGGTCCCACCGAGTTTGCCTGACCAACTCTCTGGTTAGCTTATTACCAAAATCGGTCTCACCGAGTTTGTGTAATCGGTCACACCGAGATTACGTTATGCCCAAACCCTAACCATATCGGTCCTACCGAGTTGCATGTCAGTCCCACCGAAAATCTCTAACGGTCACTAGGTTTACCTTTTCGGTCCGACCGAGTTTGTTGATTCGGTCCCACCGAGATTGGAAAACTGTGTGTAACGGTTGGATTTTGTGTGGAGGCTATATATACCCCTCCACCTCCTCTTCATTCATGGAGAGAGCCATCAGAACACATACACAATTCCAACTCATATGTTCTGAGAGAGAACCACCTACTCATGTGTTGAGACCAAGATATTCCATTCCTACCATATGAATCTTGATCTCTAGCCTTCCCAAGTTGCTTTCCACTCAAATCTTCTTTCCTCCAGATCCAAATCCTATGAGAGAGAGTTGAGTGTTGGGGAGACTATCATTTGAAGCACAAGAGCAAGGAGTACATTACCTACACACCATTTGTTACTTCTTGGAGAGTGGTGTCTCCTAGATTGGCTAGGTGTTACTTGGGAGCCTCCGACAAGATTGTGGAGTTGAACCAAGGAGTTTGTAAGGGCAAGGAGATCGCCTACTTCGTGAAGATCTACCGCTAGTGAGGCAAGTCCTTCGTGGGCGATGGCCATGGTGGGATAGACAAGGTTGCTACTTTGTGGACCCTTTGTGGGTGGTTGCTTCTTCGTGGACCCTTCGTGGGTGGAGCCCTCCGTGGACTCGCGCAACCGTTACCCTTTGCGGGTGGAGCCCTCCGTGGACTCGCGCAACCGTTACCCTTCGTGGGTTGAAGTCTCCATCAACGTGGATGTAGGATAGCACCACCTATCCGAACCACGGGAAAAACATCCGTGTCTCCAATTGCATTTGAATTCTCCAAACCCTTCCCCTTACATTCTTGCAAGTTGCATGCTTTACATTCCGCTGCTCATATACTCTTGGCATGCTTGCTTGATATGTATTGTGTATGTTGAAATTGTGCCTAAAACTCCACTCAAACCAAAGAGGCCTAAAAATTGCAACTTTAGCACTAAGTGTCTAATCACCCCCCTCTAGACACATCTACTTCTAGATCCTACAACTTACCTGGCGCTTACCTGGTGGCCCAACAGGACTGGCCCAGCTAGGCCCAACCCACCACCGCAGCCTCGCTGTCGTCTTCCTCCCCGGACAGAAGGACGAGCGCGTGCTCGCCGTGCACTAGCCACGCACCTCGCCAGCTCCTACTTGCCGCTCCCCGTCGACGCCCTGGCCTTCTATGGAGACGCCACGCAAGCCCCGACCCCCTCTCACTCTCCCCCGTGCTTCTCCTCTCCTCTGTCACCCTCTCTCGCCCGCACCCAAGCGCAGCCGACGCCACTGCTCGCCGTTGCCACGGCCACTGCCTCCCCCTCGTCCCTCCATTGTGTCCACGCGCTCCGCCGCTGTGGGCTACGCCTCCTCGACGAGACACACGGCGCAGGACGCCTCGAAGCACCGTCCCCGACCCCTTCATCCTCCTCGGGTCGCCGGAGATTCGCCTCGCCGCCTCGCTCGCTCCAACACCTCCCCGGCCCCGTCGTCTGCACCGAAAGACTCACCGTGAGCCACTGAATCGCTCCCCTCCGCCTTTTTCTTCACGCACGCCCCGTAGCCGCTGCCCCGCGAGCACCCGAAGCCGCCGTCTGCCATGGCCGGCGAGCTCCGTGCCCCTGAGCCCCTCCGCTCCTGCTAGTTGCTCCGGCGGGCTCCTGTTGCCCTTTAGGTGCTGCCTAGCACCCCCCGTCCACTTGCCTCGAGTTGCAGAACCCCGCCCGCACATAGCCGAGCTCCGGTCACCGCCGCGAGCCCTGCTATGGCGAGCCCCGCCGTCCCCGCGACCTCCCCTATGCCCAGGTGGATGCGGTCGAGCGCGGGCTACCGATTGGTAGTCCCCCGCGCGCTCTTCCGCCGCCTGTAGCGCATTCCGGCGAAGCACCGCCACGCGGTTTGGTCGTCGACGGTCGAACTCTAGCGAGGCTGACGTGGCGGCTTAATTAGCGCTAATTCCACAGCCTAATCCCCCCTGAGACTGACAGTGGGCCCCAGAGCCAAGTCAAACCCTGGTCAGTGCGGGTTTGACCCGGGGTTAACCCCAGTGTCACTGACATGTGGCCCCCACACGTCAGGTTTGACCTGGTCAGCCCTGCTGATGCCTCTGTGACGTCACACCAACGCAGTAATTGATTTTCTAGATTTTAAATAATTCAGAGAATTCTAGAAAATAGTTAAAACTTCTAAAAATCATAGAAATTAAACCGTAGCTCAGAATGAAATAATTTATATATGAAAAATGATCAGAAAAATGCATGGAATCCATTTATGCCAGTTTCATGCATGAAAAACCAACTTATACTTGCTGTATAAGTGAAAACGTAATAATGGCATGTTATATACTTAATTTGGGGTTTGCATATGAACCCTTGGTTCATATGGACTTCAACCAAATTGATGCTAGATGCATTAGGGCAAATCATAGCATCTTTGAAATGTCATCTTCATGCATCATATTGTTGCATATGGTTGTTTATTGATTGCCGGCACCGTCCCTTCTCGATAGGTTCTACCTTGGAAGGTGTCCCGAGTACCTGTCTGAGGAGTAGTGCTTCTTCATGGATCTATCAGGCAAGCAACCCCCCTTGAGCATCTCGATAAATCCCACTCTCTCGCTCTTGCTCCTTTTACTACATTAGGACAACAACGATTCAAACTGCTACTTTCTGCTGCGGTAGCTGAACCTATTCCTCTGCATGACCTGTCATTGCCACAGTAAATAGTTGAAACCCACTAGCATGAGTAGGAGCTGCTTGAGCCTTGATGTGCCTACTCATCCATGCTTGATTTCTTTATGCCAGCTATGCTTAGAGTTGTGTCAGGTCTGATTCATCGGAATGAATCGGAGTGGGGAACATGTCCTACCGATAAAGGCTAAGTGTGTGTGAACACGTTTTGGTAAAGGTAGTGATGAGAGGCCATGTAGGAATACATGGTGGGTTGTCTCATTGGAACCGTCCCTAAGCACTGAGTTCTGTGTATGTTATCCAAGTCCAGTTACTACCACACATTGGGTTCCGATCATCCAGCCCCTCTCAGCTTATTAATCCACTTGATCACTGTCCAGGAGTTGCAACTAGTATCTGGCGTTTGTAGGTAGTGCTACTTGTCTGCCAGGTGGTGTCCGACGGGACGGGCTTGGGACAGACTAGGCACCGTGGCACGGTGTACCAAGTGGCACCCGGATGGTGGGCTTGGGAACCCTGCACACATCGTTTGGGGCCGTGAGCGACACCTCGGCCGGATCTCCTTGCGGATGGAACCCGAATAGGCGATAAACCTGGACAAGAGACTTGTGTGGTTAGTCAGGTCGTGGCCGCCACCCTCGCCCGGCTTCCGCTTGAAGGTTGCCGAGGTACATGACGTGTACAGGGCTATAAGTGGCGAGAGCGTGTGTGAAGAAGTACACCCCTGCAGGGTCAACATTATCTATTCGAATAGCCGTTTTCCTCGGATATGGAAACTTGGAAGACTTATGTAGTACATAGACAACTTGAAGTGGATACTCTAAAATCCGCAAGATAAGCGTGAGTGCTATGGATGGCCTTCTCGCAGGGAGACGGGAACGGATCCACAATGGAGTATTGATATGGTGAATAAGTGGACTCGTGTGCATCTTCTCACCTCAAAGAAGTTCCTAATACTCGTAGTATAGGTTAGCCACTGAGTCAAAGCTGGCTTGCTGCTGTTAAAACTCCACCACCCCTTTGTTGATAATGTTGCATATGTAGATAGTTCTGATGTAAGACTTGCTGAGTACCTTCGTACTCACGTTTGCTTATTTATGTTTTGCAGTTGGTTACACTAGTGACTTCGACGAGTAGCTTGTATCCCAGCTACGATCTTGTACCCTTGGGAGGGTCGTGTTTAGTCAGGCTTCTTAGTCTATTCCTTTTGTAGTTGTCTGTACTCAGACATGTAATGCTTCCGTTGCTTGTACGCTTTGAATGATGGGTCAGGAGACCCCTGTTTGTATTGAATGCTATGTGGCTCTTCTGGGCCTTTATCTATATGAGTTTGAGTTATGTTGTGATGCCATGTTGTACAGCACATACTTGCATGTTATGCGTACGTGTAACGTGTATTGCTATGTGTGGGATCCGTCAACCTAGTTGTTTACCTCTGGTGGCCTCTCTTATGGGGAAATGTAGTCTTGTGCTTCCATGTGCCATAGTAGTCCGCTACAGCTCGGTTCACCGGAGTCCTCCTAGCCCAGCACTACTGCTCCGGAACACTTGACTGGCCGGCATGTGATTCACTTTGTTCCAGTGTCTGTCCCTTCGGGGAAATGTCACGCGGTGACATCCGGAGTCCTGCCTAGTCTGCTACAGCCCGAGCTCCCGGAGTCCTGTTAGCCCAGTGCTACAGCCCGAATTCATACACTGTTGACCGACATGCTCGTGGTTGATTCATGTATGCCTGTCCCTGTAAGTTAGTGCCACTTTGGGTTCACACTAGTCATGTCGGCCCGGGTTCTCTGTCATATGGATGCTAGCGACACTATCATATACGTGAGCCAAAAGGCGCAAACGGTCCCGGGCCAGGTAAGGTGGCACCCGTGGGAATACCGTGCGTGCGGCCGCAAAGTGATATGAAGCGTTACATGCTAGATCGGTGTGACTTAGGATCGGGGTCCCGACAGAAACCGCCCCACGCATGACCCCCATGTCACGCACGACCCTCCACGTCATGCGTTCAATGCAGGTCGTGGGGAAGCACAGCGGATGACAAGTTACCGCAGTAAAATCTGCCCCACCTGCCCGCACGCCCTTCTGGGCCTAGCCCAACAACGTCTCACACTTATGTGTGGCCCAGGCCCGGGGGCTCCTGTCGGTGTACAAAAGTAGGGGCTCTTCTTTTGACCCCTTTACTTGTGCACGAGCAATCAGAGCCGCGCGCCATGGCCACACTCAGTAGGGCAGAGGAGGGAAGCCGGAGAGAAGCCAAAGCACAAGACAACTAGGGTAACACCGATACCAGAGACATGAAGGGCAGAAGGGCGAGGAGGACTCCCTCGACAAGACTCTTGCCGGAGCGGCCTCCGCAGCCCCGGCAAGAACCTTGTTGAGGCAACTTGCCTAACGCCAACAGAGCGAGCCACCCTTGAGCCCAAGGGTTCCAAACACCGCCAACAACTAAATTGGGACCAGGGCTTGGGAGGCACCTCCGTAGTGGCATGCAGATTTTTGTGAAGACCATTAATACTGAAGGTCAGATGAGAACCAGAAGACGGCGACCCTCCGCAGGATCCTAGCCGAGGAAATCCACAAGACCCCCGACAAGACCCTTGCCGGACCCCCAGCAAGGCCCTTGCCGAGGGCGTCAGCAGGGCCGTAGCCAGGCCCGCACCTGCCAAGACTCCACCGCCGTACCCATGCAGCTGCTAGCTCAACCAGTTGAGCAGGCGCCTGCGTGGCGACGTGCGGCCTCTACACCGACCCAACAAGCTCTTGCATGGTGGCATGCAAGTGTTCCCGAAGGCTCCACCACCGCGCCAGCCTAGCAGCCAGCCAACGTGGAGCCCCGGCGCCCCGTCAGCTCGAACGCGTGTCGAAGCCAGGCGAGGCGGCGATAGCTGGGACGTGCTTCCTTGCCGTCCCTGATAAAGTGAGAGGGGCACGTCGGCAGCGCATTAAATGCGTTTGTCCGACGTGCCAGAGGATAGACCCGTCCACTTTACACCTTTCCACCTCCTGTGTGCCACTGTGGCGACCCCTTTTTCCTATAAAAGGGGCCCGAGGCGACCAGGAGAGGGATTCGGCTCTTTTGGGCAAGTTGCACCCCATAGCTAGCTCAAGAACACAAGAACACTCAAATACATCCACCAAAGCAGGACTAGGGTATTACACATCTTCGCGGCCCGAACCTGCGTAAACGATCTGTGTGCTTCCTGTCAGACCCGCTCTTTTCACAACCTCGCGCTCGCCTACCATAGAAGGGATCCCAGTGACCCCATAGGTGTCGTTTCCACCGACACTATGGAGCATATATCAAGGCAGCAACGAATAGTATATGTCTACTATCTGGTTCATCTGGGGTCTTCTATGTGGTTCATGTTGGGTGGGCAACAACCTGTAGATTATCCATGATCTATCTTTTAAAACTGAAGGTATAATCTACCTGCTATCATTAGTTTTGGATCTATCCACTCGTTTGCTACCATCAGTCTTGATTTTTGCATGCACCCCTTAGGCCTTACATAATCTAATTATGTTTTTTATTATGCATGTCAGTTATTATACAGAATCATACTAAACATGTAGAGAACAAGAGAAGACCGTTGCGTGGGAATATAATGTCATGCAGAGGCCGCTCCATGGTGGGCGAAGTGCCCCCCTCCCGACATTCTAGATTGTATTCCAAAGGAAGACAACTGTTCAGAGGGGGATTCAGAGGGAGCCGACCACTCCTATTTACCCCTGAGGTGTTTGCTCTAACCTGACATGGTGATGTTAGTCATATCATGCATATGGAACCTCGCATTGCTTACATTATACATCTTACACTACGAAAAAATACACTTCTGTGATGATACGTGTTTGTCACAGTAGGTCGCATTTTCTGTCATGCATGTTCATCCATGATGATTTTATGACAGAATCAAGATAGTCATACCTGTGCTGTCGTAGAAGTGTTCCATGACATTACCAAAATTATCATCACGGAAGTGTCCACTTCCACGACGATAAATCGTGTGTCACAGAAGTGCTTTCATCAAGGGTGACCGGCATGTGGCATCCACCGTAACGGAACGCCGTTAAGCTATTGGGTCGGGTTTTGGATCCGATAACCCGTTAACAGCCCCGACCAATGGCTAGAGGAGACACATGTCAGGTCCGCGTTGGCACAGGTGTCACTCATCCAATGGGCGAGACGCGCCTATGATATGTTGACACGTGGATCGGCCCATCAAGTTTAAATGGGCCGGCCCAACTGAAGGCCCACAAGATTTTGCAGACCATAATGGGCCGGCCTAGCTAAAGGCCCACGAGATTTTGCGGACCATAATGGGCTGGCCCAGCTAAAGGCCCACAAGATTTTGCAGGCCATAATGGGCCGGCCCAGGTAAAGGCCAACAAGATTTTTGTGTGCCATAATGGGCCGGCCCAGGTAAAGGCCCACAAGATTCTTGCAGATCATAATGGGTCGGCCCAACTAAAGGCCCATGAGATTTCACCGACATTAATGGGCCGGCCCAGCTGTAGGCCCACAAGATTTTGAGGACCCTAGTAGGCCGGCCCATTAACTGACTACCATGTTTTGGGCCAAATGCCGGCCCATATTTGATCCGGTCCATTAATGGCCTGCCACGCTCCGGGCCTAATAGTGGCCCATATGAGATCCGGCCCGTTAAAAGCCTACCATGTTCTGGGCCAAATTACGGCCCAGATCAGGTCCGGCCCTTTAAGAGGCTTTGGGCTCAATTATGGCCCATATCAGATTCGGCCCGTTAACTGGACACTATGCTTTTGGGCCCACTTGCTAAAGGCCCACTAAGTAATTCGGCCTGATATTAGTTTTGGCCTATTAAGGGCCCGTTTAACATTTTGGCCCTATATTAATTTCGGCCTGTTAAAAGCCCGTCATATAGTTGGGCCTAACTATGGCCTAGTTTACATCCGGCCTGCTCGCAGCCGATATCTGATTGGGCCAAACAAGGACCGAGACAATTTTGGCCTGTTAAAAGCCCGTGATTTGATTCGCACAATCATGGGCCGGGGTTCATTTCGGGCTGCTGCCGGCCCGTGAGCTATTCGACACGTTTCAGGCCCAACCTACATCATGATTGCATGACGGCCCGATCATGTACCATAATTTTACGGTTTGGCCGGTTTACTGCCAAGACAGGATATACATATAGTAAAATAACTACAGCATCGTGAATAAGAAAAAACCTAGACTATACAATAAAGAAATTACGGCATATTACATACACTGGGCATCAAAGTTCGCCACTATGATAATAAAGCACAAGTAGACAACAGATTACATACACTGGGCATCAAAGATCGCCAACAGTGCAAATAAACACACCGACAAAATAATATACAAAACCAACAGCTCTTCAATAGAGTTCAAGAAAGGCTAGCCCTGCTGGGGAGCTGCAACACAAGCAGCTGAGCAAGATGATGATACTGCGCTTGTTCAACACTTATATCTTCCTCACTCTGAAAGATAAACAAGCAGACAGATGACAGGTTTTGCACATGTAAGTATCAGTGCTGACAATTCATCACATTTCTTACTAACGAATAAAGTGACACAGTTTAAAATTGCATTAACACAATATGGTATTGTTCAGGTCAAGACATGGCAGGAAATGACATTGTGAAGGAGTTGGTAGCTTCACGACACCACTGGATTACAGATCAAGAACTCATAAGTATCAATGGTTAGTGTGCTGTCAATTGATACCATTTCAGATTGGCAAATAAAGAGACGGTTTAAATAATAGTAGAATGATATGACATTGTTCATAGTTAAGACATTGCAGAATATGACACTGTGCTATAGTGGGTAGGTTCACCACACCACTGGATTATGGATGAAGAACAGAAGCATACATGCAGTGCAAAAGAAGATCACTTGCTCTGTATATTTTAATTTACATGGTATGAAGAAGGAACTTGGTTGTACAACCGAAAACTTAAATTGAGAAAGGGAAAACTTTTGTTTATGAACTACATAATAAACTTTAAATAAGCAATTTGATGCAAACACAAAAAATAAACAGCTGTTGCAGTCATAACTAACCAAATATATACAACAAAGTTTGAAGGCTTGAGATGGACAAACTTACATTATTGGTGAAGACAACCTCTATAAAGGCCTTGTCCATGCTGATGGGGGTGGGGGGCAATTCAAGAAGTTTACCACAGAATCTTCTTCAAATGCATTGCCTTTATTCTACTTTTTGTTAAGAGTAAATATAGATGTGATAATATACGAAAAAATGGAGAATATTTAAGATAAGATGAAGAGTGATGCTACATAACCAAGTAGCTATAAATGTAAGTGCAGCGATACAGGCAAAAGGTACAGCCAAGAGCAATGCACAGCTAAACTTCTTCAGTACCAACCTTGTGGTAAGAGTAAATATAGATCGGATGTGTAGAAAATGGAGGGCAAAGGAAAATAAGTTGCAGAGTGATGGTACATGAACAACTACCTGTCATTATAAGTACACATATAAACGACAACATGTACTTACAAGAACAATGCAGAGCTAAAAACATTGGCATTGGATATATTCTACACTAATGTAACCATTCATACAGATCGGATAATTTGGAGCGAACAATTGATAAGCAAGCTATCATGCATACTGCTGTCACATAATGAACCAGGTATGTATGCAAGTAAAGTGATACAGGACAACTGGTACTAACAAGAGCAAAGCAGCGGGCATCATATTTGCGATATCCTGTCGTTCCTGTCAAACCGGAATTCTTCTTCGAGCAGATTTCCTGCAAAAAAGATCCATAAGGCACATGCGGAAAAGTAGAAGTTCAAATTGTCATGTGATTTCATAGACAGTACCTCATCCTGGGAACGAGACCAGTGCATAACAAGGTTTTTCCATTCAATGTCTTCTAAATTTAGCACATGAGACTTCACCGGAAATTCGTTTATAGACTTGCCATCAAAGTGTGATTTCCTCAGGTAACACCGATACTGATGCAATGCTTCCTTGAAAAGTACAAGCAACCTTTGCTCGTCATGACTATCTAGATTGACCCTCGCCTAGTTACAACAATGTAATGTAAATCATTGATGTGTTCGATCAGTAGAAAACAGGAAAATAATAACCATGAATAATAGCACTTACACGTAAGTTGGACAAGAAGATGTGAAAATGGTGTTTGTCTTCACAATAATATTCCCATGATGGGAATATATGCACATAGTCCCTAACAACATTGAAAGCATTATCTTTTAAACTAGGAATAAATGGAATGGGGTTCCAATCTGCAGGAATTGGCCGTCTCTGAAGTTGGAATAGGTCTTCGGCTGGTGGACTTGCTGTACTTTTTGTTGGAGTGGGATTTTTCTGTGGTACAGCTGGTGCTATGGCAAATGAAATCAGTATACCTTTTGCTGGAGTGCAGGTCCTGTGTGGTGGGGCTAGTGGTGTGGCCAGTGAAGTATGGGTACAGTCTTCTGGAGTCAGTCCTACATTTTGTGTCACTGGTTGTACAGCCAATATAAGTGGGGTGCTATCTAATTTCTCCGGTGCCACCATGTTTTTCAAAGATTTTGCTGGTGCTCCTTCAGGTTCGGCAATAACCCTCTTCATTTTTGATGTCTAATGCACAAGAACAACATTTGAGTGGAAAAACATGGTATGATGACAGATGGAATATGTATTGATAATGGATGGGCATGGCATCTCGACATATATGATGAGTAAACTAAGCAGATGGCGGTGCAACAAAGTAGAAGAAATGCAAGACAACATATGCAAGATACCCGCAATCAATAAAACATTGCCAAATTAGAACAGGCACCTTGATGGGTGAACAGGATAGGCCATCTGCCTTTGACTCCTAGAGGTTAGAATAGTCATTAGGATCATATTCTAAACAAGAATCAACAGGTGGGGAGCGTATGAGTTTCATTGCATCCAGAATGGCACTCAATGCCTTGGTGCCAATTTTGTAAGTCATTGCAGTGTTTAGCTTCAAGAGTGGATGCTGCTAGTGCGACACAAAGCAGCTACACAGATCATAGTGTAGATATAACGGGAAAACCTTAAGCATCAGAGTAAAATCAGCAAAGTGGAACTTGCTGGAATATATGCGCTAGTATTGCCCGTATGGCTAGAAAGACTTCGGATACTAGCTCTCTTCAAGCGAAGGTGTGGTACTGTTAATATCAGTGTAACTCTCAAAGGCGACACAGCTCCCCGCATTTCCTTGCTCTTCCTATAGGATTCAAGTGGGAAGGCCACTACAAATCCTATTCCTATGTTTACAAGATCCTACGAATCAAAGAGGCTCAACATGTCCATCACAACCGACCGTATAGACCTCTACACTGCAAATGTCCCTGCTCATCTTCAGTACAAGGAACATACTGTACTACTATCATACTCCCTCCGTTCCAAAATATAAGTCTTGGTAGAGATTTCCACTATGGATCACATACAGATGTATCCAGATACATTTTAGAGTGTAGATTCACTCATTTTGCTCCATATGTAGTCCATGGTGGAATCTATACAAAGAATTGTATTTAGGAACGGAGAGAGTACATATTAAAGAAGAACGGAAGAGGAACATGGTAAAGAAGAGCAAGCTGATTTTGGATAATAAAATGTTGGTTGCGCAGTGCCCACACATGATGAACCAGAGCGCATTAAGAATGCAACTCCCAGCTGTCTCTCGACCATTTCAGGCGGTTGGATAATGATCCTACGTCTCCTAACCCTTCTTCTTCCTCGTCTTTGATTCTTTCCATACAAAACACCGCACGAGCCGCCGGCAGGACCACCAGCCCCCACCGCCCGTGTTCCTCCGCCACCCCCACCCCCACCCCCGCCCCAACCCCCACCCGCGTTGAGTTTTCTTTGTTCGGCGAGGCCCCACAACCACCCGAGCCCCTTCGATCGCACCGGCAAACTCCGGTGAACTCTGAAAAATCGATTGACCCAATTTTGAAATTTAGTCTACTGTGATTTAACTAGTGTGGAATATAAAAGGGGAAAACCATAAGCATTGGGAGTATAGTGTTGAGCGTGCCATGGCGGATCTGAAGGCAACTTCTCAACCAAGACAAGAAATCCAAGTAAAGAAGTGGCGATCTATTTTCTTGCTGCGATAAATAAGTTGAGCAGATATGAATGAGTACCGCCTCTGGTGCGGCGCCGTGTACGCATCTGCTGAGAATTTGACGGTGTTGCGGTAGCGATGGCTGTCGACGCCGTGGAAGCAGATCTAGTAGGGTAGACGGTGGCGGTGGGGCGCGGTGGACGAGACGGTCGTAGGAGCGGCGCCGGCAAGGTGGACGACAGCGGGGATGAAGCGAGAGAACGGGATGCTAGGATCCTGGTCTGAAGCCGTGGATGAGAGAGGTCGATCTCTTGTAATGGACGGTGGCGTCGGGATATCAGCTCCAGCTTGGTGGAGGAGGACGGCGGTGGATGGGGTGGCGGACGGCGGCGGACAGAGGAGGGTGGGGTGGAGAGGCTGTTTTGGCGCCCATGGAGTACAAATGGGGAAAAGGGAGGTAGAGAGGAAGGGGGAACCATGTATTCAGGGCGCTCTTGTCTCAAATGCAAGGAAATTTACAAACTTAGCCCCTGTTTCAAATTTCTACTACATCACAGCAACATTAGTCGGTTGGGGATAGGACGGTAATCTCGCATACACCGAATATTTGCCGACGAGAGTTTGTTTTTGGCGCCCACCGTGTATAAATATGAATCGGGGAGGAAGTCGATTTTGGTCGAGGACACACTCTGTTTTGGCGCCCACCGTGTATGAATCCGGGTGAGAGGCGGTTACATCATGTTTGGGTGAAATTACAAACCTACCCCTATCGAAACCTATAGAAATCCAGCAGATAGGCTTTGTGTGGCAGGGATTGGCAGTAGTGATTTCCATCTCGCAGATTTTGGTTTCGGCTGTTACTACGACTTTCCCCGCTTCGTTCAAATTTTGTAGAGTGCACGTTTACCGTGCCAACTCAATTCGAATCCCGTTTGTATTCTATTTTTTCGGGCAGGATCCATTTTCAATTGGAATTACATTCTATATACATCATTTTTTATATATACTTTCAAAAGCACAACAAAGA
The DNA here is from genome assembly GCF_056163025.1 of Triticum urartu. Lineage (NCBI taxonomy): Eukaryota > Viridiplantae > Streptophyta > Magnoliopsida > Poales > Poaceae > Triticum > Triticum urartu. The sequence goes on from NC_141878.1 coordinate 152,624,586, forward strand.
ATTCTGCTCCATTATATGTATAATATGATTTACAAATACAACGATCTCGAAATCTTAAGTTTGAATTCGAATTTTTTTAACTAAATTATGTTCTACTAAAATGTATGGATCAGTAATATCTACATATTAAATAACATACATGTGCGTGAATTCATATGGGTATGCTTGTTTGATAGATCAATTTTGGTTCAAGTACGGATTACATGTATCATGATCTCGAATTCAAATATTGGAATCCCTTTTTTTCACTCCTTTCACGCCCATCTCTCTCGCATGGATGCTCCTTCAGGTAGCTATCACTCTATTTTCTCTAGCTCACCCGCACGCTCACTTCATGTTTCTCCTATCCTCGCAAACATGGTCTCTCGACGTCTCCCTTGAGAAGTGTCACACTCTCCCTATCATTATACATTACACAGTTTTCATTATCTCTCACGTCTCTACTGTTCTCTGGTATCACTCGGTACCTAAGCTTTCTTTTTCACCGCCACACACACAGTCTCCACTCGTCTTTCACTTTGTCTTTCTCTCTATGGGATTCTCTCACACACCCTATATGTCTCTACATATGACTCATACCACTAAAATTACTCTCTCTCTCTCCTGTAGACACAACATTTGTTGAGGTCTCCTTTTCGTCTCCATCCCAGACTGACATTATTCATTTGTTTACCGATTAGACAATCCCGACTACCGTCTCCTCTCTCTCTCACATAGACACACACACACACACAACTCCTACTTCCACTCCCCTTCCCGACTACCGTCTCTCTCTCTCACACACACAAAACTCTCGCTTTCGCACCCCGACTCGTATTTCTTTCACAAACATTTATTGACTAGCTAGCCTCTAGATAGGTTTATACACCCGCACACTCGTGCTTCCACCATCGCATACATGTCTCTCTCCCGCTCGTTGTATCTATGTAGATTTTTCTTCCCTTCTGGAGACATGCCCTCTCGATCGTGCACACACACACTATCGCCTCATTTTAAGTTGATACCTATCGCACACACACTCCTTGTGTCTTTGTCACACATGCACTCCGTCCTCCTCCACTCTCCCTCTCTCTCACACACACATGGGCTTTTTGCAACAACTAGCAAGATGCCCATGCATTGCACCGAACATCAAGATGCATTTGTATGAGTAGTTTATCTTGTGGGGGAAAAGGATGAACGAGGGAAGGCCTTATTTGCAAATGTGGAGAGGGGTGTCGGTATCTTTTTGCAAAATTGCCATAGTTTCCTTCCTATCCGTCAGATAAAGATCAGACGGCCTATATTGCAGGATGGCAGGCACACGATCATCACCGACAATGATTTTTATAAGAGTAGGGATAAAAATAGAGTTGGTGATGATGGTGGGCCTGCCATCCTGCAATGTAGGTCGTTCGATTTATATCTGACGGATAGGAAGGAAAATATGGCAATTTACCCGCACTCTTCACCACATTTGCAGATAAGGCCTTCCCTCGTTCATCCTTATTTTCTCCCACAAGATCTTGATGTTCCATGCAACGCATGGGCATCTTGCTAGTAAGAGTACAAATTAGACATATACCACTTCTCGAATCTTGAAACCAACAACATTCCTCCCTTATCTCATCAAAACCGCCAAAGGAATATAGTTTGAGTGAAACATAACATATTTTTAGTGATATACGTATTTCAAAACTAGATTTTTTTCTATCAAATCGGTGAATATGTATTAATCTACTTTGATCGTGTGGCAACGCATTGGCACATTGCTAGTAGTTATTATATTTTTTTGGACACCAGACAAATGGTGGAGTACATATACGAAGAGAAGAGGCGCACGCACGCAGTCAGCCTCTCGCTGTCTCGCACACATGAGTGTTATGTAAAGGCGACGTTAACAAATAAACCCTAAAACCCTAGGTGCATGATTGCTGCATTCGCGGGTACCGGGTACGTGGTGGAGCACCTTTGTAGGAATAGTCAGCTCATGTGATAATTTGATCCGTAGGAGTTGATGGTCGGGACCACAGGTGAACGACTTGGAGTGCGGTGGCTCGCCAATTGCCACAGATCGAGTAGCCACGTTTAAAATATCGATTTTTTAGCGGGGTTAAGAGTTCCGATTTTCAATGGCGCGTTATAAGTAGTAAGTAGTTTTTAGAACGATTGGTATGGAGCGAAAATGGAGTTCATAGTACTACGTACCTCCTTGGTGTATGGTTGTATGTTTTTTTTGTGATGGAGGTCGTATGGGTTTATGTTGCGAGATTTTGAACCTAGTAGTTCTAGGGAAAATACTATGGTTTAGATTTAGATGCTGGTTTTTAGTAATGAAAATCGGAAGGGGAAACCCTTCTTTGATTAAAAAAACTACTACCTCCATTTTGGTTTACTAGTCCCCATCGTACTTTGGGTCAAAGTTTGTCCACGAATTTTACATGTAAAATGTGAATGGAAAACGAGATTTTGTTATACCCAAACAAAAAAGGACTGGAGGGAGTGATTGCTCTGACACGGACGCGACCTCTCATAGCGCAGGCATTGAACCGGCGCACTGTCCAAGAGGGCCGCACTCGCTGCAGGCCCGGCTGAGCACGCCTCCTCATCGCGGGCAACCAGCTTAAGACTGCCCCGCCTGCATTCATTGAATCCACGCGTGTGCCGGCAACACGTCCTTCCACGAGCCTGTAGGCATTTTAGAACACAAAAAATGACTAAAATATAATTAATTTACGCATGGTCTTGACTTGTTGTGCTCGCACTGGTAGCAGGAACTAGTAGAGGATTTTCTTTATTTATAACTCTCCTCACATTTTTTTGGCTTTGAAGTGAATCATGGTTGTGGACATTATGTATGAATGTGCAGATATCTGTGAACATGAGTTTGATGTGGAATTTGAACATGGAATGTCGGGCTTGCGTGTCAACTATACCATGTCCAATGCTTCATCTGTTATTGTTTGGAAAGTAATTGATGTTATTACATGACCCGAAGAAAAAATTTGTGCCACATCAGTAGATGCACAGACATCACAATAGGCATGCTGACTGAATAAAAATTGCTCAACGTCGGCATGGCATATGTGGTAGACCAAGCAAATGTTATGTACGCAAACCTAGATCATGGCGGGCTTCTTCCTCTCTTCATCCTTTAGATCCTTCTCTCGTCCCAGGAGTATGGTGTACTCAACATCTAGCCCAGCGACCCACTCACCTGTTGAACTATTGAACATGCATAGGAAGCGAGCAAGCCATGCTTTCACCGTCTCGGATCCATGTGTGTAGACGACGATGAACTGATCGCCGGTGATGGCTCTAACCTGGTACTCAGTGGCGACCATGGAGATTTGGGAGGCCATGGATTTTGGAGGAGGGTTAGGAGAAGTTGAACTATTGTACCCTGCAAAAAAACTGGGAGCGAACTAATGTGAAAGGACGGGACGACTGGGAGCGAACTGTTGTAAGGTAGAAGACGGGGACGAGTAGGGCGTGCAAACGGCGTGGGATTGCTGGCTTGCCCGGTGGATAAACGGCTGCAAGCCCCCAAAGAGTTCTCGAGAACTATGCGGGACCCACTAGATGTCATGTCTACTAGACCCATATCGTAGGCCTGATGGTATAGCTTCTGCCTGTTCGCACGCCATGCCGGCGCATGGATGTAACTTCACTTAATTCCGCCAAACGTCACGCCTCCCACGACCTTCGCCTCCCTTGCGCGGTCGCGCCCTTTGAGACTTCGACCGGCTATAAATGAGCAATTTTTTTGCCTTTTTTAAACAAGCAATTTTTTTGCCTACTCCACATGCATGATACTCCCTCTGGTCCTTTTTACTCCCGTCAACCGTTTGCAAAGTGTTTGACCAAATTTATACTTTTTTTGAACACCACCTTATATTAATTAACCAGCCACACCAGTACACTCATTCGATACAATATTCACCACACATGGCGGTACATTATTTACAAGAATACCATCTAATCTATTGTCAAAGCTATACTTAGCGATTAAGTGTGCCACCTTATTGGCCGAACGGCTAATCTTTGACAATTGAAGATTGTTGATCAACTTCGAGATGCTCAACTCTTTCATCTTCAGGTCACGCATAGCAGACCTGTCATAGTCCCCCGATGCAAGAGACGCTACCACAAAAGTGCAATCAGTCTCTAAAATTACAGGATTATGAAGAGAAATACCTATGTAGAGACCGGCAATGCAAGCCCTAAGCTCCGCTTCCTCCATGCTTTGACAGGCATCAATGAAATCCCATGACCAAATTTATACTAAAAATATTAATATCTACAATACTGATTATAATGAGTATAAGAACTACGTTTTATAATGAGTGTAAAAATATTGATTTGACATTGTGAATGTTGACACATTTTTCTATAAGTCTGGTGAAAGTAGAGGTACATTGACTTCAGACAAAACTTAAATGCACAATGCAGACTAGTTCCTCCATCCAGGTGCGTGACATGTCCTATCTTGTCATCACAACAAGGTTAGCTATTACAGTACCACTACCTCCCTTCTAGTTTAAAGGGCTCGATTCAAAATTTTCACCTACTCTTAGCAAGATAGTAGAGGCGGTGGAATAGTTTCTAAAGTATGCAAAAGTACTCAACTAGTGCTGTCGTTCTTCACAAAAAAAATGTGTTTACCAATGCATGCATGAACACTAGTTACTCTAACCCCCCCTCTCTTCTTTAATTCTCTGCCACATCAGCATGTTTGCTATTCCTGTGTGCATGATACCAGCTAAGATACCAACATTATGGCCAGCCTTAATCATCGCATGCAATAATTTAGTGCACCTTGAAATATGAACATGTGTGGGGTGTGTATGTTTTTAATGACTTGAGACTATACCTAGCCCGGCATGCAAGATGACATATTATGCACCGTTCCCCATACCTACAGGAAGCCCGTTCGTCTCCAAATCTTTTACTCTCCATGTGTGGAAACAATATGCTTGCCAAACTCTCCTTCTCCCTCCGGCGGTCCCACCACTCCACCCCGTGTGAAAAAATCTGCATGCATGACTCTCCTCCCGCCACACTCCAATCCGTTGTGACCAGCAATATTTCCACCCCTTCGCTCCCCCGTAATTTACTCCAACAAATATGCCCGCGTAGCTGTTACTTAACTACAGGTGCATTGGGTCACTGACATATGGGCCCAACAGGGGTCTGGCCCACATGTCAGTGACGCAACTGGACCTGCAGTTAAGTCAGTGCAGCTCAGTCCATATCTTACGTAGGTGTGCCATTGCTCACTATAAATACCGCGCCTCCCACGACATCGCTATCTCCCCCCCTCACGTTCATGTTCATCGCTATCTCCTCCCCCTCCCTCTCACGTCGACCACCATGGCATTGCCCCTCCCAAGCCCTAGGAGCCCCTCGCTGCACCGCGCGGACGGTCACGCGTCGCCGTTCCGTTCCTCGCCGCCACTAGTCGAGGAGGACACGTCGGTGTTCCGCTCCTCGCCGCTATGTGACGTGTCGCTGTTCCGTTCCTCGCTGCTACTAGTCGAGGAGGACGCATCGGTGTTCCGTAGCTCGCCGCGACGTGATGCATCGCCATTCCATTCCTTGCCGCCACTAGTCGAGGAGGACACGTCGGTGTTCCACTCCTCACCATGACGCGTCGAGGTGGACGCGTCGGCGTTCCCAATCTCGCCAGCACACGCGCCGGAGGATGCGTCGGCAACCCTCTACGAGGAGAATGTCGTGCCGCCCGCTGAGCCCCCCAGCCTTGAGGAGCTTTGGAATGAAATGGATGTCGCCTTGTGGGAGGCTTTACCTCTAGCATAGCGCGCCAAAATAGAGGCGGAGAAGAAGGCCGAGGAAGAGAAGCACACCGCGGAACAAGCTGCCTAGGAGGCCTATGTCGCCCCGAGAGAGTCTTGCAATTGGCTCTTTGGCAGAAGGCTCGTGCGAGGGCCGTGAGGGTGGCGGAGGACGCCCGTGCCGACGCCCTGAGTGCAGTCAGGCCCAAGCGCCTCATCTACACTTGGTGGTACGTGGACCGGGTGCACGCTTCCAGCGAGGAGGAGTACCTGTTGGCGCCGGATCACGACACCGGTGAGATCACGCTCGCCCGCCGGCAAGCCGCCAATCAGCACCTCACGAGTTGCGAGGCTGAGGAATAGGCATTGTGTCGGCGCGCTGGGAAACGGCCACGCACCAGGGCACTCGTGGCGCGCCGCAAGCGCTCCTGCGAGCGTCGTTGTAACGCCCCGAGACCGATGAGCCAGGTGTCCTCTAGTTATTCGCTGTTGTTGCCTTGTCATTGCTTGTGTGTCATGCATTGAATATCATGTCATCATGTGCATTTCATTTGCATACATGTTCGTCTCATGCATCCGAGCATTTTCCCCGTTGTCCATTTTGCAATCCGGCGCTCCTATGTCACCCGGTGTCCCTTTCTACCTCTTTTCGTGTGCGGGTGTTAAACGTTTCCGGATTGGACCGAGGACTTGTCATGCGGCCTTGGTTTACTACCGGTAGACCGCCTGTCAAGTTTCGTGCCATTTGGACTTCATTTGATACTCCAACGGTTAACCGAGGGACCGTAAAGGCCTCGTGTGTGTTGCAGCCCAACACCCCTCCAAAGTGGCCCAAAACCCACCTAAACCTGTTCCATCATCTAGAGCGTTCGATTACGATCGCGTGGCCGCAAACCGCACCTCATTTGGAGTTTCCTAGCTCCCTCTACCTATAAATATGTGTCCCTCCCAGAATTTTCGCGCAGATGAAACCCTAACTTCCTCCGCGCGCCGCCAGACATTTCTTCTCCGTGCCGGACAATGTCCACCCCCACCGCCACCTCACTCCGGCGAATCGGAGCTCGCCACGTAGCCTTCCCCTCTGCCACAGCCAATCGTGGCACGCCACCTCAGCCGCGCCTCTCCCTCCTCTCCGCCACGGCCCGCGCAGCCCACCGCGGGCCTGCCCGGCCCGGACGCCAACACCGCCGCCCCGACGCGCCCGCACCTCGCGCGCCTCCGTTCGCCGCCGCCAACATCGCCGGCACAGCCGCCTGCCGCCGCCTCGGGTTCGCTGGTGCCGCCCTGCATCAGTTCGCCGGTGCCGCAGCCGTTTCTTCCTCATCGGACCCCGTTCTTCGTCGGGCCTCGCCGTCGTTCCCCGTGGTGCCACCGCCTCGCCGGGAGCTCACTGCCATCGATCGTGCTCCGCCCCGAGCTCCGTCGCCCGCCGCTTCTTCCTCGCCGGTGTTTAGGCTCGCCGGAGTTCGCGCCACCTCGCCGGAGTTCGATCCGGCCAGATCTGGACCGGGGTGGACCAGATCCACCAACCCTGCCATCCAAACGCCTCCCCGCGTCCCGGATATCGCCATCCCGCACCACCTCGTCCGCCCGTTGACTTTTTCGTGAGGTGATAAGGCTAAGTCCTCAGATCTCAGAAATTTTATGCCATGTTCATCAGGTCATAACTCATCACCCGTTGCTCCGATTCATGCGTGTAGCATATCAAATTTATCGTCTCGGCGAGTACATCATTTCATCTCATTGCATCATTCTCATTTGAGCTCATCTTGGTGCCCGAAATGCTGTTGGAAGAGGGCTATGTGATGATTATGTTAGATCTGTTTCAACAAATGCACTTTTGTCATTTTTTCCATGATTAATGTGTGCATGCTATGACCCTGAGTTCTACATGTGTTTTGTTATATGCCATGCCATCTTTACAGGGGTGTATGCCATGTATTTTTGTGATCTTTGTGGTGCACAAGCATGCAAAGTAGCTTACTCAATGATGCTGATTTCAGGGACTTAGAATTTCACTAAGTCGTTGACCTGTTATTATTTTTATGCCATATGTTCATGTTGTTTCCTAGTGCTCTGTGCCTCTTTTGAGCATGATCAGTAAGGATGTTTTGTAGATAATGTTTTGCTATATCCATCCATGTCTTTTTTTGCTATTATGGAGCACCCTAGCTTGAGTCAATCGAGCTGTACTTTTGCTATAAAATGTTCCTGGTAGATTGTTAACATGTTTAGTGATTTTGTCGATCTTGTTGTTGTTGATCCATGCATGCTATGTTGTTGTTCTTGCCATGTCTAGCTTCTATGCCATGTCTTCTTGATGGGTGTATGCTTAGTTTGTCATGCCATGCTCTGTAGTGAGTGCATCGAGCTCGTAAACATGCCTACTTGTTAACTGTTTTGCCATGCTCCAGTTTTTCACTAAGTCTGAATCTGTTTATGTTTTTGCTATGTTCACATGCTTGCAATTGTATTTTCTGATCCCTTTTGGCTCATGGTAACTAAGGTACTTTTGTTATATGCTTTGAGTAGCTTCATGCCATGCCTTGCTTTGCCATGATATGTTCCTGTAGCATATAGTTATCGTGCTCTAAACATTGCTTCCTGATGGTAAATTCCAGATTTGTGTTAATTTCACTAAGTCTGAAACCTGTTATCTTTTGCACTTTTGCCATGCTTGTTTGAACCTTCAAATGAGTGATTTAGCCATAGCTCACTGTTCATCTTTTGTCAAGCATCATGACTGGATCCCTGCCATGTATTTTGTTGCCATGTTTGAGTGCTGTAGCATATTTATCTTGATGCATTTAGTTGGCTACTTGTTGTTTATCGCACATCGGTGCCATATTTGTTTTGCTTGCCATTTCCAAACCGTGCATCCGATTCTGGTGATCTTTATATTGATTTCAACCAAAATCTCACCTTTTCCAGTGGCACTCTTGGTTTTCCAAGTTGAGGTCAGATTCAATCATTCCTTTCCAAATCATGCATATGCGTCGCATACCGCATCCCGCATATCGTGCCATGTTCATGTGTTGGTTGTTTATTATATTGTGTGCTTCTTTCCGGTGTTGCTCTTTGGGTTGGTTCCGATAACGTCGCGTTTGTGAGGACCTGTTCGACTACGTCCATTTATCTTCTTCATGGACTCGTTCTTCTTCCTTGCGGAATTTCTGGCAAGATGACCATACCTTCGAAATCACTTCTATCTTTGCTTGCTAGTTGCTTGCTCTTTTGCTATGCCCATATTGCGATACCTACCACTTTCTTATCATGCCTCCCATATTGTTAAGCCAATCCTCTAACCCACCTTGTCCTAGCAAACCGTTGTTTGGCTATGTTACCGCTTTGCTCAGCCCCTCTTATAGCGTTGTTAGTTGCAGGTGAAGATCGGAGTTTGTTCCATGTTGGAACATGGATATTTTGTTGGGATATCACAATATCTCTTATTTAATTAATGCATCTATACACTTGGTAAAGGGTGGAAGGCCCGGCATTATGCCTGGTGTTTTGTTCCACTCTTGTCGCCCTAGTTTCCGTCATATCGGTGTCATGTTCCTGGACTTTGCGTTCCTTACACGGTTGGGTTATAATGGGAACCCCTTGACAGTTTGCTTTGAATAAAACTCCTCCAGCAAGGCCCAACATTGGTTTTACCATTCGCCACCTATCCTTTTTTCCCTTGGGTTAGGCCAGCCCAAGGGTCATTTTTATTTTAACCCCCCCGGGCCAGTGCTTCTCTAAGCGTTGGTCCAAACTGAGCGATGTCTGGAGCTACAAGGGGCAACTCTGGGCTGGCCCACCCGACGTCTGGCTCATCCGGTGTGCCCTGAGAACGAGATATGTGCAGCTCCTATCGGGATTTGTTGGCACATCTGGGTGGCTTTGCTGGTCTTGTTTTTCCATTGTCGAGGATGTCTTGTAACCGGGATGCCGAGTCTGATTGGATTGTCTTGGGAGAAGGAATATCCTTCGTTGACCGTGAGAGCTTGTGATGGGCTAAGTTGGGACACCCCTACAGGGATTTGAACTTTCGAAAGCCGTGCCCACGGTTATGGGCATATGGAAATTTTTAATGTCCGGTTCTAGAAAACCTGAATATGACCTTAATTAAAATACATCAACCGCGTGTGTAACCGTGATGGTCTCTTCTCGGCGGAGTCCGGGAAGTGAACACGGTGTTGGAGTTATGCTTGACGTAGGTTGTTCTAGGATCACTTCTTGATCATAGATTCTCGACCGTGCTTTGCCTTCTCTTCTCGTTCTCATTTGAGTATGTTAGCCATCAAATATGCTAATCGCCTGCTGCAGTTCCACCTCATACCTTTTACCCTACCCATAAGCTTAAATAGTCTTGATCGCGAGCGTGTGAGATTGCTGAGTCCCCGTGACTCACAGATACTTCCAAAACCAGTTTGCAGGTGTCGATGAAACCGTGCAGGTGACGCAACTGATCTCAAGGAGGATCTCGATGAAGATAGTGTTCGTTATGTTGTTCCGTTTCCAATTGATCAGTAGTGGAGCCCAGTTGGGACGATCGGGTATCTGTGTAGCATTTGGGGTAGTCTTCTTTTATTTTGGTTCCTTAGTCGGACCTTGATTGTATCTGGATGATGTAATGCTTTATTAATGTATTGTGTGAAGTGGCGATTGTAAGCCAACTATGTATCTCTTCCCTTATGTATTACATGGGTTGTGTGAAGATTACCTCACTTGCGACATTGCTTTCAATGCGGTTATGCCTCTAAGTCGTGCTTCGACACGTGGGAGATATAGCCGCATCGAGGGCGTTACAAGTTGGTATCAGAGCCTTCCCCAACCTTAGGAGCCTCCTGCTTGATCGAATCATTGGCGTTGTTGCGTCTAGAAAATGTTTTGAGTCTTTTAGGAATATTATATCAGAGAGTTAGGAATTATTTTTACTCCTCAGTCCCTTCGTCGCTCTGGTGAGGCATCCTGCCGTAGAGTTTTGACTCTTCTCTTCTCAAATTTCACTAAAAAAATTTTAGGATCACGCGGGTATCTTGGAATCGTTTCGATGGTTTTGTGATGAGAACATTGTTCTTGGTTCCTCCTGACATTTAGGGGTTGTGGCAGTGTCCCGGGGAGGTGAGCTCCGAGGTGTTGTCGTCACAACTTTATCGTTGCAGTTTTGGAATACCTGAGTTTCGCCGACATCGAAAATCTCTTTTATGCAGTTGTTGGTGAGATAACCTCGACACCACCCAGTACTGGTGCGGGAGTTCGGGAGTATTGCCATAACTCGTATAACGGATGCTTTTCGAAGGTTGAGGTAAACGATTTCCGAAGGTTTCTTGGTTATGTGTTGAAGGATGGATACAGCTGGATGTAGGATTTGGTAGTTTTGGGTGAGATATTATGCTTCCCCTGTATCCCCAACACCTGATTGCATAACCGGAAAGTTTCGGGAGTTTATAAGTGGGAATTCAAGTAGCTCTTAGGATATCTTTCCAATAGATTTATGATATGAAATTGGGGTTCGACGTCTAGTGGTCCGCCTATTCACGGTTGGTTTTATAGTGGTCTCGTTGTGTCTTAAAGAGTCCTTGGCTATGCTGACTCGGGGACGCTTCGTATGTCATGTGCACTGCCTTGTACATGATGGTGCTGTACGATCGAGCCCGTGTAGGCCCCACCACAAAAACTTCGGACGAAATCTCTATCATATGTTTGTTCCGGCTTATTCTACAAGCCAATCCTTTGTTTTGTTTTGAATAGTGGTATTCGAGTTGCTTCGAAGTCAAATGTTGATTCCATACCTTTTCCTAAACGGTGTTCTCATATTCCTATGTGAATACTAATCTTTCTCGTTTATTGAGATTGTCTTGTCAATCCTTTTCAACCGGTGTGTTTCTCTTTAAGTGAATCCAATCTTGTCAACATTCACAAGATCAATTATCAGTTCTTCTCAATGGTGTTTGCTTCATCCGTCTTCAAGTTGCCTTTGTTTTCCCACCCTCCCACCCTTTTTCTTCAAGGGCTCAGATTTCTAAATCAAGTATCCATCTTATGGTTGTAAAGTTTCTTCGTTCTTTCCGCCAATGTTCTTATCCGGTGATTCTCATGAAGATTCTAACGGAGCTTCACGTTCGTCACTCTTCACTCATTTTCTTCTCAGGTGGATTCAAATCAAGCTTTGGTGTTGATCATATTCTTTTCCTTATTTCAAATACCTTCCCATGCCGGTGTTTCTTATATTCATTCATGTCTTGCTATTCACTTATTCCGGAGTGCTGAAGACATCTCAGAAGACTCGCCTTGTAATTCAAGATCAGTTCAACCTATTTCGAGGTTGTTATCTCATTCTATCCATTTAATTCAACTGGTGCTTTCCCTCTTTTAAATCGTTCTACGATGTATCTTTTGAGTGGGCCCTAACCCACAGGTTTTTTCCCATGATCTTACCTCACTCTTCTAAATTTTTCCCGGAGCTATTCTCAAATTCTTTTCCAAGTTTGTCGTAAGAATGAATTATCATCAGTAAAATGCCTTCTCCAAGATCGGTTAAATTATTTTCATCATTGGTTCAACCTTTCCATTCTTCATTCCGAAGTGTCTAAACAATTATTGGTGGTGTTTTCCCGTCGTCATTATCAGATTTTGAAGACCGAAGAAGAGTTTTTCCTCCATATCTTATCCGCTCTCTCAGAGATTCGTGGTTCTAGCTTGCTACCATCATCTCATAATTGTGTTTTTTTCGATTGTGAGAATTCTTTTCACCCATCCGGAGCAATTCAAGAGTCTTCTCAGTTTGATTATCCGGAGTCCAACAATTCATGTTTATTCATTCTCAGCTTTCAGTTATCATTCTCCAATCTTACAGGTGCATCATTCAAGTGATCTCTAATCAGCTCGTGATCTTTTTGTTCTCTAGTATCTAAATCCTAGCAGGTATCTTCATTTGTTCTCTAATTCTTCCTGGTGTTTCTTTATCTTTTCTTCAATCGTTTTTTCAATTCTTACGGTTTTCGTTCAAGATTTCTCTTCCTTCATTTCATATCAATTCATTCGTTCTTTCATCCTACCGGTGGATCGTCGAAGACCTTTCTCAAGTTTATGCTATATCTATTTTAACCATTTCTTTCTAAAAGAATAAGTAGTATGCCAAATCCGTTGCTTGTCATCAATTTAAATTGGTGAAGGATAAGCATAATGTAATTCTTATTCTTGATTCACCCAAATGTTTAATTCCAAATTCCGGAGGTTCATCAAATTCTCGGTTTCACTTCATTCATCTTTCTTTTCCCGGAGTTCCAAGTTCTCTCAATTATTTCATCGCGAAGATCCATCTAATCATTGCAAGGATTCACCTTGTGTTTTCAACTTCTCTTTCCTTTCATTTGATCATTCTTTTCTTACCGGAGTTCTTCATGGAGGCTCTACATGATTGTTCATAAAGGGTTTATTCCTTCTCCAAGTTTTCATCGAGATTCTTTTCAGAAGAGCTCAAGTATTCTTCATCTTGCAATCCGGAGTGCAATTGTTCTCCCTTATCTTTTGAGATGGTGTTATGTCTTTCTTGACAATTAACCTTCATGTTTCCTGATTCAAAAGTTGTCAAGAATGAGGTATTTAAACCCATCACTTTCTTCCATGGAGTTATATTGGTATAAATTTTACCAAAGCCTTCCATTGGGAATGTTGCTCTTTGTGGTGATTATCTATGATCCAAAGTTTTATCCTTATCACCTTGGTGGAAGAAGATTGCTATCTTGTTCTAGCTCCCAATCAAATCTTTTCCGTGAGTGGCAAGTTGTCACCTCATAATTTTGAGATGTCCCTATAAGACCATATCAAGCTTATTCTTTTCGTTGTTGGTGTTCCAACAACTCCGTTCGACCCTTCTCCTAAGGATGCCTTCTCAAACTCTTTTGTGACAGAAGTTGGCATTTTCTTCTCCATTCTTTTATTTAAATGATCTATCTTCTATTATTTTTCTTCCGGAGGCCTTGTGATGTTGATTTCTCTCCCATCATCCCATTTTGTCAAAGATCATGTTATTTTTGTGCCTATCCATTTAACCGGAGTGTTGTGCCCTTCTGCTCAAATATTTTCATCTAATCAAGTTTCATATCTCTTTTCAAACAGAGTGCTATCCGAATTTGTTCTTCCTTGTTCCTCTTTTCCTAACGGAGTGCTTCCAATTTTGTTCATCTCCGTTGCTTTCTTTCTTTTCAATTTGCTCAACCTTGCAAGGTTCTTTGGTTTCACTCGTTTGTCAAAGAAGCAACTTAGTTTTACCTCTTCTCTTTCTCTTCCATTTTTTTCCCTCCGGTGCCATTCTAGATCTCGGGACGAGATCCTCTCATAGTGGCGGAGTGTTGTAACGCCCCGAGACCGATGAGCCAAGTGTCCTCCAGTTATTCGCTGTTGTTGCCTTGTCATTGCTTGTGTGTCATGCATTGCATATCATGTCATCATGTGCATTTCATTTGCATACATGTTTGTCTCATGCATCCGAGCATTTTCCCCGTTGTCCGTTTTGCAATCCGGCGCTCCTATGTCACCCGGTGTCCCTTTCTACCTATTTTCATGTGCGGGTGTTAAACGTTTCCGGATTGGACCGAGGACTTGTCATGCGGCCTTGGTTTACTACCGGTAGACCGCCTGTCAAGTTTCGTGCCATTTGGACTTTGTTTGATACTCCAATGGTTAACCAAGGGACTGTAAAGGCCTCGTGTGTGTTGCAGCCCAACACCCCTCCAAAGTGGCCCAAAACCCACCTAAACCTGTTCCATCATCTAGAGTGTTCGATCACGATCGCGTGGCCGCAAACCACACCTCATTTGGAGTTGCCTAGCTCCCTCTACATATAAATATGTGTCCCTCCCGGAATTTTCGCGCAGATGAAACCCTAACTTCCTCCTCCGCGCGCCGCCGGACATTTCTTCTCCGCGCCAGACAATGTCCACCCCCACCGCCACCTCACCCCGGCGAATCAGAGCTCGCCACGTCGCCTTCCCCGCCGCCACAGCCAATCACGGCACGCCACCTCAGCCACGCCTCTCCCTCGTCTCCGCCACAGCCCGCGCAGCCCACCGCGGGCCAACCCGGCCCGGACGCCAGCACCGCCGCCCCAACATGCCCGTGCCTCGCGCGCCTCCGTACGCCGCCGCCACCATCGCTAGCACAGCCGCCCGCCGCCGCCTCGGGTTCACCGGCGCTGCCGTGCATCAGTTCGCCGGCGCCCCAGCCGTTTCTTCCTCGCCGGACCCCGTTCTTCGCCAGGGCTCGCCGCCGTTCCCCATGGTGCCGCCGCCTCGCCGGGAGCTCGCTACCGTTGACCGTGCTCCGCCCCGAGCTCCGTCGCCCGCCGCTTCTTCCTCGCCAGCGTTCAGGATCGCCGGAGTCCGCGCTACCTCACCGGAGTTCGATCCGGCCAGATCTTGACCGGGGTGGACCAGATCCACCAAACCCGCCATCCAAACGCCTCCCCGCATCCCGGATATCGCCATCCCGCACCACCTCGTCCGCCCGTTGACTTTTTCCTTAGATCTCAGTAATTTTATGCCATGTTCATCAGGTCATAACTCATCACCCGTTGCTCCGATTCGTGCGTGTAGCATATCAAAATGTTCGTCTCGACGAGTACATCATTTCATCTCATTGCATCATTCTACTTTGAGCTCATCTTGGTACCCGAAATGCTGTTGGAAGAGGACTATGTGATGATTATGTCAGATCTGTTTCAGCAAATGCACTTTTGTCATTTTTGCCATGATTAATGTGTTTTGTTATATGGCATGCCATCTTTACAGGGGTGTATGCCATGTCTTTTTGTGATCTTTGTGGTGACTAGCACAAGCGTGCAAAGTAGCTTACTCAATGATGCTGATTTCAGGGACTTAGAATTTCACTAAGTCCTTGACCTGTTATTATTTTTATGCCATATGTTCATGTTGTTTCCTAGTGATCCGTGCCTCTTTTGAGCATGATCAGTAAGGATGTTTTGTAGATAATGTTGTGCTATATCCATCCATGTATTTTTTTGCGATTATGGAGCACCCTAGCTTGAGTCAATCGAGTTGTACTTTTGCTATAAAATGATCCTGGTAGATTGTTAACATGTTTAGCGATTTTGCCGAGCTTGTTGTTGTTGATCCGTGCATGCTATGTTGTTTTTATTGCCATGTATAGCTTCTATGCCATGTCTTCTTGATGGGTGTATGCTTAGTTTGTCATGCCATGCTCTGTAGTGAGTGGGTCGAGCTCGTAAACATGCCTACTTGTTAACTGTTTTGCCATGCTCCAGTTTTTCACTAAGTCTGAATCTGTTTATGTTTTTGCTATGTTCACATGCTTGCAATTGTATTTTCTGATCCCTTTTGGCTCATGGTCACTAAGAGACTTTTGTTATATGCTTTGAGTTGCTTCATTCCATGCCTTTCTTTGCCATGATATGTTCCTATAGCATATAGTTATCGTGCTCTAAACATTGCTTCCTGATGATAAATTCCAGACTTGTGTTAATTTCACTAAGTCTGAAACCTGTTATCTTTTGCACTTTTGCCATGCTTTTATGAACCTTCTAATGAGTGATTTAGCCGTAGCTCAGTGTTCATCTTTTGTTAAGCATCATGAGTGGATCCATGATAAGTATTTGGTTGCCATGTTTGAGTGCTGTAGCATATTTATCTTGATGCATTTAGTTGGCTACTTGCTGTTTATCGCACACCGGTGCCATATTTGTTTTGCTTGCCATTTCCAAACTGTGCATCCGATTCCGGTGATCTTTATATCGATTTCAACCGAAATCAACTCACCTTTCCAGTGACACTCTTGGTTTTCCAAGTGGAGGTCAGATTCAATCATTCCTTTCCAAATCATGCATATGCATCACATACCGCATCCCGCATATCTATGGTGTTGTTTCTTCGGTTTGGTTACGAAAACGTCGCGTTTGTGAGGACCCGTTCGACTACGTCCGTTTGTCTTCTTTATGGACTCGTTCTTCTTCCTTGCGGAATTTCAGGCAAGATGACCATACCCTCGAAATCACGTCTATCTTTCTTGCTAGTTGCTCTCTCTTTTGCTATGCCCATGTTGCGATACCTACCACTTGCTTATCATGCCTCCCATATTGTTAAGCCAAGCCTCTAACCCACCTTGTCCGAGCAAACCGTTGTTTGGCCATGTTACCGCTTTGCTCAGCCCCTCTCATAGCGTTGTTAGTTGCAGGTGAAGATCGGAGTTTGTTCCATGTTGGAACATGGATATTTTGTTGGGATATCACAATATCTCTAATTTAATTAATGCATCTATACACTTGGTAAAGGGTGGAAGGCCCGGCATTATGCCTGGTGTTTTGTTCCACTCTTGCCGCCCTAGTTTCCGTCATATCGGTGTTGTGTTCCCAGATTTTGCGTTCCTTACACGGTTGGGTTATAATGGGAACCCCTTGACAGTTCGCTTTGAATAAAACTCCTCCAGCAAGGCCCAACATTGGTTTTACCATTCGCCACCTAGCCTTTTTTCCCTTGGGTTAGGCCAGCCCAAGGGTCATCTTTATTTTAACCCCCCCGGGCCAGTGCTTCTCTAAGCGTTGGTCCAAACTGAGCGATGTCCGGAGCTACCAGGGGCAACTCTGGGCTGGCCCACCCAACGTCTGGCTCATCCGGTGTGCCCTGAGAACGAGATATGTGCAGCTCTTATCGGGATTTGTCAGCACATCTGGGTGGCTTTGCTGGTCTTGTTTTACCATTGTCGAGGATGTCTTGTAACCGGGATGCCGAGTCTGATCGGATTGTCTTGGGAGAAGGAATATCCTTCGTTGACCGTGAGAGCTTGTGATGGGCTAAGTTGGGACACCCCTGCAGGGATTTGAACTTTCGAAAGTCGTGCCTACGGTTATGGGCAGATGGGAATTTGTTAATGTCCAGTTGTAGAAAACCTGAAGTTGACCTTAATTAAAATACATCAACCTCGTGTGTAACCGTGATGGTCTCTTCTCGGCGGAGTCCGGGAAGTGAACACGGTGTTGGAGTTATGCTTGACGTAGGTTGTTCTAGGATCACTTCTTGATCATAGATTCTCGAACGTGCTTTGCCTTCTCTTCTCGCTCTCATTTGAGTATGTTAGCCATCAAATATGCTAGTCGCTTGCTGCACTTCCACCTCATACCTTTTATCCTACCCATAAGCTTAAATAGTCTTGATCGCGAGGGTGTGAGATTGCTGAGTCCCCGTGACTCACAGATACTTCCAAAACCAGTTTGCAGGTGCCGATGGAACCGTGCAGGTGACGTAACCGAGCTCAAGGAGGAGCTCGATGAAGATAGTGTTTGTTATGTTGTTCCGTTTCCAGTTGATCAGTAGTGGAGCCCAGTTGGGACGATCGGGGATCTGTGTAGCATTTGGGGTAGTCTTCTTTTATTTTGGTTCCGTAGTCGGACCTTGATTGTATCTGGATGATGTAATGCTTTATTCATGTATTGTGTGAAGTGGCGATTGTAAGCCAACTATGTATCTCTTCCCTTATGTATTACATGGGTTGTGTGAAGATTACCTCACTTGCGACATTGCTTTCAATGCGGTTATGCCTCTAAGTCGTGCTTCGACACGTGGGAGATATAGCTGCATCGAGGGCGTTATAGTCGTGGCTTTTAGGAGGAGTATAATTTTTGTTTCGTAAGGCGATCTCATTAGTTTTGGGACGCAAATGATAAATCCCGAAGATTCAGGAATTTTTAGCGTCCTTAGTTAAGTATGTAAAAGGGAAAGTTTGGAAACCTTGTGTATTCGTACACATTTTGCAAGTACGTGCATATAGCACAAAATTTACTATATACTATCGCACTACACGTCTCTCTCGATATATGCTTGCAGACTGTGCTACTCCCTCCGTCTAGGTCAATAAGTCATCTTTGGTTGTGCACCATGACCAAGAAGGATGGAAGACTTATACACCTAAATGGAGGGAGTAGTACTATTACTTATGTATGTGCAAATGCACGTTTTAACATTACGATGCGGTTTTTGTAAAAGTAGAAAAACAACACTAGTCAAGATTGTTAACAATTCAATGCAAAACAAATGCAAAAATGCTCGTTTGATTGTTTACTTTTAGCTTCCTTCTCTGTGGTTATTTCTCTGTCGTACTTTGTATGGAGTATCTCACTGGTTGGAAAGGCATGCAAATTTCCAAACCGCTTCCTACACCCTGTATCTCACTGGTTGGCAAGGATCATGATGGCAGCACGGTTTCGTTCATCAGGCAAAACTGTGTGTACACAACGTACCATGCGTCTTTGCATGCACCATACCCTGGTATGTGCCGCCACGCTCTGCAGCCCAAAGTAGGAGAGAGGGTCGCAAGTATCAGACTTCGACTTGTTGGCTGGAGTTTCCCTCGTCAGGCACCCATCTGGTTCAAGCCGTCAGCCAATCTCCATAGCTTAATAAATAGTAATGTCTAACTGAGCCAGTTAGTTAGATGCATGCACTTGGTGTAGTAGGATCTTTACTTAGTATGATGCATACACTTGTTCTTTTTTGGTAGCCCTTTTGTAATGATGGCTGATGTTTGGTCTGGAAGAGAGAGCTGCGCCTTCACTCTTCTGGCCTGCTTACTGCTTCTGTTGCACCCCCAGCCCTGGTTGCTGCAGCAGCTTTTTTCAATGTACAATCAGTAGTATATTTCGTCTGTTGGTTGAATAAATGTGTTGTTAGAACGAAAAACACAATGTTTTGGAAGTCGTTGCATGGTTCGATCCTTTAGTGCCCCGTACCGTACGTAGCGCATACTATTTTTCGTACGGAACTCATTTTCCACTTCTTCATAACATGCAACCCACTGATGAAGGCCCAATAGAGAAGCCCATAATTAACTGGAAGGGAGGCTCTCACATGAATCCGGCCCAGGTACATGCTCATGGTCCCCTAAACATAAATAAGTAAATAAATAAATAAATAAAGCTAAATGCTGATGCACCAGTTCTTTGGGAAAATAGGTAGCCCAGTATTTCTTTTTGAAGAATACCCAAGCTAGGCCTATTTGTTTTCTCCGAATTACTGGGCTGCAAATCTTTCAAGACGAGGAGGGATGCATTCCGGCCTGGCTTAAGAGTATGGTCAATGTCTGTTAAAAGTAATATCAAAAGGGGTTGAAAATTTGAAAAAAATTATAGCAAATGGGATATAAGTTTCTTTTTCTTGTTTTTGTTCTTCACTGATATCTTATACGTATTTCATTGGATTTAACATGACATAGTACTATTTTATTTTTAAATTTGTTTTAGTATGGCTATTAATTTTTGGATTAAGAATATTTCATTCCCAGCAAAAATTTGTGAATTTTCAAAATTTCCCACATATTTAGTTAATTTTTTGACCCTGGTACTGACCAGAAAATGGCCAGCAATTCTAAAAATGGAAAACGGGCTGCAATAAATTCCATATGAATTAGAAAATGAGTAAAAGTTATAAAAATAATAGCAAATGGGCTATACACGCCACAGATTTCGAGGCTGACTTGTTTACGCAAGGCTTTGTTAGTGAACACACGATTCTAGCAGCAGTGACTGTTGGATGTCCATCCAACGGCCAACGTGCTTCTTCAATCTATGATCTTCCTGCTCCAGCCGCCTAAACTAGCGCCGGTGGGACTGCCTGCTCCCTCCTCTTGTGGCCCACTGTGATGCCACGCAGGCTTCCCCGGCCCACCCTACTCCCTCCGCTGGCCTGGCCGCATGCAATCAACTGCCTCCTTATTACGGGAAAAAAATGATTCCTCCCACTGACATCTGTCGGCCTAATAAGTTGACGCGTACGCAGGGCTTGTCAACTTAGTCAACAAACGATTCTAGCAGTAGTAACCATTGGATTTGAATCGAACGGTCCTGCTGCTTCTTCAATCGCTGCTCTTCTTGCACCAGCCGCCCAAACCAGCGCCGGGGAGACCGCCTGCTCCTGCCTCCAGTGGCCGCTTGTGCTGCCGTTGAGGCCTCATCGCCCCCTACTAATCCCACCGCTAGCTAGGACCTGCGGCGACGGCAGCCTCACACCGCAGCCGAACCAGTGAACCCTCGTACTCCTCTCCGCGTGGGCATCCACTGCCACGTCTTCCCCGGCTCTGCGTCGTCCCCTTCCTAGGCCTTGCCGTCATCCACCACCTTGGTACTCTCGGTGCGGCATGGTCAACGTGGTCAACGACATTCCGTCGGAAGAGTACTGTACGTGGAGAGGCTGACAGCTGGGTCCACGGCCACAACCCAGTTTTTTTGTGATTTGCCAAGTAAGTCGCTTTATCAGGCCTGTTGGTCTACAAATCTTTCAAGACGAGGAGAGCTTTCATTCGGCTCGCCGAGAAAATGGCCCATCAGTAATGAGAAATGCGTTGTACATTTTTAAAACACATCAAACCGGCAATTAGTTTCAAATATCTTTTTTTCATTTCGAGATTTTAAATTACATTAATTTTTATGCATGGAGAATTTGTTGGATTTTATATTGATATACATTTATTTTTAAAATCAGTTTGAATGTGAGTCGAAATTTTGGTATTAAAAACAGTTCGGACCGCACCGAAATATGCAAACTTTCATATAATTTTTTAACCGTGGCCACAATATGGGATGTAATGCTAACAAAAAGAATGTGGGATCCAAAAAAACCTTAATAATTAGCAAATGGGTTGTAAATTATTAGAAACAAGTTAGGTTCACTGTTGTTCTGACGATTAAGATTTCTCTGTTTGACGGTTTTTACCTTCAACAACCTTTGTTGCATCACTTCTCGATAGCTTTAGTGCTCGGAGAGTAAGCATAGCCAACAACCCTGATCACAGCCTATAATTAGTATGCGGGCCTATAATTCCGAGTGTTTTTTAACTGATAATTAGATGGGTCAATCTACACCATAATAATTCGGCCCCACCAGATTAATGGCCCCTAATTACTAATTAACGTGGGAATTTCTAGGAAGTCAAGAATTAGTATAGGTATAGATAATGGCAGATGGGATGTATGCTGTTTTCCACATATTTGAGACTTTCCTAAAAAAAGGTTGACGCAGAAGAAGTGACTGTTGGATGGCCATCCAACGGCCGTCATGCTTATTTAATCTCTACTCTTCCTGCTCCAGCCACTCAAACAAGCGCCGGCGGGACTGCCTGCTCCCTCCTCCCCGCGGCCGGCTCTGCTGCCACGTAGGACTCACCGCCCCACCGTACTCGCATCGCTGGCCTAGCCATCCCTCTACTCACCCACACCTGCTGTTATTCTCCGGCGATGGCAGACGAACCAGTAAACCCTCGTACAGTCGTACTCCCCTCCGCGTGGGAAACAACTGCCAAGTCTTCCCTGCCTCCGTGTCATTCCCTTCCTAGGCCTCGTTGTCGTCCACCGCCCTGGTGCTCTCGGCGCGGCCTGGTCAACGTGGTCAACGACCGACATGCATCTGAAGTGGACTGTACGTGGAGAGGCCGACAGCTGGGTCCATGGCCGCATGCAAGGAAATGCCTCCTTATTACGCGCAAATTAATGATTCCTCCACCTGACATCAGGGACCCACTGAAAGGGCCTCTGCATTTCGTGAAAAAATGTTACCGCCGCTGACAGCTTAGACCCACCAGCTATAACTTCGCACGCAAGGAAGTGCCTCCTTATTACGCACAAAAAATGAATACTCCCCCTGTTAGCAGGGATCCAGTATAGTGACAGTCTGACTTGTGGGCCTACTAAGTTGACGGGGACGGAGGGCTTTGTTAACTTAGTCAATATGCACGATTCTAGCTCCAGTGACCGTACGATGTCCATCCAATGGCTGTAGTGCTTCTTCAACCTCTGGTCTTCTTGCTCCAGCCGCCGAAACCAGCGCCGGTCGTGCCTCGTGCTCCTGCCTCCCGTGGCCGGCTACGATGCGGCGGAGGCCTCACCGCCCCTACTACTCCCACCGCTGGCTAGGCTATCCCTCTACTCACCCACACCCCCTGTTATTCTGCGGTGACGGCAGCCTCACACCGCAGTAAACCAGTGAACCCTCGTACTCCTCTATGCGTGGGCATCCACTGTCGCGTCTTCCCCGGCTCCGCGTCATCCCCTTCCTAGGCCTCGCCGTCGTCCACCGCCCTGGTGCTCTCGGCGCGGCGTGGTCAATGTGGTCAAGGAACGGCTTCCATCGGATGTGGACTGTACGTGGAAAGGCTGACAGCTGGGTCCACGGCCGCAGCAAGGAAGTGCCTCCTTATTACGTGCAAAATAATTATTCCTCCACTTGACAGCAGGGACCCTCTGAACGGGCCACCGTATTTCGCGAAAAAACGTTTCCCCCCTGACTGCTGGGACCCACCAGCTACATCTTTGCACGCAAGGAAGTGCCTGACAGTCGGGACCCACTTGGTCGAAGCGTATGTAGCGTTGTCATTCTGGTCACGAACGTGTACGTACATATAAACTGGTGGATGTAGAGGCGCACACGTGTCATAGTAGAGGCGCGCACGTAGCATGTACACGTACGTACAGCGGCCAGGGTGCAAGAAAGAAAATACGGCCACGTATGTGTACGTACGGGCGGAGTCTCGAACGCCTACTCGCGCATACGTACAGCCAGGGCTCGTGTACATGGCTGGGTCGGAACGGAGAAACAACGTCGTCGTCGTGTTCATGGAGAGGCAACAGAATGCGTCGTGTTCATGGGGAGGCAATGGAATGCGTCGTGTTCATTGGGAGGCAACGAAACACGTGGGATCCAACCGACTGGGTCGAAACGGAATGCGTGGTCGTGTGCATCGGGAGGGCTTGGACGGAACATGCGATGGAAACGAGGCCTGGCATACCACAAAACAGAGGAAACGGATCTCCTACGTTCGGAACGGGGTCCTGTTGATCGGGAGGGGTGTGGCGTACTGCAAAACGGAGGAAACGGACCTCCGACGATTGAAACGGGGTCCTGTTGATCGGGAGGGGTGTGGCGTACCACAAAACGGACGAAACATACCTCCTACGTTCGAAACGGGGGTCCTGTTGATCGGGAGGGGTGTGGTGTACCGCAAAACTGACGAAACAGACCTCCTACGGTCGAAACGGGAGTCTTGTTCATCGGGAGGGGTTTGGCGTACCGCAAAATGGGACTCCATGGGATACCGTTCATCTCCACGGTCGACCTCCTCCATCCTCCACGGGCTACCGTCGACCTCCTCCAGCCTTCACGGGCTCCTGTTCATCCGGCCTCCACCGCGCGCTACTCCACCGGCTACTGTTCAACCACCCCTCCACGGGCACCCCTCCACCGTCTACGGTTCGTCCATCCCTCCACACCACGGGGTCCTATTCAACCACCCCTCCACAGGCACCCCTCCACCGTCTACTGTTCATCCAGCCCTCCACACCACGGGGTCCCGTTCATCCAAAGGCAACGCCACCGCTCACTGTTCATCCACCCCCCCCGCAACGCTCACTGTTCATCCAATTGATCGGCTTCTGTTAGCAGCAGTAGCGAAGTAATCGCTCGATCGGGTTCAGTTAACAGCCATCGATCGATCGCTCGGGTTCAGTAACGCATAGCCTGCAGTGCAATCGCTCGGGTTCAGTTAGAGCCCAACGCCTCGCTCGGGTTCAGTTAGAGCCAACGCCTCGCACACATGCGCATACGTGTACGAGAGAAACGCGCATCGCTCGGCCCCCGACCTCCCACCGTAACCGGGAACTCCCCGAAATTTTCCTCCCCCTCGCTTCTACCACGGTTTTTTCCGTCACGGACGGCCCAAAGAATGTCATGCAAGTGCGTCTCCGGCCCGCCCAGGACGAAAGGCCCATTTTCTGTCATGATTTTTTGTCATATAATTAGGAGCCCACCACATCTATGATGATACCGGGTTTTGTCACAATTATCGTCATAGAAGTGTCATATGTATGACAGAATTTTTTTTCGTTCGGCCCAAAATGTCAAGGATGTGTCTCTTTTTTGTAGTGTTATATGTCATCAGCTTAGTTTAGATTTGCTTTGTGTGAATGCCACCTATTTGGTTTCTATATCATACTCCCACCATTCCTAAATAGTTGTCTTTTTAGAGATTTCAACAAGTGACTACATACAGAGCAAAATGAGTGAATCTGCACTCTAAAATATGTCTACAGAGATCCGTATGTGGTAGTCCATTTGAAATCTCTAAAAAGACAAATATTTAGGAACGGAGGGAGTATATGGGAATTATGCAATGCCATCTTCTTTAGCCAGGCATCATATACGTGAATCATGCAATGCCATCCTGTTTAGCCAGTCATCGTATATGTGAATAGTATCATGCCATATTTTTTCATAATGTATTCCATTTGTCAACAATGTTTATACATTCATCTACTCTTCCTGTGCATCATCCATTTGAGTCAGTCATGGGAAAATCTGGAGTGAAAACAAGGTCTTATGAGCAGTCAGTGCTACCTGTCGATGTAGATTTCTTGCTGGTTACAAATAGCTCCTCAGACAAGGATTGAGAGACAGATGACCATTCATATCCCCCCCCGAGGTGCATGATCTAACTTGGCAAGGTTATATTGCTCATATCAAGCATATGGTGTCTTGCATTGCTATGCCATCTACTAAGATTAGACATGCTTTGTGTGAATGCCTCATGTTTGCTCTCTATATCAGATATGTGAGTTATGCAATGCCATGTTTTTCAGCCAGTTATCATATATGTGAATCATGCACCGCCATGTAGCCGGGCATCATATATGTGAATTATCTCATGCCATCCTTTTTTTCATTACATATTCCATCTGTCGACAATCTGTGTATATCGAACTACTCTTCATGTGTATCAGCCATTTGAGCCAATTATGGAAAAATTAGGCAAGAAAACAAGGTCTTCGGAGTAGGCAATGATACCTATTGAAGCATATATCTCGATGGTTACAACTAGCTCCTTAGAGGAGGATTCAGAGACAGATGACCAGTCCTATATCCCACCTGAGGTGTATGCTCTAATTTGCAATGTTTACATTTCTCATATCATGCATATGGTGTCTTGCAGTGCTTAGTTTAGACATCATATGCACAATATTCAATTCCATCTGCTTAGTTTAGGGATCATACATGCGAGTGCCAGCTGCTAAGTATATGAATCAATTATGTCAATTATATCATGCCATGTTGTATACTTAGACAACATGTATGCGAATTATTTCATCCCAACCTATTTTAGAAAGTCATGATATAGTTTTGTCATGTCATCTTGTTTAGATACTCATCATATGTTGAATTATGCCATTATATCCTTTTAAGTTATCCATCATATATCTGAAACTGTGTCATGCTATCCTGTTTAGTTAGCCATCATATATGTGAAATTGTGTCATGTTGTCCTGTTTGGTTAGACAACATATATGTGAATTACCACATATGTCTCTCATACAATGTCTGTACGTTCAATTGCTTTTCTTCTTTATCAGCCATATGAATTGGAGGGGGTGATGGCAGTATCTAAGGGAGAAAAAAACCCGTTCTTTACAAAAGACGATGCTACCCGTCGATGCAGATAGAACCATGGTTGTATTGGCCCACGAACCAACCCCACCACACATAATCGAGACTCTTCCAGATTGCACACTTACACTGTTTCACAAAGAACCAGCTACAACCCATCTAACCCCAACCCCAACAGAGAGTAACCCACTTCTAGTTGACATAGCCCCATGTCCACCACAGAGTACCCCCACACGAGCAGTTTGTAAAGCAACTGCAATGCCCAAAGCACGAAGACCACCACAGCGAACCCAAACTCCATGTACAAAGCAGAAGAGCAACTATTCTCAGGTTAGATTCTGAAGCTATGGTCCATACTCCTTTGCTATTGCATCACTATATTTACTCATACCAACTACTAACAAATTTGAAGGATCCAATTGGAACTCCAATGGCGCAACAGGTATGTTTTAAACCTATTTCTTTAATTGGATTGCTGTTCTAACTTCTTGCTCGATGTTGGTTTTAGTTTTAGTTTTATAAACAATTATGTTCTCATGTGATGCACATTACAAGTGTTACCAGTGCTATGTAGTTTCTCACACTTATATTCTGTCTATGCTGTTGTGTCTTAAAAATATATGATTAGAACTATGTCTTGATACGTCTCCAATGTATCTACTTTTTCTCACGCTTTTCCTCTTGTTTTGGACTATAATTTGCATGATTTGGATGAAACTAACCCTGGACTGATGCTGTTTTTAGCAGAACTACCATGGTGTTGTTTTTGTGCAGAAATAGATGTTCTGGAATGGAACAAAACTTTGTGAGGATTTTTTATATCAATAATAAGAATTTCTAGAGCCAAGACCCACCAGAGAGGGGCCCCTGGGTGGGCACAACCTACCAGGGTGCGCCCCCATCTCCTGGCATGCCCAGGTGGGTTGTACCCACCTGGTGGCCCCGCAGACGACCCCCCTGATGCTATAAAATTACATATTCACAAAAAAATCAGGAAGAAAGAATTATCGTGATCCACGAGACAAAGCCGCCGCCAAGGCAGATCTGGAGTCCGTTTGGGGCTCCGGAGAAGGGGATCTTTGTTCTTCGTCATCACCAACCCTTCTCCATCGCCAATTCCATGATGGTCCCCACCGGGAGTGAGTAATTCCTTCGCAGGCTCACTGGTCAGTGAGGAGTTGGATGAGATTCATCATGTAATCGAGTTGGTTTTGTTAGTGCTTGATCCCTACTATCCACTATGTTCTTAGATTGATGTTGCTATGACTTTGCCATGCTTAATGCTTGTCACTTTGGGCCCGGGTGCCATGATTTTCAAATCTGAACCGTTTATGAATTCCTCATTATATCCATGTTCTAGATCTGATCTTGCAAGTTATAGTCACCTACTACGTTTTATGATCTAGCAACCCCGGAGTGACAACAACCGGGCACACTCCCGGTGATGACCGCAGTTTGAGGAGTTCATGTATTCACTATGTGTTAATGCATTGTTCCGGTTCTCTATTAAAATGGGACCTTAATATCCCTTAGTTTCCAATATGGACCCCACTGCCACGGGAGGGTAGGACAAAAGATGTCATGCAAGTTCTTTTAATAAAGCATGTATGACTATTTATGGAATACATGCCTACATTATATTGATGAACTGGAGCTAGTGCTGTATCGCCCTAGGTTATAACTGTCACATGATGAATATCATCCAACAAGTCACCGATCCAATGCCTACGAATTTATCTTATATTGTTTCTGCTAAGTTACTACTGCTGTCATCACTGTTACATTTGCTACAAAATTACTACTATCACTGTTACTGTTACTATTGATGCTGTCACTACTATCAAAACTATCATACTACTTTGCTAATGATCACTTCGCTACAGATAATTAATCTCTAGGTGTGGTTGAATTGACAACTCAGCTTGTAATACCTTCAAATATTCTTTGGCTCCCCTTGTGTCGAATCTATAAATTTGGGTCGAATACTCTACCCTCGAAACTGTTGCGATCCCCTATACTTGTGGGTTATCAAGACCTTTTTCTGGCACCGTTACCGGGGAGCATAGCTATCTTTGTTGAGTCACTTGGGATGATTGTCATATTATCACTATGAAGAATCTGAAGGATGCTAAGACTAAGATTTTTTCCTCAAAGACGAGGGGAGGTAAGGAACTGCCATCCAGTTCTGCTTTAGATTCACCTTCTTTTATGAGTAAACTTGCAACACCACCACATGCTATTAATTCTGATATGTCGCAAGTTATTGATGATGTTACTTGTACTATGAATTATGCTTATGATGTTGCTAGTACCTTGCTTGATAATGATGATGTGCCACTTGGTGAATTTCTTGATAAACAAATTGCTAAAGTTATACAACACGATGTTGTTGAATCTGATGATGAGCTTGAAACTGAATCTCCTGAAACACCTGCTAGAACTAGCCTTCCTAGATATGAATTGTCTAAGGTACCGGAAGGCTATGTTATGAGTGAACTATAGATATTCTTGCTTACAATGATAGAGATGATCTAGAGAAATTACCACACAAGTATAAAGAAAAATCTCTGAATGCTAGAATGAAATGTGATCCTAAGTTTGCTACTTCACCTATATTTGTTGATGACAAGGATTATGAATTCTCTATCGACCCAGAGCTAATTACTCTGGTTGAATCTGATCCTTTTCATGGTTATGAAACTGAAACTAAAACTGTTATTACTAAGTTGAATGACATAGCCACCCTTTTTACTCATGATGAGAAAACTCGTTATTACTTTATTCTCAAACAATTTCCTTTCTCATTAAAGGGTGATGCTAAATCTTGGTACAATACTCTTGCTCCTGGTTATGTGCTTAGTCCCCCAGATATGATTTATTACTTCTTTGAAATATATTTTCCTGCTCATATGAAACAAGCTGCCTTACAGGAAATATTTAAATTTGTGCAAACTAAAGAAGAGAGTCTCCCACAAGCTTGGGGGAGGCTTTTCCAATTACTTAATGATTTTCCTGATCATCTACTTAAGAAAAATGAAATACTTGATATCTTCTATAATGGACGAACTGATGCTTCTAGGGACTTCCTAGATAGTTGTGCTGGTTGTGTTTTCAGGGAACGAACTGTTGGAAAAGCTGAAGAATTATTGAATAACATATTAAAAAATTATGATGATTGGACTATTCCTGAACCACCGCCTAAACCCACTCCTAAGAAGAGGGGTATATTATATCTCAGTCCCGAAGATATGCAAGAGGCAAAGAAATCTATGATGGAAAAAGGTATTAAAGTTGAGGATGTTAAAAATTTACCTCATATTGAAGAAATACATGGGCTTAATACACCACCACTGCCTAAGGTGGTAGAGGTAATTCTCCTATGATGTTTAATGATAATGGTAATCCTCACAATATGCATCCTAGTCAATGCATTTATGAGTTTGAAAACTACATTAGAAAACAAGATCACTTCAATGCAAATGTTATGAAACAATTGAAATATAATTCTGATATGATTGCTTGCTTGAGTGACTAGTTATTTAGAATATCAAATGAAGTTAGAGGTGTTGGAAAACATTCTTCTATGGTACAAACTCAGTTAGAACAAGTTGCTAAATCTCAAAGAGAATTGCTTGATGAAATGAATCATAATATGCATGACTTTGTTGTTAGAGTTGCAACTAGAGGAGGTAAAATGACCCAGGAACCACTTTATCCCGAGGGACACCCTAAAAGAATTGAACAAGATTCACAAAGAGCTAACACTAGTGCACCTAGTTCTTCTAAAAAGAAAAAGGAAAAAGAAGAATGATAGGAATTCACATGCTCCTAGTGAACCTGAAATAGAAAAACCTCCTGATAAAGATAATGAAATTTCTATCTCTGATGCTGAAACTCGGTCTGGTAATGAACACTCACCTACTGATAATGAAAAAGTTAATGATGAGGTTCATGAAGACTCTCAACCAAATAATAAAGAACCAGATAATGATGTTGAGATAGCACCACCTGTTGATCTTGATAACCCACAACCTAAGAATAAAAGATATGACAAAAGAGACTTTATTTCTAGAAAACACAGTAAAGAAAGAGAACCGTGGGTTCAAAAACCTATGCCTTTTCCACCCAAGTTAACTAAAAAGAATGATGGTGAAGAATTTGAACGCTTTGCTGAAATGCTGAGGCCAGTCTTTTTGCGTACTCGCTTGACTGATATCTTGAAAATGCCTCCTTATGCAAAGTATATGAAAGACATCATCACAAATAAGAGAAAAATACCGGAAGCTGAAATCTCCACTATGCTTGATGATTACACTTTTAAAGATGGAGTACCCAAAAACATGGAGATCCGGGAATACCAACTATACCTTGTTCTATCAAAAAGAATTATGTGAAAACTGTGTTGTGTGATTTAGGAGCTAGTGTTAGTGTTATGCCTTTCTCTTTATATAAATGACTTGATTTTGATAAACTCA
The DNA here is from genome assembly GCF_056163025.1 of Triticum urartu. Classification (NCBI taxonomy): domain Eukaryota; kingdom Viridiplantae; phylum Streptophyta; class Magnoliopsida; order Poales; family Poaceae; genus Triticum; species Triticum urartu. Next base: position 152,655,276 of record NC_141878.1, read on the forward strand.
CACCTACTGAAATATCTTTGCAAATGGCTAACAAGTCAACTGACATGCCTATCGGTATCAGTGAGGATGTGCCCATAATTGTTGCTAATGTTACTATTTTGACTGACTTTGTTATACTTGAGATGCCCGAGGACGACAACATCTCAATTATCCTTGGTAGACCCTTCTTGAATACTACAGGGGCTATTATTGATTGCAATAAAAGCAAGGTCACTTTTCATATCAATGGTAATGAGCATACGGTGCACTTTCCGCAGAAACAATTCCAAGTGAATGGTATTAATGTTATTGAAAAATCTCCGACAATCACTATTGGAAGTTTTCAAATACCTCTACCTACTGTCAAAAAGTAACATGAAATGCTTATTGTTGGGGAAATGCATATCCCCGTTGAGGTAACTTAGTGATTTATGAAAGTTCTTCGGTTTCATGCTAATCAAAAGTGGTTGTTAATAAGACCTGCTCAACCTTATTAATGAATCATTTTTGAGCGGTATGAAGTTGATGAATTTAGTAAGCACTATTTTCTGTCGCTACTTTTTACTCTCTGTTTTTATTAGTTAAATAAAATAAAATGCCATGTTTTGCCTGTTTTTTCTGAATTTCCCATGCAATAAAAAATAACCCAAAAATAAAAGTTATCAGAATGCCCTAAAAAATTAATATGATTTTTTTCTGAATATTTGAGAATTTTTGGTGGAATAAACATCAAAAGGAGGTGCACCAGGTGGGCACAACCCACCTGGGCACGCCAGCACCCCCACGCACGCCCTGGTGGGTTATGGTCCCCACGTGGGCCCCCTCACTTAGCTCTTTAGCCCACATGATCACTTACCTCCAGAAAAAATCTCCATTGCTCTCTCTCCCATGTTCTTGAGCTCAAACCCGCGGATTTCGATCTCTTTGCTCGAAGCTTCGTTTCCGAAACTATTTCGGGGGATTGTTGCTTGGTATGTTACTCCACCATTTGTCCAATTAGTTTTTGTTTTAGTGGCTTATACTTTGAATAATTAGCTACTCTTGGTGCTGCTGTAGATGTGCTTGCATGTTGAATTCTTAGTGTTCTAAGTATTTTGAATGCTTGCTATGGTCTCTATGTATCCCTATGAGTAGTTGCTCTCAATCTTACAAAGTTTTGTTGAAAAATTTTTGTCACTCCAATTTTTTTTATTTTTCAGAAAATTGTACGCGGACATGAATATCTTCAGGAAGTTTGGGTCGAAGAAGAACTCCAAGGGTGTTATTGGGGAGTCTTCTGACACTGATCTCCAGCCTCGGAGGTTGGCGGAGGTACGGCCGTGCGAATGTCTGCACACCCCATTCATGCAAGAGGCAAGAATTCTTGAGGAGTTCACACAATATATTGCCAATGCCGGCCTCACCGACTTCATTGCAGATGAGTGTGACCAGCACCACATCCTCACAAGCATCTTTGTTCAGAGCTTTACTTTCTTGCCTAGAAATAATCCTCCTGAAGTGAGCCTTGATTTATATGCTGAAAACCATCAGATACCACTTACTGAGTTTTGTGACATATGCATGATCCCGTCTGATGGGAGCTTGGCTGAGCCTAGGCCACGTGAGTTTGAGGCCTTTTATCGCACTCTGACAATGGGTGATGAGAGATGAGTGTCAGCCATCACTGCCGCTGGCTTACATTTTCCTGCTGTTCGTTACTTTGCACTTTTTATTACCAAATGCTTGCTTGCTAGGGAGAAGGTGGGTGCACTTAGTTCACCAGACCTTGTTGTTTTACGTCGTGCTTTAGAGGGCGACAACACTTATAGCTTGGGAGCTATTGTGGCTCATCGCCTCCATCTTAATAAATCTCAGAGCAAAATACATGGTGGGATTTATGCTACTCGTTTGGTGGCTCATTTTGAGGTTGAGATACGCCCTCATGATTTCCCTCTTACCACAGTTTACCAAGACCGTATAGCCATGGATCACCACCATTTTACTGATATCGAATCCCCTCACATCCCTATTCCGAATAACCTGGTTTTTAGTGTTAGGACTTGCGATGTTATTCCATTGCCCACTCCTTTGTTTGATTCTGTTGCCAGGGGCGGATATAGGATTATGCCTGCAGACATTATCGCCTACCGGAACGCTGAGGCTGCTGCTGAGGCAGCACACCAGGCACCTCCGTAGTGGGATGAGTGGATTCCCGCTCCTCAGGATCCCTACTACCCTCCAGGCTACTGACCGATTACCAAGTGAGGCCAAAAGCCTAAGCTTGAGGGAGTACGTGTTTCCACCGACTTTACATTCATGTCTATTTATTCCATTTTGCCGGTGTTCGCACTTCTTCTTTGTATCATCCATGCTTAGATTTATTTTCTTGCTTTCCTCTGTGTGTTTGAAAAACTTTAGAAAAACCAAAAAACATAGTTGTAGTTAATTTACTTTCTATGCATACTTAGTAGTAGTACTAAAAAAATCCAAAAAGATTTCCTTGTTCTTCTTTTGCTTGTTGGGAGCTTTCCCGTGTAAATAGTTTTTCTTGTTTTTTTGTTTTCCCTTTTACTTGCTTGCTAAAGAAAACCAAAAACTCCAAAAATATTTAAATGTGTTTCTCTGAATATTTTTCTTTTTATTCGAGTTGTACCAAGGAGAAGACCACGATAAAAATGTTGAGTGGCTCTCATATGTATAACTGTTGAACTAATAAAGAGCCCATTTTACCTTGTCTTCTCCTGCTGAATAAAATGTTTGCAGATTTTAGCTTAGTCCATAGCAGCCTTGCACTATTATTATTTTCATATCATTCGGTCGTGCAAGTGAAAGGCAATAATGGCGACATTTGATGAACTGGCCGTGGCAAAGAGAAATTGGTATGAACTTGACTTGTTCTGTTTGTGTAAATATGTTTAACCTAGTGTCCCGGCTTCAACCCGTTATGATTAAACATGTTTGTAATGACAATTAGAGATTATAGTTTCTCATGCCAAGTAGCTGGGAGTTAATAATGATTTATCTTGGATATCAACATAGCGTTAAGATGATTGTGATGTAGTATGATGATATGGTATCCTCCTCTGAATGTTCAAGTGGCTTGACTTGGTACATGTTCATGCATGTAGTTGAATCAAAACCAACATAGCCTCTATAATGTTTATGTTCTTGGTGTTCATATCCTACTCATGCTAGTGTCCAATGTTACTTACGCATAATGCATGGTTATGATCATGGTTGCTCTCTAGCTAGCCGATTCTCAATCTTAATTGCTAGCCTTCGCCTGTACTAAGTGGGAATTCTACATCAAAAACCTTGAACCCAAAGTTATTCCAGATGAGTCCACCATACCTACCTATATGCGGTATTACCCTGCCGTCCTAAGTAAATTTGTATGTGCCACCTCTAAAAACTTCTAAAAATTATCTGTTTTGTGTGGCTGGAACGTTCATGGAACGACAGGAGGTGGTCGATATCTTCCGTGCTAAGCGGGTTATTCTCAGGTCGAGTGTTTATTCACTCGCCATCGCACGAGAAAATGGGCGGTAATAGGGATGCCCAGTCCCAAACTGCAAACATGAAAAAGAGTTCATCTCTGAAATAATTAAACAAAAAGTCCAATGGAGTCAAAACCTTTACTTTTACCGCTTGGGAACCGCCACTAGCATGCTTAGCATGGAAGATGTTGATAACTGATGGTCGTGAAGTGAATAAGAAGGGTGAATGTCTCAAAATATCATTTATCTCTATTTTAAAAACTAAGATCTGGCACCTCTGCAAATCAGTGCCTCCGTCTGCGAAGGGACTTTCTATTTACTTTTATGTTGTGTCATCACCTTCTAAGAAAACAAGCGCCAGAAACTGAGTAGAGCATAGCTGTCATGATTTATGCATTGTGTGTAGCTAATGTTGGGTGCATCATGACTGGATCTTTTCTACCATGAATTACAATGTTTAGTCGCTGAACTTTGGAGGTGCTCTGCATTTATGTTTTTCGGTCTCAGAAAGGGCTAGCGAGATACCACTATTGTCATATTATATCATGGTTGTTTTGACAATGTGTTGGCGTTTGAGATAACTTATTATTGCTTGAGTCATTATAATCTTTAAAAGTTATTGTTGACATGGTTTGTTATAATGCTAGCTGAAAACCTAGGTGCTGTTTAAACTTATTTATGCAAACAAGAGCAAAAGAGTTCATAAAAGTTTTTCTTTCTTACTTTCAGTTTATCAACTAAATTGCTTGAGGACAAGCAAAGGTTTAAGCTTGGGGTAGTTGATACGTCTCCAACGTATCTACTTTTTCTCATGGTTTTCCTCTTGTTTTGGACTCTAATTTGCATGATTTGGATGAAACTAACCCTGGACTGACGTTGTTTTCAGCAGAACTACCATGATGTTGTTTTTGTGCAGAAATAAAAGTTCTCGAAATGGAACAAAACTTTGCGAGGATTTTTTATATTAATAATAAGAATTTCTAGAGCCAAGACCCACCAGAGAGGGGCCCCTGGGTGGGCACAACCCACCAGGGCGCGCCCCCTCTCCTGGCATGCCCAGGTGGGTTGTACCCACCTGGTGGCCTCGCAGATGACCCTCTGATACTAAAAAAATCACATATTTCTAGAAAAAAATCAGAGAGAAAGAATTATCGCAATCCATGAGACGGAGCCGCCGCCAATCGATGTTCTTCTATGGGACGGCAGATCTGGAGTCCGTTTGGGGCTCCGGAGAGTGGGAACTTCGTTCTTCATCATCACCAACCCTTCTCCATCACCAATTCCATGATGCTCCCCACTGGGAGTGAGTAATTCCTTTGTAGGCTCGCTGGTCGGTGAGGAGTTGGATGAGATTCATCATGTAATCGAGTTAGTTTTGTTAGGGGTTGATCCCTAGTATCCACTATGTTATTAGATTGATGTTGCTATGACTTTGCCAAGCTTAATGCATGTCACTTTGGGCCCGGGTGCCATGATTTCAGATCTGAACCATTTATGAATTCATCATTATATCCATGTTCTAGATCCGATCTTGCAAGTTATAGTCACCCAGTACGTGTTATGATCCGGCAACCCCGGAGTGACAACAACCGGGCCCACTCCCGGTGATGACTGTAGTTTGAGGAGTTCATGTATTCACTATTTGTCAATGCTTTGTTCCGGTTCTCTATTAAAAGGAGACCTTAATATCCCTTAGTTCCAATATGGACCCCGCTGCCACGGGAGGGTAGGACAAAAGATGCCATGCAAGTTCTTTTAATAAAGCACGTATGACTATTTACAGAATACATGCCTACATTATATCGATGAACTGGAGCTAGCTAGTGCTGTATTGCCCTAGGTTATAACTGTCACATGATGAAAATCATCCAACAAGTCACTGATCCAATGCCTATGAATTTATCTTATATTGTTTCTGCTAAGTTACTACTGCTATCATCACTATTACGCTTGCTACAAAATTACTGCTATCACTGTTACTGTTACTATTGCTGCTGTCACTACTATCAAAACTATCATACTACTTTTCTACTGATCACTTTGCTGCAGATAATTAATCTCCAGGTGTGGTTGAATAGACAACTCAGCTGCTAATACCTTCAAATATTCTTTGGCTCCCCTTGTGTCGAATCTATAAATTTGTGTTGAATACTCTACACTCGAAAACTATTGCGATCCCCTATACTTGTGGGTTATCATGTCTCTATCTTGATTTGGCAACATAAACTAGAATGATATGGATAATACGGTGACCATAGTACATAGATATATGTTTGTTCCATGATGTTATCATGTCCACCTTACTACTGAACCGGTTTACCAAAATGAGTTTTGTATACTACATGCTAAACTTGTGATGTGCCTGCTTGTTTCTCTTGTAGAATGAGAACAGAATATTGGAGAAGAGCACCCCACTATGCAATGGTAGAGAAAGTAATGCAGATAAGGTTCTAGATAGTGAGACAACCCTGTTAGTCTCCAAGAAAGGTGATAAAAACGATCTTGTAGACACTGAGACAATCCCACAGTCCTGCGTTGATGTAGTGTTCGAGTTACTGGCCAGTACCACTGGCACAAGCTCTTCAAACTCGCTGCCAGAATCACTTCGGCTTCTACAATCTCAGCTACAAGATGAAATGCATCAGTCATCTGTGCTGCGGCAAGAAGCCGAAAGACTAAGGTAGTCCTTGCAGAATTCAGATGCATACTTTCTGGTGTAACAGCAAGCACTGGAGGATTTAAGTGCCAAATAAGAGAAAGTTAATAAGCTTGCTAAGCATCTTGTCGGCATTATGGGTACCCAGGATATTGTTTCTTGAGCTCTTCTGCAGTGGTTTCAGTTATGGACTTGTTTTGCTGCGGCGTTTATTTGCACTGGTCGCCAACTTTGACAACCAGTGTATGTGATATGCTGCTTTGTTCCCTATATTTGCACTGGTGGCGAACTTTGATGCCCAATGGATGTAATATGTGTAATAGCCGTGATAGCCTAGCGTAAGTTGCTTGCTTATTTATTTCCTTGTTGTCTTGTTTATTTGTTTGCTTGTAGTCAGTGCAGTTCTTTTTTAGTTTGCTAGTGGACGCAATAACCTTTTTTTAAACTAGGCCACAATAACCACGGGCTACATATTTACTGCAGTGACCCTGGGCCTCCTACGGGCTGTAAAAACAATGGGCCTTCTACGGGCCGTAGAAACAATGGGCCTTCTACGGGGCGTAGCATCAATGGGCCTTCTACAGAACGTAGAAACAATGGACCTTCTACGGGCCATAGAAACAATGGGCCTTCTACGGGGCGTAGCATCAATGGGCCTTCTACGGGCCATATGATGAATTGGCGAAACATGGGCCAATAACAGACTGCATTATGGGTCGTAAATGGGCTAGAGTTGGAATCTTCCGTTCATGGGCCGACCATAACGGGCCGTCCTTAATCGGCCGTATTTGATGACGCTATGAAAATGGCCCAACAGATTAACGGGCCACAAACGGGCCAACTGTAACCACGGGCTGAATTTGGCCCACAAGCAGAAAAGGCTTGTAATGGGCCATAAGTAACCGAATGCTAGAAATGAGCCCAAGAATAAATGGGCCCTGAGAAGGCCGAAAGATAACATGGGATGGAAACGGCCCAATGGAATAAGGGGCCGTTAATGGTTATAAAGTGATACACTGTTCATTACGGGCCAGTTTCACCACGGGCCGTTAATGGGCCAAGAGTTACAAAGGGCCTCGTATGGGTCTAAAGACGTCAAGGGCTAGAAGTTACAATGGGCTGGAATAATATTAGATGGCCCAAATGACGCTACTGGGCCTAATTCGGATAGGCCGTAATGGGTCGTGAGTTAGCGGGCTGTAAATGGGCTATATGCGAACAAGCCATTAACAGGCTTTTCGTAGGCCGGCCCACTACCTTTTCACAGGTTGAAAGCCCGTTGTTGACACGGGAGGATCCGGCGGATGAGCATAACCTGGACTACGTTGAAAAGTTTGAGCTTCCTGTCCACCAAGGTTTGGACGCATGTTTGGAGTCCGGTCAACTCTCCTTTTTTACCCCACGACAGGCCCGTCTCTTTCCAGGAGGCTAGCCGCGTAGGGGGTACGGATCGGAACTCAGGGGCTGCGACCCATTCAGGGTCGCGCGGCTCGGTGATGTAAAACCACCCCGATTACCACCCCTTTAGGGACTCCACGAAGGAGCCCTCGAGCCATAGGACATTGGGCATCTTGCCCACCATGGCACCTCCGCACTCCGCCTGGGTGCCGCGCACCACCTTCGGCTTGACGTTGAAAGTCTTGATCCATAGGCCGAAATGGGGGCGGATGCGGATGAAAGCCTCGCACACGACGATAAACACCGAGATGTTGAGGACAAAGTTCGGGGCCAGATCGTGGAAATCCAGGCCATAGTAGAACATGAGCCCCCAAACAAATGGGTGGAGAGGGAAGCCCAGTCCGCGGAGGAAATGGGGGAGGAACACCACCCTCTCATGGGGCCTGGGGGTGGGGATGAGCTGCCCCTCTTCGGAAGCCGGTGCGCAATGTCGTTAGACAAGTATCCGGCCTTCCTCAGTTTTTTGATGTGTCCCTCCATGACGGAGGAGACCATCCACTTGCCTCCCGCTCCGGACATGGCTGGAGAAGGTTGAGGTGGGGTGTGCGGACTTGGGCGCTGGAGCTAGAGTGCGCGGAAATGGATAGGCAAAGGAGGAAGAAGGCGTGGATGAAAAGGTAGATCCTTATTCCCTTATATGGGCGGACGCGACTATGCATCCCCACTAGCCTGGTAAAACTCGCTTATCTCCCAAGCACCGTAATCAATGGTGCGGTTGGGTTACCCATGCCCGTATTGATGAGAATCCCGGAATAAGGGGACATGATCTCTGCTTTGACAAGACGTGCCAAGGAAACCGCCTCGCTGAACGCGCTGAGGTGGAACAGTAAAATGATTCGAATAAAGACCTGGCCGTGGTGTGATGTCACGCTACGGAATACGTCAGCAGATTAGATTTGTGTAAATATTATTCTCTCTATGGCAATATGTGGAAACTTATTTTGCAGAGCCGGACACTACCTTTGTGTTCAAAATCTTCTACGAAGTACTTGGAGGAGGAACCCACCTTGCAATGCCGAAGACAATCTCCACGCCGGACTCGTCGTCATTGAAGCCTAGTTTAGGGGCTACTGAGGGAGTCCTGGATTAGGGGGTGTCCGGATAGCTGGACTATTCCTTCGGCCGGACTCCTGGACTATGAAGATACAAGATTGAAGACTTCGTCCTGTGTCCGGAAGGGACTTTCCTTAGCGTGTGGAAGGCAATCTTGGCGATACGGATATGTAGATCTTCTACCATTGTAACCGACTCTGTGTAACCCTAGCCCTCTCCGATGTCTATATAAGCCGGAGGGTTTTAGTCCGTAGGACAAACAACAATCATACCATAGGCTAGCTTCTAGGGTTTAGCCTCCTTGATCTCGTGGTAGATCTACTCATGTACTACCCATATCATCAATATTAATCAAGCAGGATGTAGGGTTTTACCTCCATCAAGAGGGCCCGAACCTGGGTAAAACATCGTGTCCCCTGCCTCCTTTTACCATCCGCCTAGACGCACAGTTCGGGACCCCCTACCCGAGATCCGCCGGTTTTGACACCGACAGCACTGCTTAGCATAGAACAAATCAGTCTTTATTACAATCTATATGGGTACAAGGGGGTTACATCGGCACAGCGAAACGACGCGTGCCACGGTTGCTCGATGCAAGCAGCAGAACAACACGAAGCAGCGGAATGGCTACTAGCAGTGGAACAACGACGGTGGTGGTGAACTCCAGTCTACAAGGACTCTGGCTGGAACGCTTATCCTAGCTCGCAAACAAGGAATCCACGGAAAACAAGCAATCAAATCCGACATGACCTGAAAACTGGCATGACACGCCAGGTCAGTACATTGAATGTACTTGCAAGCTCACAGCAACCAAGAGCAATCAAGACAGACAATAGCATGGAAATTATAGGTTAACAAGGATTAACATGACGCTATCAGAACAACATAGCATGAGCAATATGATACAGCTAGAACAATATGAGCATGGCATGAACATATGAACATGGTAATACTAGCATGCAACAGGATGAATCTGTCATGCACCAACTTACTCTGCTCGGGTTACCTCGTAACCATCACATGCATCACTTACCATCACGGACATCACACGATCATCTCAGGATCCAATCAAGCTTGGTATTACAATACCGTAGTAATCATTATACGACCACAAGGAGCTTGACCTTTACCCTTAACTCTCGCATAATACCACAAATATTCAACAACTCGGTATCCTCGATACCACAGTGATCCTTACTCGATCACAAACAATCTCTTTCTTGTCACCGAACTAGGGTTGTTATTAAGCACATTATTATTATTACTGTTGACCCATAGTGTGACCGACTACGAACTGGGCCCTTATCCGCGGGCGCGGCTATTGATGGATTTAATACACACTCTGTAGAGGTTAGCACACTATACCCACACCACCGAACCCATGGCCTCACACTCCCATTCGGGTGGACCAATAGCGTTCCGACAAAACTGATCTACTGCCATGACACTCTCCGGGCCACTCTGACCAACTCCCCTTTGGGCTAAGTCATGGGTGGCCCCGTGCCTACCAAAGGCATCAACGGCCACCATCGTGGCAAAACATAAACGGTCCCAAACAGGGACAAAAGCGTGCAAAACAACTCGGGCACACAAGGCTTATGCCGTCCTACCCGGCCAATGTAGCGCCCGCGCATAACCTTCCCTCGTTGGAGGCACCGGCGAGAGGCATGACAATAGACCCATTTAGGACCCCCCCCCCCATAAGGCAAGTGTGGTTGCATTGGTCAGCCCGATTTGGTGGCACCATGACTCAGCCAACAGTTGTTCAAGTTCATTATTATCAGGTTAAACTTGAATGCAATATGTTGAGCCATGATAAAAATAACATGATGCAACTATAATGCATGAACATGATATCAACATAAGCATGGGGGTGCATCACAATCAACGAGCATAAAACAACATTTAACGATTTATCCAGATGAGCATGAAAATCACAAATAGAACAGTACTCATAGCATAACATGACCACTAGCATCAACAATAAATACCATGCAATAACATAACATAACTATAAAACTACCATGCTAGCATTTAACCAACTTGGTGCAAACGAACATGCACAACCACGGTACTCGGAACAGACGATAGTCGTGCACCAACATGTACTATTACCCAGCATGGCCAATATTAAAGTAATACTAGTAAGAAGAACATAATAACAGAGTGCAAGAAAACATGGCATGATGGTAACCACCGATCCATAAGCATAACCAAAATAACGACAGCAATAGTAAAACGAACAGACAGTCACTACTTTAGGATGCTGCTAACGCGACACTATAATTAGAGACCTTTCGAGAAACTATGTGCGATGCCATAATCGCAAACGATGCTGTATGAAAACCGTCAGAAATGTATAAAACATTTGCGATGACGGATGCATCAAACACGGTTCAAGTTTTATTTGCATGTGCGATGAAGGGCATATGGTTCAGTTCAATGAACTGTTTGCGATGAGGAGGAACAAAATAAACGGGCAGCCAGATGAAGGCGTGTGTAGTACACAGCGGTTCACTCGGATGAACTGTTTGTGATTAGGCATCAGAAAAGAAATGATGAGCCAGATCAAAGGTGTGTGCGATATACGGCATGCGGTTCACTCGGATGAACTATTTGTGATTAGGCAACACAAAAGAAACGGCCGACCAGATCAAGGTGTGTGGGATATACGGCATGCAGTTCACTCGAATGAACTGTTTGCGTTGACACAAGAGTACATAAACGGTTCAACTTAACAAGACGTGTGTGTTGTGCGATGGGATTGCATGCGGTTCAGTCGGCCCTTGTCATCAGTGTGTGACCTCTGTGGAAACCGTTCGCTCCCCAGGAGCCTCTTCGTGTACCGTGGCAATCGTCCACCGACTCTTCACCTTTCCCCCTCGATTTTGGAACTGCTGTCGCATGCTAGCTCTTCCTCCCTCCTCCATTTGCCTTCACCCTTCTTTCTGCCATTGTTTAATCGTCTTCTCCATGGAGGGAACAAGCCGGAAACGACCCTGTTGTTCTTGCCCCAATCTGAATGATGACGCGGTGGAGGAACTCATTGATCCGTGCGACATCATCACCTCGGCTAGCATGGCAGGTTCGTTCAAGATCATTCTCGACTCAACTAATAACATCATTACAAGGAAACCAATGGTTTAGGAGCGATTTGATATCCCCTATATTCTTCGCTGTGACCAATGTCTGGAAGCCCTGGAATTGTAAGTAACAAAGTAGTTTGATAGCATGATAATTTGTAACGAGCAAGTAACAATAGTAGTAACAAAAGTGCAGCAAGGTAGCCCAATCCTTTTGAGGCAAAGGACGGGACAAACGGTCTCTTATAATAAGCAAAGCGGTCTTGAGGGTACACGCGGATTTCATCTAGTCACTTTCATCATGTTCATTCGATTCGTGTTCACTACTTTGATAATTTGATATGTGGGTGGGCCGGTGCTTAGGTGTTGTTCTTACTTGAAAAAATCTCCTACTTATGATTAACCCCCTTGCAAGCATCCGCAACTACAAGAAAAGTGTTGGGGAACATAGCATGCAATTTCAAAAAAAAATCCTACGATCACGCGAGATATATCTAGGAGATGCATAGCAACGAGAGGGGGAGAGTGTGTCCATGTACCCTCGTAGACCGAAAGTGGAAGTGTTAGGTTAACGCGGTTGATGTAGTCGAACGTCTTCACGATCCAACTGATCTAGTACCGAACGTACGACACCTCCGAGTTTAGCACACGTTTAGCTCGATGACGTCCCTCGAACTCTTGATCTAGCAAAGGGTCGAGGGAGAATTTCGTTAGCACGATGGTGTGGTGACGGTGATGGTGATGTGATCCACGCAGGGCTTCGCCTAAGCACTACGACGCTATGACCGGAGGAGTAAACTATGGAGGGGGAACCGCACACGACTAAGAGAAGAACTATTGTGGTTTGGGGTGCCCCCTGCCCCCGTATATAAAGGAGGAGGGGAGGAGGCAGCCTGCCAAGAGGGGTGTGCCATGGGGGGAGTCCTACTAGGACTCCTAATCCTGGTAGGATTCCCCTTTGCTTCTCCGAAGTGGGTGTGGCACCCCGGCTCAGAGAAACTGGAACGCCCCATATTCCATCCCAGAGATCGAGGTGAAGTCTTCTGGAATACAGCACTTGAGGGAGTCCTGGATTAGGGGGTGTCCGAATAGCCGGACTATACCTTCGGCCGGACTCCTGGACTATGAAGATACAAGATTGAAGACTTCGTCCCGTGTCCGGAAGGGACTTTCCTTGGTGTGGAAGGCAAGCTTGGCGATACGGATATGTAGATCTCCTACCATTGTAACTGACTCTGTGTAACCCTAGCCCTCTCCGGTGTCTATATAAGCGGGAGGGTTTTAGTCCGTAGGACAAACAACAATCATACCATAGGCTAGCTTCTAGGGTTTAGCCTCCTTGATCTCGTGGTAGATCTACTCTTGTACTACCCATATCATCAATATTAATCAAGCAGGACGTAGGGTTTTACCTTCATCAAGAGGGCCAGAACCTGGGTAAAACATCGTGTCCCCTGCCTCCTGTTACCATCTACCTAGACGCACAGTTCGGGACCCCCTACCCGAGATCTGCCGTTTTTGACACCGACATTGGTGCTTTCATTGAGAGTTCCTCTGTGTCGTCATTTTTAGGCCCGTTGGCTCCTCCGATCATCAACGACGATGCGATCCAGGGTGAGACTTTTCTCCCCGGACAGATCTTCGTATTTGGCGGCTTTGCACTGCGGGCCAATTCGCTTGGCCATCTAGAGCAGATCGAAAGCTACGCCCCTAGCCATCAGGTCAGATTTGGAAGTTTGAACTACACGGCCGACATCCGCGGAGACTTGATCTTTGACGGATTCAAGCCACAGCTGAGCGTGCCGCACTGTCACGACGGGCATGATCTAGCTCTGCCGCCGAACAGTGCCCTGGAGGCCACACCCACATCAGCTCCGACCCTTAATTCGGAGCCAACTGCGCCAATCGAGGATGGGTGGTTGGACACTGCCTCGGGGGCTGCAATCTCTACGGCGATCGAGCCGAACACTAGCCCTATTATCTACGAAGCCCGTGACTCCAAGGAGCCGGACTCCTCTCCAGACTCCGAGCCCTCTGCGCCCCTACCGATCGAACCCGATTGGGCGCCGATCATGGAGTTCACCGCCGCGGACATCTTTCAGCACTCGCCCTTCGGCGATATTCTGAATTCACTAAAGTCTCTCTCTTTATCAGGAGAGCCCTGGCCGGACTATGGTCAGCAAGGTTTGGATGCGGATGATGAAGAAATTCAAAGCCCACCCACCACCCACTTCGTAGCCACTGTCGATGATTTAACCGACATGCTCGACTTCGACTCCGAAGACATCGACGGTATGGACGCCAATGCAGGAGACGATCAAGAACCAGCGCCTATAGGGCACTGGAAAGCCACCTCGTCATATGATATATACATGGTGGACACCCCAAAAGAAGGCAATGACGATGGAACAGCGGAGGATGAACCCTCCAAGAAGCAGCCTAAGCGCCGGCGTCAGCGGCGCCGCTCTAAATCCCGCCAAAGCAAAAACGGTGATTCTGGCATGGGCGATAATAACACCCTGGACAGTGCCGAAGACAACCACCTCCAGCAAGATTCAACATAGGAGGATGGAGAAGCCAGCCCTCATGAGAGAGCGGCAGACAGAGAGGTCGAGGACGACAATTATATGCCTCCCTCCGAAGACGAGGCAAGCCTCGACGACGATGAATTTGTCGTGCCGGAGGATCCCGTCGAACAAGAGAATTTTAAACGCAGGCTTATGGCCACGGCGAGCAGCCTCAAGAAAAAACAGCAACAGCTTAGAGCTGATCAAGATTTGCTAGCCGACAGATGGACTGAAGTCCTTGCGGCCGAAGAGTATGAACTCGAACGCCCCTCCAAGAGCTACCCAAAGCGCAGGTTGCCACCCCGATTAGAGGAGGAAGCACCTAAACCTAAATCACCAGCGCATGATGCGGCTGACCAGCCACCCCGTGGCCGTGACAGAGAGGCCTCTTGGCCCTCCGCTCAAGCCGCACCCCGGTGCCGCTCAAAAAATACTAAGGCACGGGAAAACGCGCCAGACCTGCGAGATATATTGGAGGACAAGGCAAGGCAATCAAGATCGATCTACGGATCGCGTGGGAGCCCCACGGTACGAGACGGTAATCGTCACTCCGGATACAGTAAATCCGGCTGGGCCGAACACAGTAGACAAAGCTCGTTTGAGCTGCATCATGACATAGCCCAATACAGAGGTGCCGCACACCCACTATGCTTCACAGATGAAGTAATGGATCATCAAATCCTCGAGGGTTTCAAACCCGTAAACATCGAATCATACGATGGCACAACAGATCCTGCGGTATGGATCGAGGACTATCTCCTTCATATCCACATGGCCTGCGGTGATGACCTACACGCCATCAAATACCTCCCACTCAAGCTTAAAGGACCAGCTTGGCATTCTCTTAACAGCTTGCCAGCAGAATCAATTGGTTGTTGGGTGGACCTGGAAACCGCATTCCTCGACAATTTCCAGGGCACTTATGTGCGACCACCAGACGCCGATGACCTTAGCCACATAATTCAGCAGCCAGAAGAATTGGCCAGACAATTCTGGACAAGATTCCTAACTAAAAAAAATCAAATCGTCGACTGTCCGGACGCAGAGGCCCTAGCAGCCTTCAAGCATAACATCCGCGACGAGTGGCTTGCACGGCACCTAGGACAGGAAAAGCCAAAATCTATGGCAGCCCTCATGACACTTATGACCCGCTTTTGCGCGGGAGAAGACAGCTAGCTAGCTCGCAGCAACAACATGACCAAGAGCCCTAGTAATTCGGATACCAAGGACAGCAGTGGCAGGTCGCATCGCAACAAGCAAAAGCGCTGCATTAACGGCGACAATGCTAAGGATACGATAGTTAATGCCAGATTCAGAGGCTCTAAACCCGGTCAGCGGAAAAAGCCATTCAAAAGAAATACTCCGGGCCCGTCCAGTTTGGACCGAATACTCGACCGCTCATGCCAGATACATGGCACCCCCGAAAAACCAGCCAATCACACCAACAGGGATTGTTGGGTGTTCAAGTAGGCATGCAAGTTAAATGCCGAAAGCAGAGACAAGGGGCTGCATAGCGATGACGAGGAGGAGCCCCGGCCGCCGAACAACAGTGGACAGAAAGGTTTTCCCCCACAAGTGCGGACGGTGAACATGATATACGCAACCCACGTCCCCAAGAGGGAGTGGAAGCGTGCGCTAAGGGACGTATACGCGATGGAGCCAGTCGCCCCATAGTTCAACCCATGGTCTTCCTGCCCGATCACTTTTGATCGAAGGGACCACCCCACTAGCACCCGTCATGGCGGATTCGCCGCATTGGTTCTAGACCCAATTATTGACGGATTTCACCTCACTAGAGTCCTTATGGATGGCGGCAGCAGCCTGAACCTGCTTTACCAGGATACAGTGTGGAAAATAAGCATCGATCCCTCGAGGATTAAACCCACTAAAACGACCTTTAAAGGCGTCATACCAGGTGTAGAGGCCAACTGTACAGGCTCAGTTACACTTGAAGTGGTCTTCGGATCTTTGGATAATTTCCGAAGCGAGGAGTTAATCTTCGACATAGTCCCGTTCCGGAGTGGCTATCACGCACTGCTCGGGCGAACCGCATTTGCCAAGTTCAATGCGGTGCCGCACTACGCATACCTCAAGCTCAAAATGCCAGGCCCTCGAGGAGTTATCACGGTCAATGGAAACACTGAACGCTCTCTCCAAACGGAGGAGCATACGGCAGCTATCGCGGCGGAAGTACAAAGAAGCCTCTCAAGGCAGTTCTCCAGTCCGGCCATTAAACGTCTGGACACTAGTGTAGAACCGGGCAATAGCACCGGTTCGTAAGGCCCTTTAGTGCCGGTTCCATAACCGGCACTAAAGTGTGGTCACTAAAGGCCCCCCCCCCTTTAGTAACCGTTCAGCACGAACCGGTGCTAAAGGGAAACCACATGGCACGAGCCAGCTCCGGGGGGCGGGAGCCCTTTAGTACCGGTTGGTAACACCAACCGGTACTAAATGTTTGTTGGTTTTTGTTTTATTTTGTATTTTTCAATTAAATTTGTGTTATCAATTTAATTTAGGATTGTTTTACGTTATAATGAGTTGTAGTCGTCATCATCATCATCATCATCATCATCATCATCGCATATTAATAAATAAATAAACTCTAGCTAGCTAAAAATCATCGTAGTCGTCTAATTACCACTATTTAATCATCATAGTCATTACCGCTAGCTATCTAATCATCACCAACACTGGCTAGCTTAAAGAGGAAACATTCACTTTGTAACAGAAGCAAAGATATCATCGAGTTCAACATAATCATCACCAACATCGAAGTTCAGGACACGGACCTGAGACACTAATTAAGAGCATGAACTAGTTCTGCTCCCTCTCAGGTAGAATAGCATAGAACATGTATAGCTCTCCTGATTCATCATACTGGAGCATGCAGATGAATCCGTCTCCTAATCTTGGGTTGCACTTCTCCTTGCGTCCCCCTAGTACTTCTCTGCGATCGTTAACAATTTTTCCAAGTATTGTATGCAAAAGATGCACTAATTAAGGACAAATAGTTAAAATCTTACCATCTTTCGATTATAGATGTGACCGTAGTTCAATACGATCACCATTGGTCGCACGTTTTGAGTACTAACACTTCTAAGTTCAGGAAAAAAATTTGTCTTGACAGTATTAAGATCCTCAAGCGATGAAACATAATGACTTATCTCCTCGCAGTTTAGTTGAGCCCCGGGGCAGTAGTAGGTCCTGTCTACCAAGCGCCGGACATGTTTTCTTGAACCGAAATAAGCTGACAATACAAATTAGTTGTCAACTATTTTTGAATAAACTGTATCAAAGACATAAACATATGCATGCATGGTTGAGAAAAACTCACATAATGGTAGAACTGGAGGCGTTTGCACATCGACCCAGATGTCTATATTACCTTCAATATCATCTTTCGGACGAATATCAAAGGTGACAACCATACCAGGCTCAAATGCATAAGCCTTGCATAGTGCTTGCCAAGTTTTGCATTCAAAATGGGTGTATGTGTCTCCATTATATAATTTGACGTTGAAAGTATACCCATGCTCCGTCTTCAAGTAAACTCTCTTTACCTCCATATCATCTATAGCACTAAAACCTATCTTATCCAAGACAAAAATTCTTGCATGGCAGGGGATGCGCTAGTAGAATAGTGAAAATTTAAAATTATAAGTTGAAGAAAATGAAGCATAAGTTTTGCATTCAAATAATAAATGACAAAGTGACTTACTGTATCAACTTCGAATGTCTCATCCAGCTTGATGCTAAAGCGCCTACCATCAACAAGGAAATTTCTGTCGCACAGGCCGCGTTGGTCTTCATAGTGTTCGCACATAATGAAATCTTTTTCGTCGTCAGATGACATTTCCTATGTTCATATAGGTGAAACATTAAACACCTATTACTATCTAACATTAATTAATATCTAGCCAAATATATATTCATCTAACATTTGACATTAATATATCTAACTATATTCATCTCTAACAATTAACATTACTATATATTTAACTTTTCTATCTAATTCATCTAACATTCGACATTAATCTAACATTTATATAAACTCAAAATATATAAAAATTAAATAAACAGAAAAACTCATTAACAAATAATATTTTAATTAGATCATCAAATCTCAGATACCTACATTTTCTTACTAAAAATAAACTAGTTATATTAATTATTGAACTAGTTCAAATCTCATATACCTAAATAAACTAGTTATATTAATTATTAAACTAGTTCAAATCTCATATACCTAAATAAACTAGTTCGACAATTTTCTTACTAAAAATAACCTAGCTATATTAATTATTGAACTAGTTCAAATCTCATATACCTAAATAAACTAGTTCGATAATTTTCTTACTAAAAATAAACTAGTTATATTAATTATTCAACTAGTTCAAATCTCTAGTTCGACAATTTTCTATCTAGCTAATTCATCTAACATTCGACATTAATCAAACATTCGATCATCTAATTAACTTTTCTAAAAAACAGAAAATAAGTAAAAAATGTGTGTGTGTGTGCGTATGTGTGTGTGTAGTGTGTATGTATATATGGATGTGTGTGTATGTGTGTATGTGTGCGGCCCCGTACGCCGCTGCCCCGTACGTACGAGCGGGACGCTGGCGCACAGGGCGGGGGCGGAGGCGTACGTACGGGCGGGGGCGCCGCCATACGGGCCGGGTGCGACAACGACGGACGGCGGCGCGGCGGGTATACGCGAGAGCGAGAGACGTACGGGACCGTGGCGGGATGACGACGTATGGCGGCGCGCGGCGTTCGGGGCGGCGGCACGAGACGGCGATGACGACGGGCGGCGGCGGGGACAGCGACGACGACGACGGACGACGGGCGACGGGCGGCGAGGACGGGTTCGAGCGGCGCGCGAGAGGTTGGAGACGAAAGAAGTGGGAGATCTAACTGAATTTTCGTAAGTGTTGTATATATAGGAGAGGCCTTTAGTACCGGTTGGAGCCACCAACCGGTACTAAAGGCCAACTTTGGCTGGGCCAAGAGGCGGGAAGAGCAGGCCTTTAGTACCGGTTGGTGGTTCCAACCGGTACTAAAGGGTGGTCTTTAGTACCGGCTGGAGCCACCAACCGGTATTAAAGGCCTCGCACTGCCACCCCAAAGTTTAGTCCAACCTCGCCGGGCGAAGGGCAGCCGCACTAGTTTATAAACCCAGCCGCGGCTACCTCTTCGAACTCCTCTATATAGCAGGCTTCTGGGCCTAATTAATTAGGGCGCGCTGCCCTGTGAGCCTGCTGGCCCTTCTGGGCCTGCATTTGCACACCCTAGGTCTGGCAGGCCCACTGGGCAGCGCGCCAACAAATTTTTTATATAGTTTTTTCTTTTCTGCATTATTTATTTTCTTCTATTTATTTTTGAGTAGTTTTTATATAGTTTTTTCTTTTCTGCATTATTTATTTTCTTCTATTTATTTTTGAGTAATTTTTTTGTATAGTTTTTTTATTTTCTGCATTATTTCTTTTCTTCTATTTATTTTCTTCTGGAAATTGAATGCTGCATACTGAACAATTAGGTAAATGACCAAAAAACAACAAATGATGTCAGAACATGTTGGAAATTGATGACGTCGCTTTGAATGCTGCATACTGAACACAAAAGAAGTCCGGAGTTCAAATAAGTTTAAAAAACATTGAAGTGGCCGTGTAACAGATGAGTTCTCGTCCGAAACCCTGATACTCCGAAAGAGTATGTCTAGTTTGTACACGAAGTGCGTCCAGTTTTTGCCGTGACCCTCTCTACTCTTTCGCACATGCTATGCGGGTGATATGATGATACCATGCCAAGTTTCAACATTTTCAGGATTCTTTTTGTAGTGATTTTCAATTTCACGGTCATTTAGCTCTCTAAACAATTAGGTAAATGACCGAAAAACAACAAATGATGTCAGAACATGTTGGAAATTGATGACGTCGCTTTGAATGCTGCATACTGAACACAAAAGAAGTCCGGAGTTCAAATAAGTTTAAAAAACATTGAAGTGGCCGTGTAACAGATGAGTTCTGGTCCGAAACCCTGATACTCTGAAAGAGTTTGTCCAGTTTGTACACGAAGTGCGTCCAGTTTTTGCCGTGACCCTCTCTACTCTTTCGTGCATGCTATGCGGGTGATATGATGATACCATGCCAAGTTTCAACATTTTCAGGATTCATTTTGTAGTGATTTTCAATTTCACGGTCATTTAGCTCTCTAAACAATTAGGTAAATGACCGAAAAACAAATGATGTCAGAACATGTTGGAAATTGATGACGACGCTTTGAATGCTGCATACTGAACACAAAAGAAGTCTGGAGTTCAAATAAGTTTAAAAAACATTGAAGTGGCCGTGTAACAGATGAGTTCTCGTCCGAAACCATGATACTCCGAAAGAGTATGTCCAGTTTGTACACGAAGTGCGTCCAGTTTTTGCCGTGACCCTCTCTACTCTTTCGCGCATGCTATGCGGGTGATATGATGATACCATGCCAAGTTTCAACATTTTCAGGATTCATTTTGTAGTGATTTTCAATTTCACGGTCATTTAGCTCTCTAAACAATTAGGTAAATGACCGAAAAATAACAAATGATGTCAGAACATGTTGGAAATTAATGACGTCGCTTTGAATGCTGCATACTGAACACAAAAGAAGTCCGGAGTTCAAATAAGTTTAAAAAACATTGAAGTGGCCATGTAACAGATGAGTTCTGGTCCGAAACCCTGATACTCTGAAAGAGTTTGTCCAGTTTGTACACGAAGTGCGTCCAGTTTTTGCCGTGACCCTCTCTACTCTTTCGTGCATGCTATGCGGGTGATATGATGATACCATGCCAAGTTTCAACATTTTCAGGATTCATTTTGTAGTGATTTTCAATTTCACGGTCATTTAGCTCTCTAAACAATTAGGTAAATGACCGAAAAACAAAAAATGATGTCAGAACATGTTGGAAATTGATGACGTCGCTTTGAATGCTGCATATTGAACACAAAAGAAGTCCGGAGTTCAAATAATTTATTAAAAAGAAAAAAGAGGTGCAATGCTGGTTAATTTGCTTCAAGCCATTCGGAATAGTGTAGACTGCACTGCACATAGCTCAGTGCAATCTATGCTATTCCGCAAGGCTTGAAGCTAATCAACATGTAGGTGAGCATTGCAACTCTTCGTCATTGTCTATGCACTCATGGCTTATAAACCGCTCATACTGCCTCTCTCTTGGCGAGGTGGGACTAAAAATCAGCTTACAAAGAAACTCTATTACCGGTTCATGGCATGAACCGGTACTAAAGGTCTTCGTGGAGGCCCCAGACTGACCATAGCCTGACATAGCCTCATTAGTACCGGTTCATGGCATGAACCGGTACTAAAGGTTACCCACGAACCGGTACTAATGATGCCCGCCTGCCTAGCCGTTGGAACCGGCACTAATGTGACCATTAGTGCCGGCTCAAATTCAAACCGGCACTAATGTGCTTCACATTTGACCCTTTTTCTACTAGTGGGACACCGTCAAGCACGCCCGGAGTAACCTACAACAAGACCGCCGGACACGTTCCGAGCAAGCGTAGCAATGCGGCCCCAACCCCAGCCCTCGCGAACTTGCGAAACCAGTGTTGCACGTACATAACTACGCTCTGGAAATACCGTGGGCACAGGGGGAGGGGCACCATCATGGCACGCCCGAAACGTGGCTTAAACCGCACTAGGGGCTGCCGATTTCTTAATTTTCTCTTATTTTCAGGACTCCATTCTTCGGAAGGCTTGTCCGACAGTACAATTGCTGCACAAACGATACAACCAGGGAAGCAGAAAACTACGCCGCACAATGGAACACTAAGGTGGTCTCTATAACGAGCAGTATACCCGTTTCACATAACATTCCGCAGCTTGCCCCTAGAAAGGACATGCGAAATTGCCCCTCTTTTGCTTATTGCAGTATTTGTATCATTCTGCTCTAATCGCAGCTTTTTTAAATAAACAATGCATAGCTTCCGCCTATTATTGCATTACTCTTTTTTACGAATATATGTTCATTAATGACATGTTGCACCCGTACACTTTGGTACGGCCAATACGCCAGGGGCTTAAGTACCCCACAATACGGTGTGAGAAGTCCGAACACTTTCACAAGTGCGGCACCCCGAGCTTATATCATTATATGCATCGGCTCCGAATCATGTCTTGGGTCAATAGTTGGGTTTGCCCGGCTCCTATGTTTTGGTACCTTACGTTCCGTTATATCGGCTAAGGTAGCACTAGGAGAACTACTGCGATTGTGCCCTAGTTGAGCTGGGCTAAGCACCTCAGTAGAGAAAGCTAAAACTGACCGTCATGATGAGGCGAGAGCTGGTCGCTGTTCGAGAGGTTTTCGAGTCCCTAAAGACTTATGCCGCTTAGAGCGAGGAGTCGGCTTTGTCCGGCCAAGGCGTGGATAGTGCCCCGAACTCGGTCTTCCGAACACTAGGGGCTTCACCGAAATTTAAAATTATAGAATTCTATGGCTAAGTGAGAGTGTTCAAGCATTATAGTCTGATTGCCTTGTTCGTCGTGTTGAGCGCCTCCCTCGAAGGACCCAAGAATGGGAAAAAGAGCGCTCATGTTTATCCCGAACACCCCAACACTCGTGCCATGGGGGCAGAAGCCGATGACTCGCCATCTCTCAAATTTGATAAAGTACCGCACAGAAAGTAATATTTTAAATTCAAAAAGCATTGCTTAGCGCACATGAACAAGTTTTCAGCGCACAGGACAAAACGAGCGAGTTTACTGAAAAATTACATCCATGGAACATTCCTCCGCCACAAGGCGGGCACCCTTCAAAACGCCCTCAAAATACATCTCGGGCTTGCGATGCTCCTTGCCCGGCGGTGGCCCGTCCTTGACAAGCTTCTCAGCATCCAGCTTGCCCCAGTGCACCTTCGCATGGGCAAGCGCCCTACGGGCACACTCGATGCATACGGAGCGCTTGATGACTTCGAGCCTTGGACAGGCCCCCACCAGCCGCCTCACCAGCCCGAAGTAGCTCCCAGGCATGGCCTCCCCGGGCCACAGGCGGACTATGAGGCCCTTCATGGCCTGTTCGGCCACCTTATGGAGCTCGACCAGCTGTTTCGGCTGGTCGCTTAAGGGCACCAGGTGTTCGGCCTCAGCATACTGAGACCAGAACACCTTCTCCGTCGAGCTTCCCTCCTCGGCTCGGTAGAAGGCGGCGGCATCTGACACGCTACGGGGCAGGTCTGCGAATGCTCCTAGAGAGCTCTGGATTCGGGTAAGTAACAAGTAATTCACTTTTACGTGCTTGCTTTGCATAAAGAATGCCTTACCCGTCGCTATCTTTTTTATTGCCTCAACCTCCTAGAGGGCCTTCTGGGCTTCGGCCTTGGCAGACTTGGCATCTTCAATGGACGCCGCGAGCTCGGACTCTCGCGTCTTCGAGTCAAGCTCCAAACTCTCATGCTTTTTCATGAGAGCCTGGAGCTCTTGCCGCACCTCGCCAACCTGCGACTCATGCTTCTCCCGCTCGGTGTGCTCCGTGGCTGCCCTCTGCTCGGCCTCGAACAGCGCTTGCTTAAGGGTCACCACCTCAGTTGTGGGCCCTACAATAGCCACGTTAATCCTGTCACTTTTTGCAATTGCACCTTTCACATATTTAAATAAGGTATTTCTTACCTTCCTTCTCCTCGAGCTACTGCTTGGCTAGGGGTTCGAGGTTCTGCTTCAGCGTGCCCACCTCCGTAGTCAGTGCGGCGGATGCTAGCAGCGAAGCCTGCATACGCATATTGACTTACTTTTGTTAGACTCCTGCGAACATTATTAGATCCTCTATTCGGCTTTTCTTTCCGAACGCCAAACAGAGCATCAGGGGCTACTGTCTATGCGGTAATATTTTTACATATCTTTTACTTATCTCAAAGCCTGTTAGAAGACTGGCATAGGCTTCAGTCAGTCCGCACTTGGTGGACTGAACCTTCTGGATCACCGCACTCATAATAGTGCGGTGCTCCTCGTCGATGGAGGCGCCGTTAAGCACCTATAGTAAATTGTCCGGTGCCTCCGGTTGGACGGAGGTCACCGGCTCGGTAGGCTTGCTCCTCTTGGAAGGAGGCTGCTGAAGGAAATATGCCCTAGAGGCAATAATAAAGTCATTATTTATTTCCTTATAATCATGATAAATGTTTATTATTCATGCTAGAATTGTATTAACCAGAAACATAATACATGTGTGAATACATAGACAAACAAAGTGTCACTAGTATGCCTCTACTTGACTAGCTCGTTAACCAAAGATGGTTATGTTTCCTAACCATGAACAATGAGTTGTTATTTGATTAACGAGGTCACATCATTAGTTGAATGATCTGATTGAGATGACCCATTCCATTAGCTTAGCACCCGATCGTTTAGTATGTTGCTATTGCTTTCTTCATGACTTATACATGTTCCTATAACTATGAGATTATGCAACTCCCGTTTACCGGAGGAACACTTTGGGTACTACCAAACGTCACAACGTAACTGGGTGATTATAAAGGAGTACTACAGGTGTCTCCAGTGGTACATGTTGGGTTGGCGTATTTCGAGATTAGGTTTTGTCACTCCGATTGTCGGAGAGGTATCTCTGGGCCCTCTCGGTAATACACATCACATAAGCCTTGCAAGCATTACAACTAATATGTTAGTTGTGAAATGATGTATTACAGAACGAGTAAAGAGACTTGCCGGTAACAAGATTGAACCAGGTATTGGATACCGACGATCGAATCTCGGGCAAGTAACATACCGATGACAAAGGGAACAACGTATGTTGTTATGCGGTCCGACCGATAAAGATCTTCATAGAATATGTAGGAGCCAATATGGGCATCCAGGTCCCGCTATTGGTTATTGACCGGAGACGTGTCTCGGTCATGTCTACATTGTTCTCGAACCGTAGGGTCCGCACGCTTAACGTTACGATGACAGTTATTATGAGTTTATGCATTTTGATGTATCGAAGTTTGTTCGGAGTCCCGGATGTGATCACGGACATGACGAGGAGTCTCGAAATGGTCGAGACATAAAGATTGATATATTGGAAGCCTATGTTTGGACATCGAAAGTGTTCCGGGTGAAATCAGGATTTTACCGGATTACCGGGAGGTTACCGGAATCCCCCGGGAGTCATATGGGCCTTAGTGGGCCTTAGTGGAAAGGTGAAAGGGCTGCCCATAAGGTCTGCACGCCTCCCCCCTTCCCCTAGTCCTATTAGGACTAGGAGAGGTGGCCGGCCACCCCTCTCCCTCTTTCCCCCTTGGGAGTCCTAGTTGGAATAGGATTGGGGGGGCGAGTCCTACTCCCGGTAGGAGTAGGACTCCTCCTGCGCCTCCATAGGGCTGGCCGCACCCCTCCCCCTTGGCTCCTTTATATATGGAGGCAGGGGCACTTCTAGACACACAAGTTGATCATTGAGATCGTTCCTTAGCCGTGTGCGGTGCCCCCTGCCACCATATTCCACCTCGATTATATCGTTTTAGTGCTTAGGCGCAGCCCTGCGTCGGTAGAACATCAAGATCGTCACCACGCCGTCGTGCTGACGAAACTCTTCCCCGACGCTTTGCTGGATCGGAGCCCGGGGATCGTCATCGAGCTGTACGTGTGCTAAGAACTCGGAGGTGCCGGAGTAACGGTGCTTGGATCGGTCAGATCGGGAAGAAGACGTACAACTACTTCCTCTACGTTGTGTCAACGCTTCCGTTGCGATCTACAAAGGGTACGTAGATCATACTCTCCCCTCGTTGCTATGCATCACCATGATCTTGCGTGTGCGTAGGAAATTTTTTGAAATTACTACGTTCCCCAACAGTGGTATCAGAGCCTAGGTTTTATGGTTTGATGTTATTTGCACGAGTAGAACACAAGTGAGTTGTGGACGATACAAGTCATACTGCCTACCAGCATGTCATACTTTGGTTCGGCGGTATTGTTGGACGAGACGAGCCGGACCAACCTTACGCGTACGCTTACGCGAGACCGGTTCCCTCGACGTGCTTTGCACATAGATGGCTTGCGGGCGACTGTCTCTCCAACTTTAGTTGAACCGAGTGTGGCTACGCCCGGCCCTTGCGAAGGTTAAAACGGAGTCTATTTGACAAACTATCGTTGTGGTTTTTATGCGTAGGTGAGATTGGTTCTTGCTTAAGCCCGTAGCAGCCACGTAAAACATGCAACAACAAAGTAGAGGACGTCTAACTTGTTTTTACAGGGCATGTTGTGATGTGATATGGTCAAGGCATGATGCTGAATTTTATTGTATGAGATGATCATGTTTTGTAACCAAGTTATCGGCAACTGGCAGGAGCCATATGGTTGTCGCTTTATTGTATGCAATGCAATCGCGATGTAATGCTTTACTTTATTACTAAACGGTAGTGATAGTCGTGGAAGCATAAGATTGGCGAGACGACAACGATGCTACGATGGAGATCAAGGTGTCGCGCCGGTAACGATGGTGATCATAACGGTGCTTCAGAGATGGAGATCACAAGCACAAGATGATGATGGCCATATCATATCACTTATATTGATTGCATGTGATGTTTATCTTTTTATGCATCTTATCTTGCTTTGATTGACGGTAGCATTATAAGATGATCTCTCACTAAATTATCAAGAAGTGTTGTCCCTGAGTATGCACCGTTGCAAAAGTTCGTCGTGCCCAGACACCACGTGATGATCGGGTGTGATAAGCTCTACGTCCATCTACAACGGGTGCAAGCCAGTTTTGCACATGCAGAATACTCAGGTTAAACTTGACGAGCCTAGCATATACCGAAAGGTCGAGCGTGAATCATATAGTAGATATGATCAACATAACGATGTTCACCATTGAAAACTATTCCATCTCACGTGATGATCGATTATGGTTTAGTTGATTTGGATCACGTGATCACTTAGAGGATTAGAGGGATGTCTATCTAAGTGGGAGTTCTTAAGTAATATGATTAATTGAACTTAAACTTATCATGAACTTAGTACCTGATAGTATCTTGCTTGTTTATGTTGATTGTAGATAGATCGCTCGTGCTGTTGTTCCGTTGAATTTTAATGCGTTCCTTGAGAAAGCAAAGTTGAAATATGATGGTAGCAATTATACGGATTGGGTCCATAACTTGAGGATTATCCTCATTGCTGCTCAGAAGAATTACGTCTTGGAAGCACCGTTGGGTGCCAGGCCTGCTGCTGGAGCAACTCCAGATGTTATGAACGTCTGGCAGAGCAAAGCTGATGACTACTCGATAGTTCAGTGTGCCATGCTTTACGGCTTAGAATCGGGACTTCAACGACGTTTTGAATGTCATGGAGCATATGAGATGTTCCAGGAGTTGAAGTTAATATTTCAAGCAAATGCCCGGATTGAGAGATATGAAGTCTCCAATAAGTTCTATAGCTGCAAGATGGAGGATAACAGTTCTGTCAGTGAGCATATACTCAAAATGTCTGGGTATAATAATCACTTGATTCAATTGGGAGTTAATCTTCCAGATGATTGCGTCATTGACAGAATTCTCCAATCACTGCCACCAAGCTACAAGAGCTTCGTGATGAACTATAATATGCAAGGGATGAACAAGACTATTCCCGAGCTCTTCGCAATGCTGAAAGCTGCGGAGGTACAAATCCAGAAGGAGCATCAAGTGTTGATGGTTAACAAGACCACTAGTTTCAAGAAAAAGGGCAAAGGGAAGAAAAAGGGGAACTTCAAGAAGAACAGCAAGCAAGTTGCTGCTCAGGAGAAGAAACCCAAGTCTGGACCTAAGCCTGAAACTGAGTGCTTCTACTGCAAGCAGACTGGTCACTGGAAGCGGAACTGCACCAAGTATTTGGCGGATAAGAAGGATGGCAAGGTGAACAAAGGTATATGTGATATACATGTTATTGATGTGTACCTTACTAGAGCTCGCAGTAGCACCTGGGTATTTGATACTGGTTCTGTTGCTAATATTTGCAACTCGAAACAGGGACTATGGAATAAGCGGGCACTGGCAAAGGACGAGGTGACGATGCGCGTGGGAAACGGTTCCAAAGTCGATGTGATCGCGGTCGGTACGCTACCTCTACATCTACCTTCGGGATTAATATTAGACCTAAATAATTGTTATTTGGTGCCAGCGTTGAGCATGAACATTATATCTGGATCTTGTTTAATGCGAGACGGTTATTCATTTAAATCAGAGAATAATGGTTGTTCTATTTATATGAGTAATATCTTTTATGGTCATGCACCCTTGAAGAGTGGTCTATTCTTATTGAATCTCGATAGTAGTAATACACATATTCATAATGTTGAAGCCAAAAGATGCAGAGTTGATAATGAAAGTGCAACTTATTTGTGGCATTGTCGTTTAGGTCATATCGGTGTAAAGCGCATGAAGAAACTCCATACTGATGGACTTTTGGAACCACTTGATTATGAATCACTTGGTACTTGTGAACCGTGCCTCATGGGCAAGATGACTAAAACACCGTTCTCCGGTACTATGGAGAGAGCAACAGATTTGTTGGAAATCATACATACCGATGTATGTGGTCCGATGAATATTGAGGCTCGTGGCGGATATCGTTATTTTCTCACCTTCACAGATGATTTAAGCAGATATGGGTATATCTACTTAATGAAACATAAGTCTGAAACATTTGAAAAGTTCAAAGAATTTCAGAGTGAAGTTGAAAATCATCGTAACAAGAAAATAAAGTTTCTATGATCTGATCGTGGAGGAGAATATTTGAGTTACGAGTTTGGTGTACATTTGAAAAACTGAATAGTTTCGCAACTCACGCCACCCAGAACACCACAGCGTAATGGTGTGTCCGAACGTCGTAATCGTACTTTACTAGATATGGTGCGATCTATGATGTCTCTTACAGATTTACTGCTATCGTTTTGGGGTTATGCTTTAGAGACGGCCGCATTCACGTTAAATAGGGCACCGTCAAAATCCGTTGAGACGACGCCGTATGAACTATGGTTTGGCAAGAAACCAAAGTTGTCGTTTCTTAAAGTTTGGGGCTGCGATGCTTATGTGAAAAAGCTTCAACCTGATAAGCTCGAACCCAAATCGGAGAAATGTGTCTTCATAGGATACCCAAAGGAGACTGTTGGGTACACCTTCTATCACAGATCCGAAGGCAAGACATTCGCTGCTAAGAATGGATCCTTTCTAGAGAAGGAGTTTCTCTCGAAAGAAGTGAGTGGGAGGAAAGTAGAACTTGACGAGGTAACTGTACCTACTCCCTTACTGGAAAGTAGTACATTACAGAAAACTGTTTCAGTGACACCTACACCAGTTAGTGAGGAAGCTAATGATAATGATCATGAAACTTCAGATCAAGATACTACTGAACCTCGTAGATCAACCAGAGTAAGATCCGCACCAGAGTGGTACGGTAATCCTGTTCTGGAGGTCATGCTACTAGATCATGATGAACCTACGAACTATGAAGAAGCGATGGTGAGCCCAGATTCCGCAAAGTGGCTTGAAGCCATGAAATCTGAGATGGGATCCATGTATGAGAACAGAGTATGGACTTTGGTTGACTTACCCGATGATCGACAAGCAATTGAGAATAAATGGATCTTCAAGAAGAAGACTGACGCTAACGGTAATGTTACTGTCTACAAAGCTCGACTTGTCGCGAAAGGTTTTCGACAAGTTCAAGGGGTTGACTACGATGAGACTTTCTCACCTGTAGCGATGCTTAAGTCTGTCCGAATCATGTTAGCGATTGCCGCATTTTATGATTATGAAATTTGGTAGATGGATGTCAAAACTGCATTCCTGAATGGATTTCTAGAAGAAGAGTTGTATATGATGCAACCGGAAGGTTTTGTCGATCCAAAGGGAGCTAACAAAGTGTGCAAGCTCCAGCGATCCATTTATGGACTGGTGCAAGCTTCTCGGAGTTGGAATAAACGCTTTGATAGTGTGATCAAAGCATTTGGTTTTATACAGACTTTCGGAGAAGCTTGTATTTACAAGAAAGTGAGTGGGAGCTCTGTAGCATTTCTGATATTATATGTGGATGACATATTATTGATTGGAAATGATATAGAATTTCTGGATAGCATAAAGGGATACTTGAATAAGAGTTTTTCAATGAAAGACCTCGGTGAAGCTGCTTACATATTAGGCATAAAGATCTATAGAGATAGATCAAGACGCTTAATTGGACTTTCACAAAGCACATACCTTGACAAGATTTTGAAGAAGTTCAAAATGGATCAAGCAAAGAAAGGGTTCTTGCCTATGTTACAAGGTGTGAAGTTGAGTAAGACTCAATGCCCGACCACTGCAGAAGATAGAGAGAAAATGAAAGATGTTCCCTATGCTTCAGCCATAGGATCTATCATGTATGCAATGTTGTGTACCAGACCTGATGTGTGCCTTGCTATAAGTTTAGCAGGGAGGTACCAAAGTAATCCAGGAGTGGATCACTGGACAGCGGTCAAGAACATCCTGAAATACCTGAAAAGGACTAAGGATATGTTTCTCGTATATGGAGGTAACAAAGAGCTCACCGTAAAAGGTTACGTTAATGCAAGCTTTGACACTGATCCGGACAATTCTAAATCGCAAACCGGATACGTGTTTACATTGAACGGTGGAGCTGTCAGTTGGTGCAGTTCTAAACAAAGCGTCGTAGCAGGATCTGCATGTGAAGCGGAATACATAGCTGCTTCGGAAGCAGCGAACGAAGGAGTCTGGATGAAGGAGTTCATATCCGATCTAGGTGTCATACCTAGTGCATCGGGTCCAATGAAAATCTTTTGTGACAATACTGGTGCAATTGCCTTGGCAAAGGAATCCAGATTTCACAAAAGGACCAAGCACATCAAGAGACGCTTCAATTCCATCCGGGATCTAGTCCAGGTGGGAGACATAGAGATTTGCAAGATACATACGGATCTGAATGTTGCAGACCCGTTGACTAAGCCTCTTCCACGGGCAAAACATGATCAGCACCAAGACTCCATGGGTGTTAGAATCATTACAGTGTAATCTAGATTATTGACTCTAGTGCAAGTGGGAGACTGAAGGAAATATGCCCTAGAGGCAATAATAAAGTTATTATTTATTTCCTTATAATCATGATAAATGTTTATTATTCATGCTAGAATTGTATTAACCGGAAACATAATACATGTGTGAATACATAGACAAACAAAGTGTCACTAGTATGCCTCTACTTGACTAGCTCGTTAATCAAAGATGGTTATGTTTCCTAACCATGAACAATGAGTTGTTATTTGATTAACGAGGTCACATCATTAGTTGAATGATCTGATTGACATGACCCATTCCATTAGCTTAGCACCCGATCGTTTAGTATGTTGCTATTGCTTTCTTCATGACTTATACATGTTCCTATAACTATGAGATTATGCAACTCCCGTTTACCGGAGGAACACTTTGGGTACTACCAAACGTCACAACGTAACTGGGTGATTATAAAGGAGTACTACAGGTGTCTCCAATGGTACATGTTGGGTTGGCGTATTTCGAGATTAGGTTTTGTCACTCCAATTGTCGGAGAGGTGTCTCTGGGCCCTCTCGGTAATACACATCACATAAGCCTTGCAAGCATTACAACTAATATGTTAGTTGTGAAATGATGTATTACGGAACGAGTAAAGAGACTTGCCGGTAACGAGATTGAACTAGGTATTGGATACCGACGATCGAATCTCGGGCAAGTAACATACCGATGACAAAGGGAACAATGTATGTTGTTATGCGGTCTGACCGATAAAGATCTTCGTAGAATATGTAGGAGCCAATATGGGCATCCAGGTCCCGCTATTGGTTATTGACCGGAGACGTGTCTCGGTCATGTCTACATTGTTCTCGAACCGTAGGGTCCGCACGCTTAACGTTACGATCAAAGTTATTATGAGTTTATGCATTTTGATGTACCGAAGGTTGTTCGGAGTCCCGGATGTGATCACGGACATGACGAGGAGTCTCGAAATGGTCGAGACATAAAGATTGATATATTGGAAGCCTATGTTTGGACATCGGAAGTGTTCCGGGTGAAATCAGGATTTTACCGGATTACCGGGAGGTTACCGGAACCCCCCGGGAGTCATATGGGCCTTAGTGGGCCTTAGTGGAAAGGTGAAAGGGCTGCCCATAAGGGCTGCGCGCCTCCCCCCTTCCCCTAGTCCTATTAGGACTAGGAGAGGTGGCCGGCCACCCCTCTCCCTCTTTCCCCCTTGGGAGTCCTAGTTGGAATAGGATTGGGGGGGGAGTCCTACTCCCGGTAGGTGTAGGACTCCTCCTATGCCTCCATAGGGCTGGCCGCACCCCTCCCCCTTGGCTCCTTTATATACGGAGGCAGGGGGCACTTCTAGACACACAAGTTGATCATTGAGATCGTTCCTTAGCCGTGTGCGGTGCCCCCTGCCACCATATTCCACCTCGATTATATCGTTGTAGTGCTTAGGCGAAGCCCTGCGTCGGTAGAACATCAAGATCGTCACCACGCCGTCGTGCTGACGAAACTCTTCCCCAACGCTTTGCTGGATCGGAGCCCGGGGATCGTCATCGAGCTGTACGTGTGCTAAGAACTCGGAGGTGCCGGAGTAACGGTGCTTGGATCGGTCAGATCGGGAAGAAGACGTACGACTACTTCCTCTACGTTGTGTCAACGCTTCCGTTGCGATCTACAAGGGTACGTAGATCATACTCTCCCCTCGTTGCTATGCATCACCATGATCTTGCGTGTGCGTAGGAAATTTTTTGAAATTACCACGTTCCCCAACAGCTGCCTACCGGAGTCCGGAACCGTTGACGATTCCGGCGCGGTGTCCGGCTCAAGGCCGGACTTGGAGCCCTTGGGGGTTTTATCCCCTTCACGCTTGGAGTCCGGGAGGTCGCCTTGCGGCGCCTCCAGGACCACCTCCTCCTGGCTTGGAACCTGTTGGGACACCACCTGGGCGTCGTCCGTAGGGTGGGGGGAGGTAGCCGTTGGAAGCAAATTCACATCCGACAAATCCAGGGAGCCGCTCGACGACTCGTCGAGCCTGGCCTTGGGCGGACTGCATAAACATGTTCGGCGTAAGGAGGAGCTGTGCAAGAAAGGAACACTATGAATTGCTTTGGTGTCCGAATACTTACGATCTCGCCAGGGGCTTGGCCCTGTGCGGCCACTCCTCTTCGCCGTCGTCGGCGTTGGTGGAGTAGTCCGGAGGAAGGGTCTTCCCCCTCTTGGACCCTTCGGCCTCCCCAGTTGGGGCGGCCTTCCTTTTCTTCTCTCCCCCCGCTGGAGGGGGAGAGGTATCTTCTTCCTCCTCCTCGTCTTCACGGGAGGAGTGCGCCTTGGAGTCGTCGGATGATGAACCCGACACCTCCTAGCGCCGGGCACTCTTTCGAGTTCCCGTGGCCTTCTTCTTGGCCTTCTTCTCCGGCACCACATAGGGTGCCGGAACCAGCAGCTTCGCCAAGCGAGCGTCCGCTAGGCCTTCGGGCAAAGGAGCAGGACAGTTGATCTGTCCGGACGTCTCCTGCAAATCCTGTCAAAGGTAAGGGAGCTTAGATCCTACATGGAGTCAAACTATGAAAAACTCATACCCTGTAAGAGGTAAAAGCAGCTTACCGCACGAGCGTGACGCTGCGCGTAGAATCCGCGATCCTCGGTAGCGGATGCGGGGGCCTCGGCGCCCTTGAAAAGCACCTTCCAGGCATCTTCGTACGTCGTGTCGAAGAGCCTACTCAGAGTTCGGTGCTACGCCGGGTCGAACTCCCACAGGTTGAAAGCCCGTTGTTGACACGGGAGGATCCGGCGGATGAGCATAACCTGGACTACGTTGACAAGTTTGAGATTCCTGTCCACCAAGGTTTGGACGCATGTTTGGAGTCCGGTCAACTCTCCTTTTTTACCCCACGACAGGCCCGTCTCTTTCCAGGAGGCTAGCCGCGTAGGGGGTACGGATCGGAACTCAGGGGCTGCGACCCATTCAGGGTCGCGCGGCTCGGTGATGTAAAACCACCCCGATTACCACCCCTTTAGGGACTCCACGAAGGAGCCCTCGAGCCACAGGACATTGGGCATCTTGCCCACCATGGCACCTCCGCACTCCGCCTGGGTGCCGCGCACCACCTTCGGCTTAACGTTGAAAGTCTTGAGCCATAGGCCGAAATGGGGGCGGATGCGGATGAAAGCCTCGCACACGACGATAAACACCAAGATGTTGAGGACAAAGTTCGGGGCCAGATCGTGGAAATCCAGGCCATAGTAGAACATGAGCCCCCAAACAAATGGGTGGAGAGGGAAGCCCAGTCCGCGGAGGAAATGGGGGAGGAACACCACCCTCTCATGGGGCCTGGGGGTGGGGATGAGCTGCCCCTCTTCGGAAGCCGGTGCGCAATGTCGTTAGACAAGTATCCGGCCTTCCTCAGTTTTTTGATGTGTCCCTCCATGACGGAGGAGACCATCCACTTGCCTCCCGCTCCGGACATGGCTGGAGAAGGTTGAGGTGGGGTGTGCGGACTTGGGCGCTGGAGCTAGAGTGCGCGGAAATGGATAGGCAAAGGAGGAAGAAGGCGTGGATGAAAAGGTAGATCCTTATTCCCTTATATGGGCGGACGCGACTATGCATCCCCACTAGCCTGGTAAAACTCGCTTATCTCCCAAGCACCGTAATCAATGGTGCGGTTGGGTTACCCATGCCCGTATTGATGAGAATCCCGGAATAAGGGGACACGATCTCTGCTTTGACAAGACGTGCCAAGGAAACCGCCTCGCTGAACGCGCTGAGGTGGAACAGTAAAAAGATTCGAATAAAGACCTGGCCGTGGTGTGATGTCACGCTACGGAATACGTCAGCAGATTAGATTTGTGTAAATATTATTCTCTCTATGGCAATATGTGGAAACTTATTTTGCAGAGCCGGACACTACCTTTGTGTTCAAAATCTTCTACGAAGTACTTGGAGGAGGAACCCGCCTTGCAATGCCGAAGACAATCTCCACGCCGGACTCGTCGTCATTGAAGCCTAGTTTAGGGGCTACTGAGGGAGTCCTGGATTAGGGGGTGTCCGGATAGCCGGACTATTCCTTCGGCCGGACTCCTGGACTATGAAGATACAAGATTGAAGACTTCGTCCTGTGTCCGGAAGGGACTTTCCTTGGCGTGTGGAAGGCAAGCTTGGCGATACGGATATGTAGATCTTCTACCATTGTAACCGACTCTGTGTAACCCTAGCCCTCTCCGATGTCTATATAAGCCGGAGGGTTTTAGTCCGTAGGACAAATAACAATCATACCATAGGCTAGCTTCTAGGGTTTAGCCTCCTTGATCTCGTGGTAGATCTACTCATGTACTACCCATATCATCAATATTAATCAAGCAGGATGTAGGGTTTTACCTCCATCAAGAGGGCCCGAACCTGGGTAAAACATCGTGTCCCCTGCCTCCTGTTACCATCCGCCTAGACGCACAGTTCGGGACCCCCTACCCGAGATCCGCCGGTTTTGACACCGACAGCACTGCTTAGCATAGAACAAATCAGTCTTTATTACAATCTATATGGGTACAAGGGGGTTACATCGGCACAGCGAAACGACGCGTGCCACGGTTGCTCGATGCAAGCAGCAGAACAACACGAAGCAGCGGAATGGCTACTAGCAGTGGAACAACGACGGCGGTGGTGAACTCCAGTCTACAAGGACTCTGGCTGGAACGCTTATCCTAGCTCGCAAACAAGGAATCCACGGAAAACAAGCAATCAAATCCGACATGACCTGAAAACTGGCATGACACGCCAGGTCAGTACATTGAATGTACTTGCAAGCTCACAGCAACCAAGAGCAATCAAGACAGACAATAGCATGGAAATTACAGGTTAACAAGGATTAACATGACGCTATCAGAACAACATAGCATGAGCAATATGATACAGCTAGAACAATATGAGCATGGCATGAACATATGAACATGGTAATACTAGCATGCAACAGGATGAATCTGTCATGCACCAACTTACTCTGCTCGGGTTACCTCGTAACCATCACATGCATCACTTACCATCACGGACATCACACGATCATCTCAGGATCCAATCAAGCTTGGTATTACAATACCGTAGTAATCATTATACGACCACAAGGAGCTTGACCTTTACCCTTAACTCTCGCATAATACCACAAATATTCAACAACTCGGTATCCTCGATACCACAGTGATCCTTACTCGATCACAAACAATCTCTTTCTTGTCACCGAACTAGGGTTGTTATTAAGCACATTATTATTATTACTGTTGACCCATAGTGTGACCGACTACGAACTGGGCCCTTATCCGCGGGCGCGGCTATTGATGGATTTAATACACACTCTATAGAGGTTAGCACACTATACCCACACCACCGAACCCATGGCCTCACACTCCCATTCGGGTGGACCAATAGCGTTCCGACAAAACTGATCTACTGCCATGACACTCTCCGGGCCACTCTGACCAACTCCCCTTTGGGCTAAGTCATGGGTGGCCCCGTGCCTACCAAAGGCATCAACGGCCACCATCGTGGCAAAACATAAACGGTCCCAAACGGGGACAAAAGCGTGCAAAACAACTCGGGCACACAAGGCTTATGCCGTCCTACCCGGCCAATGTAGCGCCCGCGCATAACCTTCCCTCGTTGGAGGCACCGGCGAGAGGCATGACAATAGACCCATTTAGGACCCCCCCCCCATAAGGCAAGTGTGGTTGCATTGGTCAGCCCGATTTGGTGGCACCATGACTCAGCCAACAGTTGTTCAAGTTCATTATTATCAGGTTAAACTTGAATGCAATATGTTGAGCCATGATAAAAATAACATGATGCAACTATAATGCATGAACATGATATCAACATAAGCATGGGGGTGCATCACAATCAACGAGCATAAAACAACATTTAACGATTTATCCAGATGAGCATGAAAATCACAAATAGAACAGTACTCATAGCATAACATGACCACTAGCATCAACAATAAATACCATGCAATAACATAACATAACTATAAAACTACCATGCTAGCATTTAACCAACTTGGTGCAAACGAACATGCACAACCACGGTACTCGGAACAGACGATAGTCGTGCACCAACATGTACTATTACCCAGCATGGCCAATATTAAAGTAATACTAGTATGAAGAACATAATAACAGAGTGCAAGAAAACATGGCATGATGGTAACCACCGATCCATAAGCATAACCAAAATAACGACAGCAATAGTAAAACGAACAGACAGTCACTACTTTAGGATGCTGCTAACGCGACACTATAATTAGAGACCTTTCGAGAAACTATGTGCGATGCCATAATCGCAAACGATGCTGTATGAAAACCGTCAGAAATGTATAAAACATTTGCGATGACGGATGCATCAAACACGGTTCAAGTTTTATTTGCATGTGCGATGAAGGGCATACGGTTCAGTTCAATGAACTGTTTGCGATGAGGAGGAACAAAATAAACGGGCAGCCAGATGAAGGCGTGTGTAGTACACAGCGGTTCACTCGGATGAACTGTTTGTGATTAGGCATCAGAAAAGAAATGATGAGCCAGATCAAAGGTGTGTGCGATATACGGCATGCGGTTCACTCGGATGAACTATTTGTGATTAGGCAACACAAAAGAAACGGTCGACCAGATCAAGGTGTGTGGGATATACGGCATGCAGTTCACTCGAGTGAACTGTTTGCGTTGACACAAGAGTACATAAACGGTTCAACTTAACAAGACGTGTGTGTTGTGCGATGGGATTGCATGCGGTTCAGTCGGCCCTTGTCATCAGTGTGTGACCTCTGTGGAAACCGTTCGCTCCCCAGGAGCCTCTTCGTGTACCGTGGCAATCGTCCACCGACTCTTCACCTTTCCCCCTCGATTTTGGAACTGCTGCCGCATGCTAGCTCTTCCTCCCTCCTCCATTTGCCTTCACCCTTCTTTCTGCCATTGTTTAATCGTCTTCTCCATGGAGGGAACAAGCCGGAAACGACCCTGTTGTTCTTGCCCCAATCTGAATGATGACGCGGTGGAGGAACTCATTGATCCGTGCGACATCATCACCTCGGCTAGCATGGCAGGTTCATTCAAGATCATTCTCGACTCAACTAATAACATCATTACAAGGAAACCAATGGTTTAGGAGCGATTTGATATCCCCTATATTCTTCGCTGTGACCAATGTCTGGAAGCCCTGGAATTGTAAGTAACAAAGTAGTTTGATAGCATGATAATTTGTAACGAGCAAGTAACAATAGTAGTAACAAAAGTGTAGCAAGGTAGCCCAATCCTTTTGAGGCAAAGGACGGGACAAACGGTCTCTTATAATAAGCAAAGCGGTCTTGAGGGTACACGCGGATTTCATCTAGTCACTTTCATCATGTTCATTCGATTCGTGTTCACTACTTTGATAATTTGATATGTGGGTGGGCCGGTGCTTAGGTGTTGTTCTTACTTGAAAAAATCTCCTACTTATGATTAACCCCCTTGCAAGCATCCGCAACTACAAGAAAAGTGTTGGGGAACATAGCATGCAATTTCAAAAAAAAATCCTACGATCACGCGAGATATATCTAGGAGATGCATAGCAACGAGAGGGGGAGAGTGTGTCCATGTACCCTCGTAGACCAAAAGTGGAAGTGTTAGGTTAACACGGTTGATGTAGTCGAACGTCTTCACGATCCAACTGATCTAGTACCGAACGTACGACACCTCCGAGTTTAGCACACGTTTAGCTCGATGACGTCCCTCGAACTCTTGATCCAGCAAAGGGTCGAGGGAGAATTTCGTTAGCACGATGGTGTGGTGACGGTGATGGTGATGTGATCCACGCAGGGCTTCGCCTAAGCACTACGATGCTATGACCGGAGGAGTAAACTATGGAGGGGGAACCGCACACGACTAAGAGAAGAACTATTGTGCTTTGGGGTGCCCCCTGCCCCCGTATATAAAGGAGGAGGGGAGGAGGCAGCCTGCCAAGAGGGGTGTGCCATGGGGGGAGTCCTACTAGGACTCCTAATCCTGGTAGGATTCCCCTTTGCTTCTCCGAAGTGGGTGTGGCACCCCGGCTCAGAGAAACTGGAACGCCCCATATTCCATCCCAGAGATCGAGGTGAAGTCTTCTGGAATACGGCACTTGAGGGAGTCCTGGATTAGGGGGTGTCCGAATAGCCGGACTATACCTTCGGCCGGACTCCTGGACTATGAAGATACAAGATTGAAGACTTCGTCCCGTGTCCGGAAGGGACTTTCCTTGGTGTGGAAGGCAAGCTTGGCGATACGGATATGTAGATCTCCTACCATTGTAACTGACTCTGTGTAACCCTAGCCCTCTCCGATGTCTATATAAGTGGGAGGGTTTTAGTCCGTAGGACGAACAACAATCATACCATAGGCTAGCTTCTAGGGTTTAGCCTCCTTGATCTCGTGGTAGATCTACTCTTGTACTACCCATATCATCAATATTAATCAAGCAAGACGTAGGGTTTTACCTTCATCAAGAGGGCCAGAACCTGGGTAAAACATCGTGTCCCCTGCCTCCTGTTACCATCTACCTAGACGCACAGTTCGGGACCCCCTACCCGAGA
Source organism: Triticum urartu (assembly GCF_056163025.1). Taxonomy (NCBI): domain Eukaryota; kingdom Viridiplantae; phylum Streptophyta; class Magnoliopsida; order Poales; family Poaceae; genus Triticum; species Triticum urartu. The sequence goes on from NC_141878.1 coordinate 152,695,167, forward strand.
TCTGCCGTTTTTGACACCGACATTGGTGCTTTCATTGAGAGTTCCTCTGTGTCGTCATTTTTAGGCCCGTTGGCTCCTCCGATCATCAACGACGATGCGATCCAGGGTGAGACTTTTCTCCCCGGACAGATCTTCGTATTTGGCGGCTTTGCACTGCGGGCCAATTCGCTTGGCCATCTGGAGCAGATCGAAAGCTACGCCCCTGGCCATCAGGTTAGATTTGGAAGTTTGAACTACACGGCCGACATCCGCGGAGACTTGATCTTTGACGGATTCAAGCCACAGCTGAGCGTGCCGCACTGTCACGACGGGCATGATCTAGCTCTGCCGCCGAACAGTGCCCTGGAGGCCACACCCACATCAGCTCCGACCCTTAATTCAGAGCCAACTGCGCCAATCGAGGATGGGTGGTTGGACACTGCCTCGGGGGCTGCAATCTCTACGGCGATCGAGCCGAACACTAGCCCTATTATCTACGAAGCCCGTGACTCCAAGGAGCCGGACTCCTCTCCAGACTCCGAGCCCTCTGCGCCCCTACCGATCGAACCCGATTGGGCGCCGATCATGGAGTTCACCGCCGCGGACATCTTTCAGCACTCGCCCTTCGGCGATATTCTGAATTCACTAAAGTCTCTCTCTTTATCAGGAGAGCCCTGGCCGGAATATGTTCAGCAAGGTTTGGATGCGGATGATGAAGAAATTCAAAGCCCACCCACCACCCACTTCGTAGCCACTGTCGATGATTTAACCGACATGCTCGACTTCGACTCCGAAGACATCGACGGTATGGACGCCAATGCAGGAGACGATCAAGAACCTGCGCCTATAGGGCACTGGAAAGCCACCTCGTCGTATGATATATACATGGTGGACACCCCAAAAGAAGGCAATGACGATGGAACAGCGGAGGATGAACCCTCCAAGAAGCAGCCTAAGCGCCGGCGTCAGCGGCGCCGCTCTAAATCCCGCCAAAGCAAAAACGGTGATTCTGGCATGGGCGATAATAACACCCTGGACAGTGCCGAAGACAACCACCTCCAGCAAGATTCAACATAGGAGGATGGAGAAGCCAGCCCTCATGAGAGAGCGGCAGACAGAGAGGTCGAGGACGACAATTATATGCCTCCCTCCGAAGACGAGGCAAGCCTCGACGACGATGAATTTGTCGTGCCGGAGGATCCCGTCGAACAAGAGAATTTTAAACGCAGGCTTATGGCCACGGCGAGCAGCCTCAAGAAAAAACAGCAACAGCTTACAGCTGATCAAGATTTGCTAGCCGACAGATGGACTGAAGTCCTTGCGGCCGAAGAGTATGAACTCGAACGCCCCTCCAAGAGCTACCCAAAGCGCAGGTTGCCACCCCGATTAGAGGAGGAAGCACCTAAACCTAAATCACCAGCGCATGATGCGGCTGACCAGCCACCCCGTGGCCGTGACAGAGAGGCCTCTTGGCCCTCCGCTCAAGCCGCACCCCGGTGCCGCTCAAAAAATACTAAGGCACGGGAAAACGCGCCAGACCTGCGAGATATATTGGAGGACAAGGCAAGGCAATCAAGATCGATCTACGGATCGCGTGGGCGCCCCACGGTACGAGACGGTAATCGTCACTCCGGATACAGTAAATCCGGCTGGGCCGAACACAGTAGACAAAGCTCGTTTGAGCTGCATCATGACATAGCCCAATACAGAGGTGCCGCACACCCACTATGCTTCACAGATGAAGTAATGGATCATCAAATCCTCGAGGGTTTCAAACCCGTAAACATCGAATCATACGATGGCACAACAGATCCTGCGGTATGGATCGAGGACTATCTCCTTCATATCCACATGGCCCGCGGTGATGACCTACACGCCATCAAATACCTCCCACTCAAGCTTAAAGGACCAGCTTGGCATTCTCTTAACAGCTTGCCAGCAGAATCAATTGGTTGTTGGGTGGACCTGGAAACCGCATTCCTCGACAATTTCCAGGGCACTTATGTGCGACCACCAGACGCCGATGACCTTAGCCACATAATTCAGCAGCCAGAAGAATTGGCCAGACAATTCTGGACAAGATTCCTAACTAAAAAAAATCAAATCGTCGACTGTCCGGACGCAGAGGCCCTAGCAGCCTTCAAGCATAACATCCGCGACGAGTGGCTTGCACGGCACCTAGGACAGGAAAAGCCAAAATCTATGGCAGCCCTCATGACACTTATGACCCGCTTTTGCGCGGGAGAAGACAGCTGGCTAGCTCGCAGCAACAACATGACCAAGAGCCCTAGTAATTCGGATACCAAGGACAGCAGTGGCAGGTCGCATCGCAACAAGCAAAAGCGCCGCATTAACGGCGACAATGCTAAGGATACGATAGTTAATGCCAGATTCAGAGGCTCTAAACCCGGTTAGCGGAAAAAGCCATTCAAAAGAAATACTCCGGGCCCGTCCAGTTTGGACCGAATACTCGACCGCTCATGCCAGATACATGGCACCCCCGAAAAACCAGCCAATCACACCAATAGGGATTGTTGGGTGTTCAAGTAGGCATGCAAGTTAAATGCCGAAAGCAGAGACAAGGGGCTGCATAGCGATGACGAGGAGGAGCCCCGGCCGCCGAACAACAGTGGACAGAAAGGTTTTCCCCCACAAGTGCGGACGGTGAACATGATATACGCAACCCACGTCCCCAAGAGGGAGTGGAAGCGTGCGCTAAGGGACGTATACGCGATGGAGCCAGTCGCCCCATAGTTCAACCCATGGTCTTCCTGCCCGATCACTTTTGATCGAAGGGACCACCCCACTAGCACCCGTCATGGCGGATTCGCCGCATTGGTTCTAGACCCAATTATTGACGGATTTCACCTCACTAGAGTCCTTATGGATGGCGGCAGCAGCCTGAACCTGCTTTACCAGGATACAGTGTGGAAAATAAGCATCGATCCCTCGAGGATTAAACCCACTAAAACGACCTTTAAAGGCGTCATACCAGGTGTAGAGGCCAACTGTACAGGCTCAGTTACACTTGAAGTGGTCTTCGGATCTTTGGATAATTTCCGAAGCGAGGAGTTAATCTTCGACATAGCCCCGTTCCGGAGTGGCTATCACGCACTGCTCGGGCGAACCGCATTTGCCAAGTTCAATGCGGTGCCGCACTACGCATACCTCAAGCTCAAAATGCCAGGCCCTCGAGGAGTTATCACGGTCAATGGAAACACTGAACACTCTCTCCGAACGGAGGAGCATACGGCAGCTATCGCGGCGGAAGTACAAAGCAGCCTCTCAAGGCAGTTCTCCAGTCCGGCCATTAAACGTCTGGACACTAGTGTAGAACCGGGCAATAGCACCGGTTCGTAAGGCCCTTTAGTGCCGGTTCCATAACCGGCACTAAAGTGTGGTCACTAAAGGCCCCCCCGTTTAGTAACCGTTCAGCACGAACCAGTGCTAAAGGGAAACCACATGGCACGAGCCAGCTCCGGGGGGCGGGAGCCCTTTAGTACCGGTTGGTAACACCAACCGGTACTAAATGTTTGTTGGTTTTTGTTTTATTTTGTATTTTTCAATTAAATTTGTGTTATCAATTTAATTTAGGATTGTTTTACGTTATAATGAGTTGTAGTCGTCATCATCATCATCATCATCGCATATTAATAAATAAATAAACTCTAGCTAGCTAAAAATCATCGTAGTCGTCTAATTACCACTATTTAATCATCATAGTCATTACCGCTAGCTATCTAATCATCACCAACACTGGCTAGCTTAAAGAGGAAACATTCACTTTGTAACAGAAGCAAAGATATCATCGAGTTCAACATAATCATCACCAACATCGAAGTTCAGGACACGGACCTGAGACACTAATTAAGAGCATGAACTAGTGCTGCTCCCTCTCAGGTAGAATAGCATAGAACATGTATAGCTCTCCTGATTCATCATACTGGAGCATGCAGATGAATCCGTCTCCTAATCTTGGGTTGCACTTCTCCTTGCGTCCCCCTAGTACTTCTCTGCGATCGTTAACAATTTTTCCAAGTATTGTATGCAAAAGATGCACTAATTAAGGACAAATAGTTAAAATCTTACCATCTTTCGATTATAGATGTGACCGTAGTTCAATACGATCACCATTGGTCGCACGTTTTGAGTACTAACACTTCTAAGTTCAGGAAAAAAATTTGTCTTGACAGTATTAAGATCCTCAAGCGATGAAACATAATGACTTATCTCCTCGCAGTTTAGTTGAGCCCCGGGGCAGTAGTAGGTCCTGTCTACCAAGCGCCGGACATGTTTTCTTGAACCGAAATAAGCTGACAATACAAATTAGTTGTCAACTATTTTTGAATAAACTGTATCAAAGACATAAACATATGCATGCATGGTTGAGAAAAACTCACATAATGGTAGAACTGGAGGCGTTTGCACATCGACCCAGATGTCTATATTACCTTCAATATCATCTTTCGGACGAATATCAAAGGTGACAACCATACCAGGCTCAAATGCATAAGCCTTGCATAGTGCTTGCCAAGTTTTGCATTCAAAATGGGTGTATGTGTCTCCATTATATAATTTGACGTTGAAAGTATACCCATGCTCCGTCTTCAAGTAAACTCTCTTTACCTCCATATCATCTATAGCACTAAAACCTATCTTATCCAAGACAAAAATTCTTGCATGGCAGGGGATGCGCTAGTAGAATAGTGAAAATTTAAAATTATAAGTTGAAGAAAATGAAGCATAAGTTTTGCATTCAAATAATAAATGACAAAGTGACTTACTGTATCAACTTCGAATGTCTCATCCAGCTTGATGCTGAAGCGCCTACCATCAACAAGGAAATTTCTGTCGCACAGGCCGCGCTGGTCTTCATAGTGTTCGCACATAATGAAATCTTTTTCGTCGTCAGATGACATTTCCTATGTTCATATAGGTGAAACATTAAACACCTATTACTATCTAACATTAATTAATATCTAGCCAAATATATATTCATCTAACATTTGACATTAATATATCTAACTATATTCATCTCTAACAATTGACATTACTATATATTTAACTTTTCTATCTAATTCATCTAACATTCGACATTAATCTAACATTTATATAAACTCAAAATATATAAAAATTAAATAAACAGAAAAACTCATTAACAAATAATATTTTAATTAGATCATCAAATCTCAGATACCTACATTTTCTTACTAAAAATAAACTAGTTATATTAATTATTGAACTAGTTCAAATCTCATATACCTAAATAAACTAGTTATATTAATTATTAAACTAGTTCAAATCTCATATACCTAAATAAACTAGTTCGACAATTTTCTTACTAAAAATAACCTAGCTATATTAATTATTGAACTAGTTCAAATCTCATATACCTAAATAAACTAGTTCGATAATTTTCTTACTAAAAATAAACTAGTTATATTAATTATTCAACTAGTTCAAATCTCTAGTTCGACAATTTTCTATCTAGCTAATTCATCTAACATTCGACATTAATCAAACATTCGATCATCTAATTAACTTTTCTAAAAAACAGAAAATAAGTAAAAAAATGTGTGTGTGTGTGCGTATGTGTGTGTGTAGTGTGTATGTATATATGCATGTGTGTGTATGTGTGTATGTGTGCGGCCCCGTACGCCGCTGCCCCGTACGTACGAGCGGGACGCTGGCGCACAGGGCGGGGGCGGAGGCGTACGTACGGGCGGGGGCGCCGCCATACGGGCCGGGTGCGACGACGACGGACGGCGGCGCGGCGGGTATACGCGAGAGCGAGAGACGTACGGGACCGTGGCGGGATGACGACGTATGGCGGCGCGCGGCGTTCGGGGCGGCGGCACGAGACGGCGATGACGACGGGCGGCGGCGGGGACAGCGACGACGACGACGGACGACGGGCGACGGGCGGCGAGGACGGGTTCGAGCGGCGCGCGAGAGGTTGGAGACGAAAGAAGTGGGAGATCTAACTGAATTTTCGTAAGTGTTGTATATATAGGAGAGGCCTTTAGTACCGGTTGGAGCCACCAACCGGTACTAAAGGCCAACTTTGGCTGGGCCAAGAGGCGGGAAGAGCAGGCCTTTAGTACCGGTTGGTGGTTCCAACCGGTACTAAAGGGTGGTCTTTAGTACCGGCTGGAGCCACCAACCGGTATTAAAGGCCTCACACTGCCACCCCAAAGTTTAGTCCAACCTCGCCGGGCGAAGGGTAGCCGCACTAGTTTATAAACCCAGCCGCGGCTACCTCTTCGAACTCCTCTATATAGCAGGCTTCTGGGCCTAATTAATTAGGGCGCGCTGCCCTGTGAGCCTGCTGGCCCTTTTGGGCCTGCATTTGCACACCCTAGGTCTGGCAGGCCCACTGGGCAGCGCGCCAACAAATTTTTTATAGAGTTTTTTCTTTTCTGCATTATTTATTTTCTTCTATTTATTTTTGAGTAGTTTTTATATAGTTTTTTCTTTTCTGCATTATTTATTTTCTTCTATTTATTTTTGAGTAATTTTTTTGTATAGTTTTTTTATTTTCTGCATTATTTCTTTTCTTCTATTTATTTTCTTCTGGAAATTGAATGCTGCATACTGAACAATTAGGTAAATGACCGAAAAACAACAAATGATGTCAGAACATGTTGGAAATTGATGACGTCGCTTTGAATGCTGCATACTGAACACAAAAGAAGTCCGGAGTTCAAATAAGTTTAAAAAACATTGAAGTGGCCGTGTAACAGATGAGTTCTCGTCCGAAACCCTGATACTCCGAAAGAGTATGTCTAGTTTGTACACGAAGTGCGTCCAGTTTTTGCCGTGACCCTCTCTACTCTTTCGCACATGCTATGCGGGTGATATGATGATACCATGCCAAGTTTCAACATTTTCAGGATTCTTTTTGTAGTGATTTTCAATTTCACGGTCATTTAGCTCTCTAAACAATTAGGTAAATGACCGAAAAACAACAAATGATGTCAGAACATGTTGGAAATTGATGATGTCGCTTTGAATGCTGCATACTGAACACAAAAGAAGTCCAGAGTTCAAATAAGTTTAAAAAACATTGAAGTGGCCGTGTAACAGATGAGTTCTCGTCCGAAACCCTGATACTCCGAAAGAGTATGTCTAGTTTGTACACGAAGTGCATCCAGTTTTTGCCGTGACCCTCTCTACTCTTTCGCACATGCTATGCGGGTGATATGATGATACCATGCCAAGTTTCAACATTTTCAGGATTCATTTTGTAGTGATTTTCAATTTCATGGTCATTTAGCTCTCTAAACAATTAGGTAAATGACCGAAAAACAAATGATGTCAGAACATGTTGGAAATTGATGACGTCGCTTTGAATGCTGCATACTGAACACAAAAGAAGTCTGGAGTTCAAATAAGTTTAAAAAACATTGAAGTGGCCGTGTAACAGATGAGTTCTCGTCCGAAACCATGATACTCCGAAAGAGTATGTCCAGTTTGTACACGAAGTGCGTCCAGTTTTTGCCGTGACCCTCTCTACTCTTTCGCGCATGCTATGCGGGTGATATGATGATACCATGCCAAGTTTCAACATTTTCAGGATTCATTTTGTAGTGATTTTCAATTTCACGGTCATTTAGCTCTCTAAACAATTAGGTAAATGACCGAAAAATAACAAATGATGTCAGAACATGTTGGAAATTAATGACGTCGCTTTGAATGCTGCATACTGAACACAAAAGAAGTCCGGAGTTCAAATAAGTTTAAAAAACATTGAAGTGGCCATGTAACAGATGAGTTCTGGTCCGAAACCCTGATACTCTGAAAGAGTTTGTCCAGTTTGTACACGAAGTGCGTCCAGTTTTTGCCGTGACCCTCTCTACTCTTTCGTGCATGCTATGCGGGTGATATGATGATACCATGCCAAGTTTCAACATTTTCAGGATTCATTTTGTAGTGATTTTCAATTTCACGGTCATTTAGCTCTCTAAACAATTAGGTAAATGACCGAAAAACAAAAAATGATGTCAGAACATGTTGGAAATTGATGACATCGCTTTGAATGCTGCATATTGAACACAAAAGAAGTCCGGAGTTCAAATAATTTATTAAAAAGAAAAAAGAGGTGCAATGCTGGTTAATTTGCTTCAAGCCATTCGGAATAGTGTAGACTGCACTGCACATAGCTCAGTGCAATCTATGCTATTCCGCAAGGCTTGAAGCTAATCAACATGTAGGTGAGCATTGCAACTCTTCGTCATTGTCTATGCACTCACGGCTTATAAACCGCTCATACTGCCTCTCTCTTGGCGAGGTGGGACTAAAAATCAGCTTACAAAGAAACTCTATTACCGGTTCATGGCATGAACCGGTACTAAAGGTCTTCGTGGAGGCCCCAGACTGACCATAGCCTGACATAGCCTCATTAGTACCGGTTCATGGCATGAACCGGTACTAAAGGTTACCCACGAACCGGTACTAATGATGCCCGCCTGCCTAGCCGTTGGAACCGGCACTAATGTGACAATTAGTGCCGGCTCAAATTCAAACCGGCACTAATGTGCTTCACATTTGACCCTTTTTCTACTAGTGGGACACCGTCAAGCACGCCCGGAGTAACCTACAACAAGACCGCCGGACACGTTCCGAGCAAGCGTAGCAATGCGGCCCCAACCCCAGCCCTCGCGAACTTGCGAAACCAGTGTTGCACGTACATAACTACGCTCTGGAAATACCGTGGGCACAGGGGGAGGGGCACCATCATGGCACGCCCGAAACGCGGCTTAAACCGCACTAGGGGCTGCCGATTTCTTAATTTTCTCTTATTTTCAGGACTCCATTCTTCGGAAGGCTTGTCCGACAGTATAATTGCTGCACAAACGATACAACCAGGGAAGCAGAAAACTACGCCGCACAATGGAACACTAAGGTGGTCTCTATAACGAGCAGTATACCCGTTTCACATAACATTCCGCAGCTTGCCCCTAGAAAGGACATGTGAAATTGTCCCCTATTTTGCTTATTGCAGTATTTGTATCGTTCTGCTCTAATCGCAGCTTTTTTAAATAAACAATGCATAGCTTCCGCCTATTATTGCATTACTCTTTTTTACGAATATATGTTCATTAATGACATGTTGCACCCGTACACTTTGGTACGGCCAATACGCCAGGGGCTTAAGTACCCCACAATACGGTGTGAGAAGTCCGAACACTTTCACAAGTGCGGCACCCCGAGCTTATATCATTATATGCATCGGCTCCGAATCATGTCTTGGGTCAATAGTTGGGTTTGCCCGGCTCCTATGTTTTGGTACCTTACGTTCCGTTATATCGGCTAAGGTAGCACTAGGAGAACTACTGCGATTGTGCCCTAGTTGAGCTGGGCTAAGCACCTCAGTAGAGAAAGCTAAAACTGACCGTCATGATGAGGCGAGAGCTGGTCGCTGTTCGAGAGGTTTTCGAGTCCCTAAAGACTTATGCCGCTTAGAGCGAGGAGTCGGCTTTGTCCGGCCAAGGCGTGGATAGTGCCCCGAACTCGGTCTTCCGAACACTAGGGGCTTCACCGAAATTTAAAATTATAGAATTCTATGGCTAAGTGAGAGTGTTCAAGCATTATAGTCTGATTGCCTTGTTCGTCGTGTTGAGCGCCTCCCTCGAAGGACCCAAGAATGGGAAAAAGAGCGCTCATGTTTATCCCGAACACCCCAACACTCGTGCCATGGGGGCAGAAGCCGATGACTCGCCATCTATCAAATTTGATAAAGTACCGCACAGAAAGTAATATTTTAAATTCAAAAAGCATTGCTTAGCGCACATGAACAAGTTTTCAGCGCACAGGACAAAACGAGCGAGTTTACTGAAAAATTACATCCATGGAACATTCCTCCGCCACAAGGCGGGCACCCTTCAAAACGCCCTCAAAATACATCTCGGGCTTGCGATGCTCCTTGCCCGGCGGTGGCCCGTCCTTGACAAGCTTCTCAGCATCCAGCTTGCCCCAGTGCACCTTCGCATGGGCAAGCGCCCTACGGGCACACTCGATGCATACGGAGCGCTTGATGACTTCGAGCCTTGGACAGGCCCCCACCAGCCGCCTCACCATCCCGAAGTAGCTCCCAGGCATGGCCTCCCCGGGCCACAGGCGGACTATGAGGCCCTTCATGGCCTGTTCGGCCACCTTATGGAGCTCGACCAGCTGTTTCGGCTGGTCGCTTAAGGGCACCAGGTGTTCGGCCTCAGCATACTGAGACCGGAACACCTTCTCCGTCGAGCTTCCCTCCTCGGCTCGGTAGAAGGCGGCGGCATCCGACACGCTACGGGGCAGGTCTGCGAATGCTCCTGGAGAGCTCTGGATTTGGGTAAGTAACAAGTAATTCACTTTTACGTGCTTGCTTTGCATAAAGAATGCCTTACCCGTCGCTATCTTTTTTATTGCCTCAACCTCCTGGAGGGCCTTCTGGGCTTCGGCCTTGGCAGACTAGGCATCTTCAATGGACGCCGCGAGCTCGGACTCTCGCGTCTTCGAGTCAAGCTCCAAACTCTCATGCTTTTTCATGAGAGCCTGGAGCTCTTGCCGCACTTCGCCAACTTGCGACTCATGCTTCTCCCGCTCGGTGTGCTCCGTGGCTGCCCTCTGCTCGGCCTCGAACAGCGCTTGCTTAAGGGTCACCACCTCAGTTGTGGGCCCTACAATAGCCACGTTAATCCTGTCACTTTTTGCAATTGCACCTTTCACATATTTAAATAAGGTATTTCTTACCTTCCTTCTCCTCGAGCTACTGCTTGGCTAGGGGTTCGAGGTTCTGCTTCGTCGTGCCCACCTCCGTAGTCAGTGCGGCGGATGCTAGCAGCGAAGCCTGCATACGCATATTGACTTACTTTTGTTAGACTCCTGCGAACATTATTAGATCCTCTATTCGGCTTTTCTTTCCGAACGCCAAACAGAGCATCAGGGGCTACTGTCTATGCGGTAATATTTTTACATATCTTTTACTTATCTCAAAGCCTGTTAGAAGACTGGCATAGGCTTCAGTCAGTCCGCTCTTGGTGGACTGAACCTTCTGGATCACCGCACTCATAATAGTGCGGTGCTCCTCGTCGATGGAGGCGCCGTTAAGCACCTATAGTAAATTGTCCGGTGCCTCCGGTTGGACGGAGGTCACCGGCTCGGTAGGCTTGCTCCTCTTGGAAGGAGGCTGCTGAAGGAAATATGCCCTAGAGGCAATAATAAAGTTATTATTTATTTCCTTATAATCATGATAAATGTTTATTATTCATGCTAGAATTGTATTAACCAGAAACATAATACATGTGTGAATACATAGACAAACAAAGTGTCACTAGTATGCCTCTACTTGACTAGCTCGTTAACCAAAGATGGTTATGTTTCCTAACCATGAACAATGAGTTGTTATTTGATTAACGAGGTCACATCATTAGTTGAATGATCTGATTGAGATGACCCATTCCATTAGCTTAGCACCCGATCGTTTAGTATGTTGCTATTGCTTTCTTCATGACTTATACATGTTCCTATAACTATGAGATTATGCAACTCCCGTTTACCGGAGGAACACTTTGGGTACTACCAAACGTCACAACGTAACTGGGTGATTATAAAGGAGTACTACAGGTGTCTCCAATGGTACATGTTGGGTTGGCGTATTTCGAGATTAGGTTTTGTCACTCCGATTGTCGGAGAGGTATCTCTGGGCCCTCTCGGTAATACACATCACATAAGCCTTGCAAGCATTACAACTAATATGTTAGTTGTGAAACGATGTATTACAGAACGAGTAAAGAGACTTGCCGGTAACAAGATTGAACTAGGTATTGGATACCGACGATCGAATCTCGGGCAAGTAACATACCGATGACAAAGGGAACAACGTATGTTGTTATGCGGTCTGACCGATAAAGATCTTCATAGAATATGTAGGAGCCAATATGGGCATCCAGGTCCCGCTATTGGTTATTGACCGGAGATGTGTCTCGGTCATGTCTACATTGTTCTCGAACCGTAGGGTCCGCACGCTTAACGTTACGATGACAGTTATTATGAGTTTATGCATTTTGATGTATCGAAGTTTGTTCGGAGTCCCGGATGTGATCACGGACATGACGAGGAGTCTCGAAATGGTCGAGACATAAAGATTGATATATTGGAAGCCTATGTTTGGACATCGAAAGTGTTGGGTACACCTTCTATCACAGATCCGAAGGCAAGACATTCGCTGCTAAGAATGGATCCTTTCTAGAGAAGGAGTTTCTCTCGAAAGAAGTGAGTGGGAGGAAAGTAGAACTTGACGAGGTAACTGTACCTACTCCCTTACTGGAAAGTAGTACATTACAGAAAACTGTTTCAGTGACACCTACACCAGTTAGTGAGGAAGCTAATGATAATGATCATGAAACTTCAGATCAAGATACTACTGAACCTCGTAGATCAACCAGAGTAAGATCCGCACCAGAGTGGTACGGTAATCCTGTTCTGGAGGTCATGCTACTAGATCATGATGAACCTACGAACTATGAAGAAGCGATGGTGAGCCCAGATTCCGCAAAGTGGCTTGAAGCCATGAAATCTGAGATGGGATCCATGTATGAGAACAGAGTATGGACTTTGGTTGACTTACCCGATGATCGACAAGCAATTGAGAATAAATGGATCTTCAAGAAGAAGACTGACGCTAACGGTAATGTTACTGTCTACAAAGCTCGACTTGTCGCGAAAGGTTTTCGACAAGTTCAAGGGGTTGACTACGATGAGACTTTCTCACCTGTAGCGATGCTTAAGTCTGTCCGAATCATGTTAGCGATTGCCGCATTTTATGATTATGAAATTTGGTAGATGGATGTCAAAACTGCATTCCTGAATGGATTTCTGGAAGAAGAGTTGTATATGATGCAACCGGAAGGTTTTGTCGATCCAAAGGGAGCTAACAAAGTGTGCAAGCTCCAGCGATCCATTTATGGACTGGTGCAAGCTTCTCGGAGTTGGAATAAACGCTTTGATAGTGTGATCAAAGCATTTGGTTTTATACAGACTTTCGGAGAAGCTTGTATTTACAAGAAAGTGAGTGGGAGCTCTGTAGCATTTCTGATATTATATGTGGATGACATATTATTGATTGGAAATGATATAGAATTTCTGGATAGCATAAAGGGATACTTGAATAAGAGTTTTTCAATGAAAGACCTCGGTGAAGCTGCTTACATATTAGGCATAAAGATCTATAGAGATAGATCAAGACGCTTAATTGGACTTTCACAAAGCACATACCTTGACAAGATTTTGAAGAAGTTCAAAATGGATCAAGCAAAGAAAGGGTTCTTGCCTGTGTTACAAGGTGTGAAGTTGAGTAAGACTCAATGCCCGACCACTGCAGAAGATAGAGAGAAAATGAAAGATGTTCCCTATGCTTCAGCCATAGGATCTATCATGTATGCAATGTTGTGTACCAGACCTGATGTGTGCCTTGCTATAAGTTTAGCAGGGAGGTACCAAAGTAATCCAGGAGTGGATCACTGGACAGTGGTCAAGAACATCCTGAAATACCTGAAAAGGACTAAGGATATGTTTCTCGTATATGGAGGTGACAAAGAGCTCACCGTAAAAGGTTACGTTAATGCAAGCTTTGACACTGATCCGGACAATTCTAAATCGCAAACCGGATACGTGTTTACAATGAACGGTGGAGCTGGCAGTTGGTGCAGTTCTAAACAAAGCGTCGTAGCAGGATCTACATGTGAAGCGGAATACATAGCTGCTTCGGAAGCAGCGAACGAAGGAGTCTGGATGAAGGAGTTCATATCCGATCTAGGTGTCATACCTAGTGCATCGGGTCCAATGAAAATCTTTTGTGACAATACTGGTGCAATTGCCTTGGCAAAGGAATCCAGATTTCACAAAAGGACCAAGCACATCAAGAGACGCTTCAATTCCATCCGGGATCTAGTCCAGGTGGGAGACATAGAGATTTGCAAGATACATACGGATCTGAATGTTGCAGACCCGTTGAATAAGCCTCTTCCACGAGCAAAACATGATCAGCACCAAGACTCCATGGGTGTTAGAATCATTACAGTGTAATCTAGATTATTGACTCTAGTGCAAGTGGGAGACTGAAGGAAATATGCCCTAGAGGCAATAATAAAGTTATTATTTATTTCCTTATAATCATGATAAATGTTTATTATTCATGCTAGAATTGTATTAACCGGAAACATAATACATGTGTGAATACATAGACAAACAAAGTGTCACTAGTATGCCTCTACTTGACTAGCTCGTTAATCAAAGATGGTTATGTTTCCTAACCATGAACAATGAGTTGTTATTTGATTAACGAGGTCACATCATTAGTTGAATGATCTGATTGACATGACCCATTCCATTAGCTTAGCACCCGATCGTTTAGTATGTTGCTATTGCTTTCTTCATGACTTATACATGTTCCTATAACTATGAGATTATGCAACTCCCGTTTACCGGAGGAACACTTTGGGTACTACCAAACGTCACAACGTAACTGGGTGATTATAAAGGAGTACTACAGGTGTCTCCAATGGTACATGTTGGGTTGGCGTATTTCGAGATTAGGTTTTGTCACTCCAATTGTCGGAGAGGTGTCTCTGGGCCCTCTCGGTAATACACATCACATAAGCCTTGCAAGCATTACAACTAATATGTTAGTTGTGAAATGATGTATTACGGAACGAGTAAAGAGACTTGCCGGTAACGAGATTGAACTAGGTATTGGATACCGACGATCGAATCTCGGGCAAGTAACATACCGATGACAAAGGGAACAATGTATGTTGTTATGCGGTCTGACCGATAAAGATCTTCGTAGAATATGTAGGAGCCAATATGGGCATCCAGGTCCCGCTATTGGTTATTGACCGGAGACGTGTCTCGGTCATGTCTACATTGTTCTCGAACCGTAGGGTCCGCACGCTTAACGTTACGATCAAAGTTATTATGAGTTTATGCATTTTGATGTACCGAAGGTTGTTCGGAGTCCCGGATGTGATCACGGACATGACGAGGAGTCTCGAAATGGTCGAGACATAAAGATTGATATATTGGAAGCCTATGTTTGGACATCGGAAGTGTTCCGGGTGAAATCAGGATTTTACCGGATTACCGGGAGGTTACCGGAACCCCCCGGGAGTCATATGGGCCTTAGTGGGCCTTAGTGGAAAGGTGAAAGGGCTGCCCATAAGGGCTGCGCGCCTCCCCCCTTCCCCTAGTCCTATTAGGACTAGGAGAGGTGGCCGGCCACCCCTCTCCCTCTTTCCCCCTTGGGAGTCCTAGTTGGAATAGGATTGGGGGGGGAGTCCTACTCCCGGTAGGTGTAGGACTCCTCCTATGCTTCCATAGGGCTGGCCGCACCCCTCCCCCTTGGCTCCTTTATATACGGAGGCAGGGGGCACTTCTAGACACACAAGTTGATCATTGAGATCGTTCCTTAGCCGTGTGCGGTGCCCCCTGCCACCATATTCCACCTCGATTATATCGTTGTAGTGCTTAGGCGAAGCCCTGCGTCGGTAGAACATCAAGATCGTCACCACGCCGTCGTGCTGACGAAACTCTTCCCCGACGCTTTGCTGGATCGGAGCCCGGGGATCGTCATCGAGCTGTACGTCTGCTAAGAACTCGGAGGTGCCGGAGTAACGGTGCTTGGATCGGTCAGATCGGGAAGAAGACGTACGACTACTTCCTCTACGTTGTGTCAACGCTTCCGTTGCGATCTACAAAGGGTACGTAGATCATACTCTCCCCTCGTTGCTATGCATCACCATGATCTTGCGTGTGCGTAGGAAATTTTTTGAAATTACCACGTTCCCCAACAGCTGCCTACCGGAGTCCGGAACCGTTGACGATTCCGGCGCGGTGTCTGGCTCAAGGCCGGACTTGGAGCCCTTGGGGGTTTTATCCCCTTCACGCTTGGAGTCCGGGAGGTCGCCTTGCGGCGCCTCCAGGACCACCTCCTCCTGGCTTGGAACCTGTTGGGACGCCACCTGGGCGTCGTCCGTAGGGTGGGGGGAGGTAGCCGTTGGAAGCAAATTCACATCCGACAAATCCAGGGAGCCGCTCGACGACTCGTCGAGCCTGGCCTTGGGCGGACTGCATAAACATGTTCGGCGTAAGGAGGAGCTGTGCAAGAAAGGAACACTATGAATTGCTTTGGTGTCCGAATACTTACGATCTCGCCAGGGGCTTGGCCCTGTGCGGCCACTCCTCTTCGCCGTCGTCGGCGTTGGTGGAGTAGTCCGGAGGAAGGGTCTTCCCCCTCTTGGACCCTTCGGCCTCCCCAGTTGGGGCGGCCTTCCTTTTCTTCTCTCCCCCCGCTGGAGGGGGAGAGGTCTCTTCTTCCTCCTCCTCGTCTTCACGGGAGGAGTGCGCCTTGGAGTCGTCGGATGATGAACCTGACACCTCCTAGCGCCGGGCACTCTTTCGAGTTCCCGTGGCCTTCTTCTTGGCCTTCTTCTCCGGCACCACATAGGGTGCCGGAACCAGCAGCTTCGCCAAGCGAGCGTCCGCTAGGCCTTCGGGCAAAGGAGCAGGACAGTTGATCTGTCCGGACGTCTCCTGCCAATCCTGTCAAAGGTAAGGGAGCTTAGATCCTACATGGAGTCAAACTATGAAAAACTCATACCCTGTAAGAGGTAAAAGCAGCTTACCGCACGAGCGTGACGCTGCGCGTAGAATCCGCGATCCTCGGTAGCGGATGCGGGGGCCTCGGCGCCCTTGAAAAGCACCTTCCAGGGATCTTCGTACGTCGTGTCGAAGAGCCTACTCAGAGTTCGGTGCTGCGCCGGGTCGAACTCCCACAGGTTGAAAGCCCGTTGTTGACACGGGAGGATCCGGCGGATGAGCATAACCTGGACTACGTTGACAAGTTTGAGCTTCCTGTCCACCAAGGTTTGGACGCATGTTTGGAGTCCGGTCAACTCTCCTTTTTTACCCCACGACAGGCCCGTCTCTTTCCAGGAGGCTAGCCGCGTAGGGGGTACGGATCGGAACTCAGGGGCTGCGACCCATTCAGGGTCGCGCGGCTCGGTGATGTAAAACCACCCCGATTACCACCCCTTTAGGGACTCCACGAAGGAACCCTCGAGCCATAGGACATTGGGCATCTTGCCCACCATGGCACCTCCGCACTCCGCCTGGGTGCCGCGCACCACCTTCGGCTTGACGTTGAAAGTCTTGAGCCATAGGCCGAAATGGGGGCGGATGCGGATGAAAGCCTCGCACACGACGATAAACACCAAGATGTTGAGGACAAAGTTCGGGGCTAGATCATGGAAATCCAGGCCATAGTAGAACATGAGCCCCCAAACAAATGGGTGGAGAGGGAAGCCCAGTCCGTGGAGGAAATGGGGGAGGAACACCACCCTCTCATGGGGCCTGGGGGTGGGGATGAGCTGCCCCTCTTCGGAAGCCGGTGCGCAATGTCGTTAGACAAGTATCCGGCCTTCCTCAGTTTTTTGATGTGTCCCTCCATGACGGAGGAGACCATCCACTTGCCTCCCGCTCCGGACATGGCTGGAGAAGGTTGAGGTGGGGTGTGCGGACTTGGGCGCTGGAGCTAGAGTGCGCGGAAATGGATAGGCAAAGGAGGAAGAAGGCGTGGATGAAAAGGTAGATCCTTATTCCCTTATATGGGCGGACGCGACTATGCATCCCCACTAGCCTGGTAAAACTCGCTTATCTCCCAAGCACCGTAATCAATGGTGCGGTTGGGTTACCCATGCCCGTATTGATGAGAATCCCGGAATAAGGGGACACGATCTCTGCTTTGACAAGACGTGCTAAGGAAACCGCCTCGCTGAACGCGCTGAGGTGGAACAGTAAAATGATTCGAATAAAGACCTGGCCTTGGTGTGATGTCACGCTACGGAATACGTCAGCAGATTAGATTTGTGTAAATATTATTCTCTCTATGGCAATATGTGGAAACTTATTTTGCAGAGCCGGACACTACCTTTGTGTTCAAAATCTTCTACGAAGTACTTGGAGGAGGAACCCGCCTTGCAATGCCGAAGACAATCTCCACGCCGGACTCGTCGTCATTGAAGCCTAGTTTAGGGGCTACTGAGGGAGTCCTGGATTAGGGGGTGTCCGGATAGCCGGACTATTCCTTCGGCCGGACTCCTGGACTATGAAGATACAAGATTGAAGACTTCGTCCTGTGTCCGGAAGGGACTTTCCTTGGCGTGTGGAAGGCAAGCTTGGCGATACGGATATGTAGATCTTCTACCATTGTAACCGACTCTGTGTAACCCTAGCCCTCTCCGATGTCTATATAAGCCGGAGGGTTTTAGTCCGTAGGACAAACAACAATCATACCATAGGCTAGCTTCTAGGGTTTAGCCTCCTTGATCTCGTGGTAGATCTACTCATGTACTACCCATATCATCAATATTAATCAAGCAGGATGTAGGGTTTTACCTCCATCAAGAGGGCCCGAACCTGGGTAAAACATCGTGTCCCCTGCCTCCTGTTACCATCCGCCTAGACGCACAGTTCGGGACCCCCTACCCGAGATCTGCCGGTTTTGACACCGACAGCACTGCTTAGCATAGAACAAATCAGTCTTTATTACAATCTATATGGGTACAAGGGGGTTACATCGGCACAGCGAAACGACGTGTGCCACGGTTGCTCGATGCAAGCAGCAGAACAACACGAAGCAGCGGAATGGCTACTAGCAGTGGAACAACGACGGCGGTGGTGAACTCCAGTCTACAAGGACTCTGGCTGGAACGCTTATCCTAGCTCGCAAACAAGGAATCCACGGAAAACAAGCAATCAAATCCGACATGACCTGAAAACTGGCATGACACGCCAGGTCAGTACATTGAATGTACTTGCAAGCTCACAGCAACCAAGAGCAATCAAGACAGACAATAGCATGGAAATTACAGGTTAACAAGGATTAACATGACGCTATCAGAACAACATAGCATGAGCAATATGATACAGCTAGAACAATATGAGCATGGCATGAACATATGAACATGGTAATACTAGCATGCAACAGGATGAATCTGTCATGCACCAACTTACTCTGCTCGGGTTACCTCGTAACCATCACATGCATCACTTACCATCACGGACATCACACGATCATCTCAGGATCCAATCAAGCTTGGTATTACAATACCGTAGTAATCATTATACGACCACAAGGAGCTTGACCTTTACCCTTAACTCTCGCATAATACCACAAATATTCAACAACTCGGTATCCTCGATACCACAGTGATCCTTACTCGATCACAAACAATCTCTTTCTTGTCACCGAACTAGGGTTGTTATTAAGCACATTATTATTATTACTGTTGACCCATAGTGTGACCGACTACGAACTGGGCCCTTATCCGCGGGCGCGGCTATTGATGGATTTAATACACACTCTGTAGAGGTTAGCACACTATACCCACACCACCGAACCCATGGCCTCACACTCCCATTCGGGTGGACCAATAGCGTTCCGACAAAACTGATCTACTGCCATGACACTCTCCGGGCCACTCTGACCAACTCCCCTTTGGGCTAAGTCATGGGTGGCCCCGTGCCTACCAAAGGCATCAACGGCCACCATCGTGGCAAAACATAAACGGTCCCAAACGGGGACAAAAGCGTGCAAAACAACTCGGGCACACAAGGCTTATGCCGTCCTACCCGGCCAATGTAGCGCCCGCGCATAACCTTCCCTCGTTGGAGGCACCGGCGAGAGGCATGACAATAGACCCATTTAGGACCCCCCCCCCCCATAAGGCAAGTGTGGTTGCATTGGTCAGCCCGATTTGGTGGCACCATGACTCAGCCAACAGTTGTTCAAGTTCATTATTATCAGGTTAAACTTGAATGCAATATGTTGAGCCATGATAAAAATAACATGATGCAACTATAATGCATGAACATGATATCAACATAAGCATGGGGGTGCATCACAATCAACGAGCATAAAACAACATTTAACGATTTATCCAGATGAGCATGAAAATCACAAATAGAACAGTACTTATAGCATAACATGACCACTAGCATCAACAATAAATACCATGCAATAACATAACATAACTATAAAACTACCATGCTAGCATTTAACCAACTTGGTGCAAACGAACATGCACAACCACGGTACTCGGAACAGACGATAGTCGTGCACCAACATGTACTATTACCCAGCATGGCCAATATTAAAGTAATACTAGTATGAAGAACATAATAACAGAGTGCAAGAAAACATGGCATGATGGTAACCACCGATCCATAAGCATAACCAAAATAACGACAGCAATAGTAAAACGAACAGACAGTCACTACTTTAGGATGCTGCTAACGCGACACTATAATTAGAGACCTTTCGAGAAACTATGTGCGATGCCATAATCGCAAACGATGCTGTATGAAAACCGTCAGAAATGTATAAAACATTTGCGATGACGGATGCATCAAACACGGTTCAAGTTTTATTTGCATGTGCGATGAAGGGCATACGGTTCAGTTCAATGAACTGTTTGCGATGAGGAGGAACAAAATAAACGGGCAGCCAGATGAAGGCGTGTGTAGTACACAGCGGTTCACTCGGATGAACTGTTTGTGATTAGGCATCAGAAAAGAAATGATGAGCCAGATCAAAGGTGTGTGCGATATACGGCATGCGGTTCACTCGGATGAACTATTTGTGATTAGGCAACACAAAAGAAACGGTCGACCAGATCAAGGTGTGTGGGATATACGGCATGCAGTTCACTCGAATGAACTGTTTGCGTTGACATAAGAGTACATAAACGGTTCAACTTAACAAGACGTGTGTGTTGTGCGATGGGATTGCATGCGGTTCAGTCGGCCCTTGTCATCAGTGTGTGACCTCTGTGGAAACCGTTCGCTCCCCAGGAGCCTCTTCGTGTACCGTGGCAATCGTCCACCGACTCTTCACCTTTCCCCCTCGATTTTGGAACTGCTGTCGCATGCTAGCTCTTCCTCCCTCCTCCATTTGCCTTCACCCTTCTTTCTGCCATTGTTTAATCGTCTTCTCCATGGAGGGAACAAGCCGGAAACGACCCTGTTGTTCTTGCCCCAATCTGAATGATGACGCGGTGGAGGAACTCATTGATCCGTGCGACATCATCACCTCGGCTAGCATGGCAGGTTCGTTCAAGATCATTCTCGACTCAACTAATAACATCATTACAAGGAAACCAATGGTTTAGGAGCGATTTGATATCCCCTATATTCTTCGCTGTGACCCTGCTGACTGGCGCGGGGACGAGGGAAGCCTCGCCTTGTGTAAGTTGATGCGGCTTGATAATGATACGTATCATGTTAAGATGCCATCGCTTGAGGGCAAGGCTTGTGCAGGCGCAAATGGAGATTGGGTTGTTTATATTGGGTACAACTACGAGTAGGAACTTGTGAATGTGTACACTCGTCACAAGGTTCCACTTTGAAAAATCTCAGACGACTTCCCAGAGGTTGAGTGCACCGGTATTCTACGTGAGTTCAAATACAATCATGCTGACTGTCATCTACGGAAGATAGCAATTTGTCGAGTTCCCAACCACTCTTGGGGTTATAGGAATGCTTATGTTGTCGCTATCTTCGACAAGCTTGTTGCCGTCCTTCATGGTTCGACTCGATGGATATTGCTCAAAAATCAATTTCTGTACACTGATGAGTACTATGATGCAATTCAATACGAGGGTCTTGTGTTCGCTGCCACCACTCGGGACACTGTTTTTGCATGGAATCCTGATGATTTCGGTATGTTTGTCTTGTTGGGGAACATAGCAATAATTCAAAAAATTTCCTATGTGTCACCAAGATCAATCTAGGAGATACTAGCAACGAGACAGAGGGAGTGCATCTTCATACCCTTGAAGATCGCTAAGCGGAAGCGTTAGAAGAACGCGGTTGATGGAGTCGTACTCGCGGCGATTCAAATCGCGGAAGATCCGATCTAGCGCCGAACGGACGGCGCCTCCGCGTTCAACACACGTACAGCCTAGGGACATCTCCTCCTTCTTGATCCAGCAAGAGGAGAGGAGAAGTTGAGGGAGAACTCTAGCAGCACGACGGCGTGGTGGTGGAGTTTGTGGTATTCCTGCAGGGTTTTGCCAAGATATACAGAGAAGGAAGAGTTGGAGGAGGGAGGGGCTGCGCCAGGGAAGGGGTCTAGATTTCTGGCAGCCCTCCCACCCCCACTATTTATAGGAGAAGGGGAGAGGGGGCCGACCCCTTCAGATCCCATCTAGGGGAGGGGCGGCAGCGAGGGAGGGAACCCTAGATGGGTTTTGGGTGCCCCACCCCTAGGAGACTTGCCCCCCAAGCCAGGAGGGGAGGCTGCCCTAGGGGAGGCGCCCCACCTCTCCTGGTTACGTGAGATGGGGTGGGAGGGGCACACAGCCCCTTAGTGGGCTGGTGTGCCCCTTCCCCTTGGCCCATAAGGCCCCCCAACACTTGTCGGGGCCTCCGAAACCACTTTCGGACACGCTGGTCATCACCCGGCCACTACTAGGAAAAGGGCTATAGATGGAATTGACACTAATGGCGCACCAGACATGTGGTGCGCCATTACTATATACTAATGGTGCACCATGTGTTGGTGCGCCATTAGTGTGCAAATACTAATGGCGCACCACGTCCACGGTGCTCCATTAGTATTTTTTTTTAATTTTTTCAAAACTACTAATGGCGCACCGTGGGAGTGGTGCACCATTACTAGTTGAACTAGTAATGGCGCACCACATCCACGGTGCGCCATTAGTAATTTTTTTTTTCAAAACAACTAATGGCGCACCATGCCATGGTGCGCCATTAGTAACTTGGCCCAAACATTCGCCCGAATGCACACCCCCCCTCCCTCGTGGACCGCCTTTTCAGTTTCAAAAAAAAAGAAAATGATAGAAATGTCAAAAAAATAAAAGAAAATAAGATTCCCATGTGATATGTGGTCTAGTTGTTAGCAAAATTTACAAACATGAATTTTCGACTTTTTTGCAAAATCTCTCGAGAATTTGTAAAAATGGGCATAACTTTTGCGTACGAACTCGGATGGAAAAGTTTTTTATATGAAAAATCATCTACTCAAAAAGTTACATCCGAATTTAACGGGGGAACCCCGTTAAACATTTTCAAAATCCTCAAAAACCTAACAGAAAAAAAGATACGGGGCTTTTAAGATCTGGAGAGGCAAAAAATTCAAAAAAATTCAAACTTACTAATGGCGCACCTGCCCATGGTGCGCCATTAGTATCTTCCCGCCTTCAAAATTCAAAATAAGTCAAAAAAAGTTACTAATGGCGCACCTGCCCATGGTGCGCCATTAGTATCTTCCCGCCTTCAAAATTCAAAATAAATCAAAAAAATAAAAAAAAAAGTTAGTAATGGCGCACCTGCCCACGGTGCGCCATTACTATGTCGTATATATGGCTGGGCGCACCTCCTCCACTCCACCTCTCCTCCACTCCATCTCCTCCTCTCCTCTCCTCCACTCCATCTCCTCCTCTCCTCCACTCCATCTTATCTTCTCTCCTCCACCATACTACCCTCCTCCTCTCCGGCGACCTCCTCCTCCTCCTCTCCGGCGACCTCCTCCTCCTCTCCGGCGACCTCCTCCTCCTCTCCGGCGACCTCCTCCTCCTCTCCGGCGACCTCCTCCTCTCCGGGAACCTCCTCCTCCCTCCTCTCCTCCCCTCCCCTCCCCTCACGGTTTCTCCTCCCTCTTCTCTGGTGAGCTCCTCCTCCCTCCTCTCCTCCCATTCCCTCATGGTTTCTCCTTCCTCCTCTCTGATGCTTCGGTGAACTCCTCTCCGGCGACCTCCTCCTCCTCTCCGGCGATGTAGGCGAGCGCCTCTCCGGTGACCTCCTCCTCCTCCTCTCCGGCGAACTCCTCTCCGGCAAAAGAACACAGCAAAAGAACGTAGGATCCAAAAACAGGAACAAAATTTGAAATAACATCATGCCAAAAAACGAGCAAAAAAAACTAGCAAAAAATGGGAAAAAATCACGATCCAGATCCAAATTCAAAATTCAAAAATAGCAATGGCGCACGGTGGGGGTTAGATGGTGTGCCACTACTATTTTCCCGCCTTCAAAATTCAAAAATACTAATGGCGCACCGTGGCCTATACTAATGGCGCACCAGTGGCCTATACTAATGGCGCACCGTGGCCTATACTAATGGCGCACCAATGGTGCGCCATTAGTAAAAATTACTAGTGGCATGCTAGTAATGGCGCACCAGTGATGCACCATTAGTAGGCAAAACCGGTGCGCCATTAGTAGGCCTTTTCCTAGTAGTGCGCGGTACCCCCGGAACAATTCTGGACTCCAATACCCTTCGTCCAATATATCGATCTTCACCTCCGGACCATTCCGGAACTCCTCGTCACATCCGGGATCTCATCCGGGACTCTGAACAACCTTAAGTAACCACATACTATTTCCCATAACAACTCTAGCGTCACCGAACCTTAAGTGTGTAGACCCTACGGGTTCGGGAACCATGCAGACACGACCAAGACATCCCTCCGGCCAATAACCAATAGCGGGATCTGGATACCCATATTGGCTCCCACATGTTCGACGATGATCTCATCGGATGAACCACGATGTCGGGGATTCAATCAATCCCGTATACAATTCCCTTTGTCGGTCGGTATGTTACTTGCCTGAGATTCGATCGTCGGTATCCCAATACCTTGTTCAATCTCGTTATCGGCAAGTCACTTTACTCATTCCGTAACGCATGATCCCGTGGCTAACTCCTTAGTCACATTGAGCTCATTATGATGATGCATTACTGAGTGGGCCCAGAGATACCTCTCCGTCATACAGAGTGAAAAATCCCAGTCTCGATTCGTGCCAACCCAACAAACACTTTCAGAGATACCTGTAGTGCACCTTTATAGCCACCCAGTTACGTTGTGATGTTTGGTACATCCAAAGTATTCCTACGATATCCCGGAGTTGCACAATCTCATGGTATAAGGAAACAATACTTGACATTAGAAAAGCTTTAGCAGACGAACTACAAGATCTTGTGCTACGCTTAAGATTGGGTCTTGTCCATCACCTCATTCTCCTAATGATGTGATCCGTTATCAATGACATCCAATGTCCATGGTCAGGAAACCATGACCATCTATTGATCAACGAGCTAGTCAACTAGAAGCTTAATAGGGACATGTTATGGTCTATGTATTCACACATGTATTACGGTTTCCAGTTAATACAGTTATAGCATGAACAATAGACAACTATCATGAACAAGGAAATACAATAATAACCATTTTATTATTGCCTCTAGGGCATATTTCCAACAGTCACCCACTTGCACTAGAGTCAATAATCTAGTTCACATCACTATGTGATTGTAATGAATCCAACACCCATGGGGTTTGTTCATATCTCGCTTGCGAAAGAGGTTTATTAGTCAATGAGTCTGAACCTTTCAGATCCATGTGTGCTTTATTAATCTCTATGTCATCTTGTAGATGCAACTACCACGCGCTACTGGGAGCTATTCCAAATAACTGCTGTACTATAGGAATCCGGTTTACTACTTAGAGTCATCCGGATTAGCGTGAAAGTTTGCATCGACGTAACCCTTTACGACGAACTCTTTTACCACCTCCATAATCGAGAAAATTCCTTAGTCCACTAGTTACTAAGGATAAGTTCGACCGCTGTCATGTGATCCATTCCTGGATCACTCTTGTACCCCTTGACTGACTCATGGCAAGGCACACTTCAGGTGCGGTACACAGCATAGCATACTGTAGAGCCTACGTCTAAAGCATAGGGGATGACCTTCGTCCTTTCTCTCTCTTATGCCGTGGTCAGGTCTTCAGTCTTACTCAATACTCACACCTTGTAACACAGCCAAGAACTCCTTCTTTGCTGATCTATTTTGAACTCCGTCAAAATCTTGTCACTGTATGTATTCATTTGAAAGTACTATTAAGCGTTTTTGATCTATCCTTATAGATCTTGATGCTCAATGTTCATGTAGCTTAATCCAGGTTTTCCATTGAAAAACACTTTTCAAATAACCCTGTATGCTTTACAGAAATTCTACATCATTTCTGATCAACAATATGTTAACAACATATACTCATCAAAAATTCTATAGTGCTCCCACTCACTTCTTTGGAAATACAAGTTTCTCATAAACTTTGTATAAACCAAAAATCTTTGATCATCTCATCAAAGTATACATTCCAACTCTGAGATGCTTACTCCAGTCCTTAGAAGGATTGTTGGAGCTCTGCATGCTTGTTAGCATCTTTCAGGATTGACAAAACCTTTTGGTTGTATCACATACAACCTTTCCTCAAGAAAATCGTCGAGGAAACAATGTTTTGACATCCTATCTGCAAGATTTCATAAATAATGCAGTAACTGCTAACATAATTCCAACAGACTCTTAGCATCGCTACGAGTGAGAAAGTCTCATCGTAGTCAACTCCTTGAACTTGTCGGAAAACATCTTAACGACAAGTCGAGCTTTCTTAATGGTGACACTTACCATCATTGTCTGTCTTCCTTTTAAAATCCATCTATACCCAACAACCTTACGACCATCAAGTAGTTCTTGCAAAGTCTATACTTTGTTTTTATACATGGATCCTCTCCCGGATTTTATGGCCTCGAGCCATTCGTCGGAATCCGGGCCCACCATCGCTTCTCCATAGCTCGTAGGTTCATTGTTGTCTAGCAACATGACTTCCAAGACAGGATTACGTACCACTCTGAAGTAGTACGCATCCTTGTCGACCTATGAGGTTTGGTAGTGAGTTGATCTGAAGTTTCATGATCACTATCATAAGCATCCACTTCAATTGGTGTAGGTTCCACATGAACAACTTCCTATGCCCTGCTACACACTAGTTGAAGTGACGGTTCAATAACCTCATCAAGTCTCCATCATCCTCCCACTCAATTCTTTTGAGAGAAACTTTTCCTTGAGAAAGGGCCCATTTCTAGAAACAATCACTTTTGCTTCCGGATCTGAAAATAGGAGGTATACCCAACTGTTTTGGGTATTCTATAAATATGCATTTATCCGCTTTGGGTTCAAGCTTATCAGCGTGAAACTTTTTCACATAAGCGTCGCAGCCCCAAACTTTTAAGAAACGACAGCTTAGGTTTTTCTAAACCATAGTTCATACGGTGTCGTCTCAACGGAATTGCGTGGTGCGCTATTTAAAGTGAATGTGGTTGTCTCCAATGCCTAACCCATAAATGATAGTGGAAATTCGATAAGAGACATCATGGTATGCACCATATCCAATAGGGTGCAGTTATGATGTTCGGACACACCATCACACTATGGTTTTCCAGGAGGTATTAGTTGTGAAACAATTTCCACAATGTCTTAATTGTGTGCCAAACTCGTAACTCAGATATTCATCTCTATGATCATATCATAGACATTTTATCATCTTGTCACGACGATCTTCAACTTCACTCTGAAATCACTTAAACCCTTCAATAATTCAGACTTGTGTTTCATCAAGTAAATATACTCAGCATCTACACAAATCATCTATGAAGTAAGAACATAACGATATACACTGCGTGCCTCAGCACTCATTGGACTGCACACATCAAAATGTATTACTTCCAACAAGTTGCTTTCTTGTTCTATCTTACTGAAAACGAGGCCTTTCAGTCATCTTGCCCATGTGGTATGATTTGCATGTCTCAAGTGAGTCCAAACTATCCATCTGTATGGAATTTCTTCATGCATATCTACCAATAGACATGGTTCACATGTCTCAATCTTTTCAAAAATGAGTGAGTCCAAAGATCCATCAACATGGAGCTTCTTCATGCGTTTTATACCAACATGACTCAAATGGCAGTGCCACAAGTATGTGGTACTATCATTACTATCTTATATCTTTTGGCATGAACATGTGTATTGCTACGATCGAGATTCAATAAACCATTCATTTTAGGTGCAAGACCATTGAAGGTATTATTCAAATAAACAGAGTTACCATTATTCTCCTTAAATGAATAACCGTATTTCAATACACATAATCCAATCATGTCTATGATCAACGCAAACACCAAATAACAATTATTTAGGTTTAACACCAATCCCGATGGTAGAGGGAGCATGCGATGTTTGATCACATCAACCTTGGAAACACTTCCAACACATGTCGTCATCTCACCTTTAGCTAGTCTCTGCAGCCTTTTATTTCGAGTTACTAACACTTAGCAACCGAACCAGTATTTTTTTACCCTGGTGCTACTAGGAGTACTAGTAAAGTACACAATAATATAACGTATATTCAAAATACCTCTGTCGACCTTGCCAGCCTTCTCATCTACCAAGTATCTAGGGTAGTTCTGCTTCAGTGACTGTTCCCCTCATTACAGAAGCACTTAGTCTCGGGTTTGGGTTCAACCTTGGGTTTCTTCACTAGAGCAGCAACTGATTTGCCGTTTCATGAAGTATCCCTTCTTTCCCTTTCCCTTCTTGAAACTAGTGGTTTAACCATCAACAATTGATGCTCCTATTTGATTTCTACTTTCGCGGTGTCAAACATCGCGAGTTGCTCAATGATCATCATGTCTATCCCTGGTATGTTATAGTTCATCACGAAGCTCTAATAGCTTGGTGGCAGTGACTATGGAGAACCACCACTATCTCATCTGGAAGATTAACTCCCACTCGATTCAAGCGATTGTAGTACTCATACAATCTGAGCACATGCTCAACGATTGAGCTTTTCTCCCTTAGTTTGCAGGCTTAAGAAACTTGTTAGAGGTCTCATACCTCTTGACGTGGGCACTAGTGTGAAATCCCAATTTCACTCTTTGGAACATATCATATGTTCTATGACGTTTCAAAAACGTCTTTGGCGCCTCAATTCTAAACCGTTAGCATTACGCACTGAACTATCACGTAGTCATCAAAAACGTGTATGTCAGATGTTCGCAACATCCACAGACGACGCTCGAGGTTCAGCACACCGAGCGGTGCATTAAGGACATAACCCTTCTGTGCAGCAATGAGGACAATCCTCAGTTCACGGACCCAGTCCGCATAATTGCTACTATCAACTCTCAACTAAATTTTCTCTAGGAACATATCTAAAACAGTAGAACTAAAGCGTAAACTATGACATAATTTGCAAAGACCTTTTGAGTATGTTCATGATAATTAAGTTCATCTGATTATTTAATGAACTCCCACTTAGATAGACATCCCTCTAGTCATCTAAGGGATACATGATCTGAATAGACTAGACCGTGTCCGATCATCACATGAGACGGACTAGTCATCAACGGTGAACATCTTCATGTTGATCGTATCAACTATACGACTCATGTTCGACCTTTCGGTCTCTTGTGTTCCGAGGCCATGTATGTACATGCTAGGCTCATCAAGTCAACCTAAGTGTTTCGCATGTGTAAATATGGCTTACACCCGTTGTATGCGAATGTTAGAATCTATCACACCCGATCATCACGTGGTGCTTCAAAACAACGAACCTTCGCAACAGTGCACAGTTAGGGGGAATACTTTCTTGAAATTTTAGTGAGGGGTCATCTTATTTATGCTACCGTCGATCTAAGCAACTAAGATGTAAACATGACAAACATCACATGCAAATCATAAAGTGACATGATATGGCCAATATCATCTTGCGCCTTTGATCTCCATCTTCGAGGCGTGGCATGAACACCATCGTCATCGGCATGACACCATGATCTCCATCATCATGATCTCCATCATCGTTCTTCATGAAGTTGCCTCGCCAACTATTACTTATACTACTATGGCTAACGGTTAGCAATAAAGTAAAGTAATTACATGGCGTTTTCATTGACACGCAGGGCATAAATAAATTAAGACAACTCCTATGGCTCCTGCCGGTTGTCATACTCATCGACATGCAAGTCGTGATTCCTATTACAAGAACATGATCAATCTCATACATCACATATATCATTCATCACATCATTTTGGCCATATCACATCACATAGCAAACCCTGCAAAAACAAGTTAGACGTCCTCTAATTGTTGTTACATGTTTTACGTGGCTACTATGGGTTTCTAGCAAGAACGTTTCTTACCTATGCAAAAACCACAATGGTGATATGCCAATTGCTATTTACCCTTAATAAGGACCCTTTTCATCGAATCCGATCCGACTAAAGTGGGAGAGACAGACACCCGCCAGCCACCTTATGCATCAAGTGCATGCCAGTCGGTGGAACCAGTCTCACGTAAGCGTACGTGTAAGGTTGGTCCGGGCCGCTACATCCAACAATGCCGCCGGATCAAGATAAGACTAGTAACGGTAAGAAAATTGAACAAATCATCGCCCACAACTGCTTTGTGTTCTACTCGTGCATAGAATCTACGCATAGACCTAGCTCATGATGCCACTGTTGGGGAACATAGCAATAATTCAAAAAAATTCCTACGTGTCACCAAGATCAATCTAGGAGATACTAGCAACGAGAGAGAGGTAGTGCATCTTCATACCCTTGAAGATCGCTAAGTGGAAGCGTTACAAGAACGCGGTTGATGGAGTCATACTCACGGCGATTCAAATCGCGGAAGATCTGATCTAGCGCCGAACGGACGGAGCCTCCACGTTCAACACACGTACAGCCTGGGGACGTCCCCTCATTCTTGATCCAGCAAGAGGAGAGGAGAAGTTGAGGGAGAATTCCGGTAGCACGACGGCGTGGTGGTGGAGTTTGTGGTATTCCTGCAGGGCTTCGCCAAGCTCTACGGAGGAGAAGGAAGAGTTGGAGGAGGGAGGTGCTGCGCCAGGGAAGGGGTCTAGATTTCTGGCAGCCCTCCCAACCCCACTATTTATAGGAGAAGGGGAGAGGGGGCCAACCCCTTCAGATCCCATCTAGGGGAGGGGTGGCAGCCAGGGAGGGAACCCTAGATGGGTTTTGGGCGCCCCCACCCCTAGGAGACTTGCCCCCCAAGCCAGGAGGGGAGGCTGCCCTAGGGGAGGCGCCCCCAGCTCTCCTAGTTACGTGAGATGGGGTGGAAGGGGCGCACAGCCCCTTAGTGGGCTGGTGTGCCCCTTCCCCTTGGCCCGTAAGGCCCCCAAACACTTGCCGGGGCCTCCGAAACCACTTTCGGACACGCTGGTCATCACCCGGTACCCCTAGAACAATTTCGGACTCCAATACCCTTCATCCAGTATATCAATCTTCACCTCCGGACCATTCTGGAACTCCTCGTCATGTCCGGGATCTCATACGGGACTCTGAACAACCTTGAGTAACCACATACTATTTCCCATAACAACTCTAGCGTCACCGAACCTTAAGTGTGTAGACCCTATGGGTTCGGGAACCATGCAGACATGACCGAGACATCCCTCCGGCCAATAACCAATAGCAGGATCTGGATACCGATATTGGCTCCCACATGTTCCACGATGATCTCATCGGATGAACTACGATGTCGGGGATTCAATCAATCCCGTATACAATTCCCTTTGTCAATAGGTATGTTACTTGCCCGAGATTCGATCGTCGGTATCGCAATACCTTGTTCAATCTCGTTACCGGCAAGTCAATTTACTCGTTCTGTAACGCATGATCCCGTGCCTAACTCCTTAGTCACATTGAGCTCATTATGATGATGCATTACCGAGTGGGCCCAGAGATACTTCTCCATCATACGGAGTGACAAATCCCAGTCTCGATTCGTGCCAACCCAACAGACACTTTCAGAGATACCTGTAGTGCACCTTTATAGCCATCCAGTTACGTTGTGACGTTTGGTACACCCAAAGTATTCCTACGGTATCCCGGAGTTGCACAATCTCATTGTCTAAGGAAACAATACTTGACATTAGAAAAGCTTTAGCAAACGAACTACACGATCTTGTGCTACGCTTAAGATTGGGTCTTGTCCATCACATCATTATCCTAATGATGTGATCCCGTTATCAATGACATCCAATGTCCATGGTCAGGAAACCATGACCATCTATTGATCAACGAGCTAGTCAACTAGAAGCTTACTAGGGACATGTTATGGTCTATGTATTCACACATGTATTACGGTTTCCAGTTAATACAATTATAGCATGAACAATAGACAATTATCATGAACAAGGAAATACAATAATAACCATTTTATTATTGCCTCTAGGGCATATTTCCAACATGTCTTCCACCGTAATTATAATTGTTTCATCCACATGCATGCGGGTTAGCTAGTTTCCCTTTACTAATTAACCTTCTTGTGTTTCCAAGGTCCTGTGAACATTCCACCACCTATATTTGAAAATTTTATTCACGAGCATGAGGACGAGCAGGACCCATATACTCAGTGGCGCCTGGCAACTTATTCTGATGGATCACCTCTTCTTGTCTGTATACGGGACATTGCTGATGTTACTAAGGAAGCAGGTGTTGTCTCGTATGGTCACACTCTCTAGACCTATTCCAACATCCGTTGCAGGGTATTCGGGATGGATACTGGTGTACTAGCGCCAACACCTTCTCCATGCTTCGGTATTGAAAGTCTTGGAGGAAACTAGCTCTTCCTTGGACAAAACTATCCAATGATGGTGGAAGGCGATCCAGCAGCTGTTGACACAACGTTACTACCATTTATGAGAAGCAACTATATCTATACCTTGGACATTACTATGCTTCCCTACCGTCCCAATATGGGTATTGAAATAGGCCGCTTCAGCCAGGATGATCAGTCCTGCATTGATCTCGAGATTGACAGTAGCCGGCCCTTCCCAGAGAATCACTTCTGGTTCAAAGCAAGCGTTTCCAATGCCAACGAGTGGTTGAGCTGAAGTTCATTTCATTGCTTTGTTATTTGTTGTGTGAGAAAAACTTCACTAGAATGTTTTGTTGGAAATGATCTATAATCCAACGTGTATCCTCGTTGTCGTTGTGGGTTGATGACTTGTTATATGTAATCAATGGTACATTTGCATATGCGTCCATGAACTCACGCTTGCTAGTGGTGTCCATATGAACAGTGCTAGTGATTTGAGTTGCAAAAATTAGATAGTGATAGTGATTTATAGCTGCATATTTTGAAAATCGTAGTGTTACAAGGTTGACAAATGGCAATGTTACTAGATAAAAAATGTCAAACTTTCCAGTTTGAGAAATGGCAATGTACCCAAAATGACAGATATGCAAATCTTACCCAATTGTTTGTACGTGGTTACACACGGGTCATGCAAAGCAACCATTTGCGTTGAAGGGATGCAGAAATCCTACTCGGCACATTTTCCCTTGGCTTCCCGGGGAAGCTGTCGGTTTGCATACGGGTGTTCTAACTAAAACATTTGTGATGAGTGTTTTATATTTAAAAACTGTTGACTTTTTTTCAAAAGAAATTTTTTTGATAAGTCTGTACATTAAGAGAGAAAAACGCAAGTTCTTTCAAACCATATCTTCGTTTAGTCACACTGCGAATTTATATTCATATGATCGAGAATTCAATATACAGTATTAAACCCCAAAAAAACTATTTTCGGCAGCGGCGGAGGCGGCGTGCCCCGCCGTCGTTGTCGTTGTCGTCCTCCGGGACGCCGTTGTTGAAGTATTCAAGGCAACACAAATTGTTCTTCACTTGTAAATCAAACATCATGTCATCGCGCGATTGACAGACGGGGCGTGAGTGGACGGCAACTGGCGCCGCTGAGAGGTAGCGGTCGACGGCAGCGTCCCATGCCGCTGAGAGGGGGGGGTGCATGGGCACGGGCACGGGCACGGCGGGTGCAGCCAAACGCACGGGGACCGGTGCCGTGGTGGGTGGAGGGGCGCGGACGGGCGCAGTGGATGCAGCCAAATGGACGGGGGCCGGCGGCACGGTTGGTGGAGGGGCGCGCACGAGCACGGGCGCTGGCATGTACACAAGCTCGCGCGGGTCTGCGGAGAGTTCGTTGCCGCCCACGGCTTCCAGCTCAGCGATAGTGCTCGGCGACCAGTCCGTCAATGCTACGGGGATGGTAGCTGGCGCGGGCGCGTGGATGGGAGCTGGAACAGGAACGAGGGCAGCAACCCCCGCGGCCAGCTCGTTCTGGGCCATGTCCATGAGGCCCCATTCCTCCTTATTTTCTATCTCCTCCGGCTCGGAGTTGACTTCACCAAACTTGAAGACTAGTGGCAGACGTTAAATAGGGCACCATCGAAATCCTTTGAGACGACACCTTATGAACTGTGGTTTGGAAAGAAACCAAAGTTGTCGTTTCTTAAAGTTTGGGGCTGTGATGCTTATGTGAAAAAGCTTCAACCTGATAAGCTCGAACCCAAATCGGAGAAATGTGTCTTCATAGGATACCCAAAGGAAACTATTGGGAACACCTTCTATCACAGATCTGAAGGCAAGACTTTTGTTGCTACATTTGGATCCTTTCTAGAGGAGTTTCTCTCGAAAGAAGTGAGTGGGAGGAAAGTAGAACTTGATGAGGTAACTGTACCTGCTCCCTTATTGGAAAGTAGTTCATCATAGAAACCGGTTCCTGTGACACCTACACCAATTAGTGAGGAAGTTAATGATGATGATCATGAAACTTAAGATCAAGTTGTTACTGAACCTCGTAGATCAACCAGAGTAAGACCCACACCAGAGTGGTACAGTAATCCTGTTCTGGAGGTTATGTTACTAGACCATGACGAATCTACGAACTATGAAGAAGCGATGGTGAGCCCAGATTCCACAAAATGACTTGAGGCCATGAAATCTGAGATGGGATCCATGTATGAGGACAAAGTGTGGACTTTGGTTGACTTGCCCGATGATCAGCAAACCATTGAGAATAAATGGATCTTCAAGAAGACTGACGCTGATGGTAATGTTACTATCTATTAAGCTCGACTTGTTGCAAAAGGTTTTCGACAAGTTCAAGGGATTGACTATGATGAGACTTCCTCACCCGTAGCGATGCTTAAGTCTGTCCGAATCATGTTAGCAATTGCCGCATTTTATGATTATGAAATTTGGCAAATGGGAGTCAAAACTGCATTCCTGAATGGATTTCTGGAAGAAGAGTTGTATATGATGCAACCGGAAGGTTTTGTCAATCCAAGGGAGGTAACAAAGTGTGCAAGCTCCAGCGATCCATTTATGGACTGGTGCAAGCCTCTCGGAGTTGGAATAAACGCTTTGATAGTGTAATCAAAGCATATGGTTCTATACATACTTCTGGAGAAGCCTGTATTTACAAGAAAGTGAGTGGGAGCTCTGTAGCATTTCTGATATTATATGTGGATGACATATTGCTGATTGGAAATGATATAGAATTTCTGGATAGCATAAAAGGATACTTGAATAAGAGTTTTTCAATGAAAGACCTCGGTGAAGCTGCTTATATATTGGGCATCAAGATCTATAGAAATAGATCAAGATGCTTAATTAGACTTTCACAAAGCACATACCTTGACAAAGTTTTGAAGAAGTTCAAAATGGATGTAGCAAAGAAAGGGTTCTTGCCTGTGTTACAAGGTGCAAAGTTGAGTAAGACTCAATGCCTGACCACTGCAGAAGATAGAGAGAAGATGAAAGATGTTCCCTCTACTTCGGCCATAGGCTCTATCATGTATGCAATGTTGTGTACCAGACCTGATGTGTGCCTTGCTATAAGTCTAGCAGGGTGGTACCAAAGTAATCCAGGAGTGGATCAGTGGACAGCGGTCAAGAACATCCTGAAATACCTAAAAATGACTAAGGATATGTTTCTCGTTTATGGAGGTGACAAAGAGCTAGTCGTAAACGGTTATGTCGACGCAAGCTTTGACACTGATCCGGACGATTCTAAATCGCAAACCGGGTACGTGTTTATATTGAACGGTGGAGCTGTCAGTTGGTGCAGTTCTAAACAAAGCGTTGTGGCGGGATCTGCGAGTGAAGCGGAGTACATAGCTGCTTCAGAAGCAGCAAATGAAGGAGTCTGGATGAAGGAGTTCATATCCGATCTAGGTGTCATACCTAGTGCATGGGGTCCAATGAAAATCTTTTGTGACAATACTGGTGCAATTGCCTTGGCAAAGGAATCTAGTTCACAAGAGAACCAAGCACATCAAGAGACGCTTCAACTCCATCCGAGATCAAGTTTAGGTGGGAGACATAGAAATTTGCAAGATACATACGGATCTGAATGTTGCAGAGCCGTTGACTAAGCCTCCTCCATGAGAAAAACATGATCAACACCAAGGCTCCACGGGTGTTAGAATCATTACTGTGTAATCTAGATTATTGACTCTAGTGCAAGTGGGAGACTGAAGGAAATATGTCCTAGAGGCAATAATAAAGTTATTATTTATTTCCTTATATCATGATAAATGTTTTTATTCATGCTAGAATTGTATTAACCGGAAACATAATACTTGTGTGAATACATAGACAAACAGAGTGTCACTAGTATGCCTCTACTTGACTAACTCGTTAATCAAAGATGGTTATGTTTCCTAGCCATAGACATTAGTTTTCATTTGATTAACGGGATCACATCATTAGGAGAATGATGTGATTGACTTGACCCATTCCATTAGCTTAGCACCCGATCGTTTAGTATGTTGCTATTGCTTTCTTCATGACTTATACATGTTCCTATAACTATGAGATTATGCAACTCCCGTTTACCGGAGGAACACTTTGGGTACTACCAAACGTCACAACGTAACTGGGTGATTATAAAGGAGTACTACAGGTGTCTCCAATGGTACTTGTTAGGTTGGCATATTTCGAGATTAGGTTTTGTCACTCCGATTGTCGGAGAGGTATCTCTGGGCCACTTGGTAATGCACATCACTATAAGCCTTGCAAGCATTGCAACTAATATGTTAGTTGTGGGATTATGTATTACGGAACGAGTAAAGAGACTTGCTGATAACGAGATTGAACTAGGTATTGAGATACCGACGATCGAATCTCGGGCAAGTAACATACCGATGACAAAGGGAACAATGTATGTTGTTATGCGGTTTGACCGATAAAGATCTCCGTAGAATATGTGGGAGCCAATATGAGCATCCAGGTTCCGCTATTGGTTATTGACTGGAGACGTGTCTCGGTCATGTCTACATAGTTCTCGAACCTGTAGGGTCCGCACGCTTAAAGTTCGATGACGGTTATATTAAGAGTTTATGTGTTTTGATGTACCGAAGGTAATTAGGAGTCCCGGATGGGATCACGGACATGACGAGGAGTCTCGGAATGGTCGAGACATAAAGATTGATATATTGGAATGTTATATTCGAACACCGGATAAGTTCCGGCGGTTATCTGATATAAACCGAAGAAACCGGGGGGTTACTGGAACCCCCCGGGGGGTTATTGTGCCTCATGGGCCCAAGTGGTGGAAGAGGAGAGGCGGAAGGAGGTGGCGCACGGCCCCCTTGCCCCAATTCGAATTGGTAAAGGGAAGGGGGCGGCGGCCCCCCTTCTCCTTCCTTCTCTCCACCTCCTCCTTCCCCCTTCTCCTAGTTGGAATTGGAAAGGGGGCAGAACCTACTTGGAGTAGGATTTCCCCCCCCCTTGGGCGCGCCTCCTCCCCTTGGCCGGCCCCCTCCTCCTCCCCCCTTTATATATGGAGGAGGGGGCACACCATAGACACAACAATTGATCTCTTTGATCTCTTAGCCGTGTGCGGTGCCCCCTCCACTATAATCCACCTCGATAATATCGTAGCGGTGCTTAGACGAAGGCCTGCGTCGGTAGAACATCATCATCGTCACCACACCATCGTGCTGACGGAACTCTCCCTCAAAGCTTGGCTGGATCGGAGTTTGAGGGACGTCTTCGAGTTGAACATGTGCAGAACTCGGAGGTGCCATGCGTTCGGTACTTGATCGGTCGGATCATGAAGACGTACGACTACATCAACCGCGTTGTGCTAACGCTTCCTCTTTCGGTCTACGAGGGTACGTGGACACACTCTCCCCTCTCGTTGCTATGCATCACCATGATCTTGCGTGTGTGTAGGAATTTTTTCGAAATTACTTCGTTCCCCAACCCAAGCATGCACACAGTTGTTATTCGCAAAGCATGTGTGATGTCAGACACTATCACATACGGTGCCGGAAAACTAAACGTGTGTGATTGTCTACCT
This sequence comes from Triticum urartu, assembly GCF_056163025.1. Taxonomy (NCBI): domain Eukaryota; kingdom Viridiplantae; phylum Streptophyta; class Magnoliopsida; order Poales; family Poaceae; genus Triticum; species Triticum urartu. Next base: position 152,733,234 of record NC_141878.1, read on the forward strand.
ATCATACACGGTTTATAATCATGAACTATTTGTGATGTTCTAGGCATCGTAAATCTCCCGTGCCTGGAATCTGCCTAGAATCTGCCTGGAAAGCTCCCATGCCTAGAATCTGCCTAGTTTTAGGCAGAACCACAAAACTCCGACTGCGATGGCAATGTGAGCACAAACGAGTAGCAAGGATGAAGTGTTTGCGATATTCGAGATATCGGAAACAGTTATACAGGGACAACTGTATGCATCAAGGCTCCCTATCCCCGATGGTTTCTGGGTCGTGTGGAAAGGACCCCCCTATCGCCCACACTTACTTGGAGACGGTTCCATATGCCGTCGCGGAAAGGGGTTAAAAACCGTTTGTTTAGGACCGATGCGCACCATTCAGTTATTAAAGATCCAAGTTGAAAACCAATGCTACTTCATGGCTGTCATGGAAATGGTGGTTGTGGCTTGCCTGGGGCTGAAGAAGGCTCCAGGAAGAGGTGCGGAACGATCGTGGAAAGAATCGCCGGAAAAGGTTCCCTCTCGGAGGGGGCTGACAAGGGGCAAGTGTAAAATGGTCATTTCCATTATGTCAAACCATAGTCAAAATGATACCAAAAGTTCGAGCTCGAAGAGATGAAGGTGTGGGCGTTGGATTCACCTTAATTGGAGTCTCGAGCAAAACGTTGTAGCCCGACGAAGTTCAGGGACCAATCTGTAAAATAACTTCTACAAATAGGCCCCTGAGCTGAAAAACAGAAAGCGTAAAAGCTAAGAATACGCTTACTAACAGAGAAAATGTATTCTTGGCCGAAGGATGAGGAAAATACGCTTTCGGGCTAGAGGAAACATACTCAGAGCCGAAGAGCCCGAGAATATGCTTTTAGTAAAGCAAAAACGCACTTTGGAGTTTCCGCTTCCACTTAAATGACGTGGAAAGGGGGGGCAAGGTGTTGTGTGGCCGATGGGTGGGGGCCACTCCGTCCACGACCAGCTGGCAGGGCGACGGCGTCGTCTCCAAGCTCCAGCGCCCGACGGGGCAGAGCAAGGGCGCGACTCCGGCGGGGCTCACCGGCGCTGTAGGCAACCTCCCGCGGCGCTCCGCCTATGGATGGACTCAGGATGGAGAGCTGTATACGAAGGGGTAAGTCACGCCCGCCGACGAGGGATGAGGCAGCAGCAGCACTGACGCCTGCGGAGGAGGTCGTCGGCCGGTCTTGAAGACGAGGCTATGAAGGTTCCGGCGACGAATGGAGATGTGGGGAGGAGCTAAGGGGTCCGGGCGGTCCTCAGGTGAGGTCAGGAGGGAGGGAGAGGGCTCGGTTGTCCCAAATTTTGGAGGAGGCCAGAGGCGACCATGGCGGAAATGGAGGGCAACGGAAGCTCCTCGAGCTCGAGGAAGTAGCTAGGCGGGATTTTGGGAGGTGGTGAGGATGAGTGCTGAGCCCGGACGAGGCCAGGGTGGGCATACATAGCCGTGCGAGGACATGGCCGAGCTGGCATCACCGCGGACGCGTGGCGGGCGCTACGGACGCGTGTGCTCGTGCATGGGCTCGAAGGTACAAGACGGGGGGAAACATGGGAGAGTCTCACGGGGCGGAGGCTGCCAAGGAAGCACAGGGAGGAAGCGGCCGAGGCACGGACAAAGCCGGTCGGCTACAGCTCGCCCGTGGACGCTCACTGTTCGATGACGGCGACGGCTCACCAGGGAAGAAGACGGAGGGGGAAATGGCTCCACGAGAACAGCGACCACGCGTGCTAGCTGTTAGACACGCTAACGCGCACGAAGACGACGAGAGGAGGAGGGGCTCGAAGCAAACGACACTTAACTCGCGTCCATGGTGTGCCAGGGCGGTGGTCACCGCGTGAGCTGGCGCAAGAGGTTGCACCCGGGTCAGCCGACCATGTCTGCACGATAGGTCACAGCAAGGAGAAAGCCAAGAGGGAAAGAAATGAGCACAGGGGCTTAATTGTTGAATATGGCTTGCAGTGTTTCAGTCGCACAGCAAGGTGTTTGTTTTTTGCTGTGACTCACATGCTTGGCATTCACGACTGAGCTTTGACTGGGGTTTATCACTCAATAAGGTGACTAAGATGGCATGGTTTAAGCTCAAGAGGAGGAGTTTAGGTAGCACTTGCTGTAGAAAGTGCCACACTGGCCAGATTTGGGAAATAAGAAGGGGCACTCACATGAAGAAGCCACCTGAGCTGAAAATGAATCATGGCAGGATGCTTTGTGAATATGAGAGTGCCATAAAAACTTCATGCCATTTGGCCAAGCCAAAATGGTACTTCCTTCATACAACACGTCTCTGGACAGAAACTTAGGAAAAATCCTGAGAGAAATTGGCTGGACAAATTGAACCCAAATTTTGTGGAGATAGGTTAAATGGGTAGGATAAGGCCTGGGAAAATTTTCAGCCATGGAGCAATATAAAATATACTTGCTTCACTAACTAAAAATTTGGACAGAAACAAAGATTTGATACTCAGCTCACACGGATGCATTGCACGAGCTCAAATCTTGAGGAGGGCTTGGCGCTATGAAGGACCATGCAAAATTTCAACTCAATTGGGTTAACCTAGCTAGCACTTCCTTCACAACCAATTCCCTCAGACAGGAACTTTGAAAACTTGCTCAGGAATATTTTCTAGGCAAATTAAGTTGCATTTTGGCATGAGGCAATTATTTGGACATGAAAAGGTGTCCAAAATGTTTGGGTCAATTGGGCAAAGGTAAATGGCACTTGCTTCACAAACTGCCATTCAGGACATAATAGGAAAGGAATTGTTGGTGGAATATTTTTGAACATGACAATGAAAAGTTTTGCCATATTTGAGGAAGATATGACCCAAACAATTTATAAGAATTATTTGGGAATTTTAGAAGTGGTGGAAATATAGGTTTCTTCACAACCTAGGGTAAAAGGATTATTCCTTTAACAGAAAAAGGAATATTCCCTAGAAGAAGAATATTGGGTTTGGTCCAAGATGGAAAGGGCAAGGTTTTGGGAAGGGTTTGTGGAGGACAAGCTACTCTGGGAAGAAAGAAGAGGTCATCTTCTATAGTTTCCAGACCACATAGCCACGAAAAAAGAAAATTCAAGCAAAACCCACAGAAAATCAAAAGAAAAAGAAAGGGTAAAAAACAGGCTGTGACAACTCTTCCCCCCTTAAAGAAATCTCGTCCTCGAGATTTGGTTGCTCAGAGAACAAGTATGAATATATCTGACCTTAAGGAAACCGTTTCCAACTCAGGTATCCTATTTCCTTCTTTAGTTATTGTTCCCCACTGAATTTCATATGACGAGACTGCCTGGCTCTAGGATGGTTTGCTTCACTGTATCCACATTCAGACAGATCTTACCTTGCTTGCTCATGCTTATACATGATTCAATTATTTTCATATCTGCTGACTTAGCTGAGATTACCATGACTTAAATATATGTCCGTCTCACAAACCTGAGGGTAATTTCCGATGGTTGTGTCTGTACTGACAACCTTTCATGAATTGGTGATAAGATTTTCCTGATGAACACCCAAGCTCTGATTCCTTGCATTGGGTTTCTTCACTAAATGCAGGTCCTTTGGGTTCCAAACTGTGAGTTGAGGCATAACCGTTTCCTGACAGATTCTGACTCATCGCAGGAATTTCTGACTCATCCTGGCTGGTTCTACTGTCTTGAGTCTCAGATTTATACCAAATATTTTACTGTCGCTTGTCATGTTTAGAATAAGGGGTGTGACCTTATATGATAATATCCTCATCCTTGACTAATGGTGGCTCTGGCGGAATTTTTTTTTCCAGACAGGCTATCCTTCGGTGATTCACATAAGTGAGGGCACATGCTTCGAGACGGTTATTCCTCATACTGATCATTCATTCTGTCGGTATATCCATGGGGATAGTAGGATGTATGATGTTTTACCATAATCACTGGAATCAGACTGTTGAATTGACCTTCGGTCTGACTTCACAACCCAGATATTCGATACTGACAAACTTGAGCATATGCGGTTAACTGAGCGGGTTGTCTGGATATGGGTTCCTTACCAAAATTGAGTAGACCCCTTGGGTGAATATTCATGATGATCGATGCTGACTCAGACTATCCGGGGTCTCGGCACCATATGGTTCATGCAACCATTTTCATACCTACACCATTGGTCTGGCTCCCTCATTGTTGTTTTCTTGGTCTAGATCCTTGGTTGAAAGAGCTTTATCATATTGCTTCTTCGTGTGACCATGGATACTGTCGGGTGTAACATTCTGACAGGTGTACCTTTATTCTCATCTCCTGACATGGTAATATTGTTTCGATGGCAAGTTCATCACCTCTCAAGTTCTGACCGTAGGGAAATGATAATCTGAACCCTTGCAAGAAATCGACAAATAAATCAGTTACCACCAGAATGATCTTTACAACTCAGATCCGGGACATCACTGAAATAGCTCAACCATAGCTCAAGACGGCCAAAAGGCAGCTCAGAGCATGAGACCGTGTTGATAAGAAGAAAGTGGCAGTTCCCCCAGACAGCCGAAAAGCAGCTAAGAGTAAAGGGCCATTGTCACAAAAAGAAACTCAACAGCTGTACGAGACAGCTGGGAAGCAGCTCAGAACTCGCGACAGTTGTTGAATAGAGAAATATAAAGTTGGCATCCACCCCGTATGGCCAAAAACAGCTCAGATCACAGGCGTGGTGCCGACACTAGAGAAAAATAGACAAGGGCTCATCAGGATCGTATTCTAGGTTCACCGATACTTATATAGAGCTCAGTGTTGTCGTTAATCTTCATAGTCCTTTGTCACACTAAGGTGTATATCTGACTTCCTTAACATATATCTGAGAATCTGATTCCCGAGGCAGACTTGTGTTCTGACTGATTCTTGCTTCTGACCAACTGTTGCGGATCTGATTCTGCCATCTGTTGTCAATTCACAATGTACTATCTTGCACTAGTGCCATACTGAGGACGATTGGATGACTTATGCTGGAAAGCATTGAGAGTATCTTGCTGAGGAAGACTGGGTATCGTGCTGCAGAAGCTTCTCATTGTGATATGCAGACTGATTACCACATATGCATACCATCTTAATATCTCTACTCTTGATTACTTGCATGAAACAGGGTTTGCTGGACTATCCTCCTTTCTGAGTATTGAGTACATGGCACATTCTTGCTTTCTTCCAGGTATATCATGTTTCATAATCATCCTCAAAGAAGAATCAAACCTTATATCCGAACCATTCCTTTGACTGAGTTTATACTGTTGGTCTGGCACAAAGCTGATCTTCTTGCTGATTTGATCATTTCTGTCATGAAGAGTGCACCCTGAGGCAAACTTGATAATCCGTACTTTTGTAAAGAGTGCATGCTAATACAAACATGATACTGACTGTCCATCCAGGGTTCCTTTGGCATTCAGACGAGATATTACAAATTTCATTGCTGATAACTTTATTCCGTTTATCTGAGCTTCCAAGTATTTGAATTCCTTACTGATTCTTCAGGTCTGGTGTTGGTTGGCGAGCAACTTTAATAAGGGGAAAATAATTCCACACCGAAGGCCCAAAGAAAGAAGCAAAATAAATTACTAAAACAAAAGCACACAAGCATACAAATAATATAAATAATCAAGCAACATCACATATTACTGCTACTTACACAATAATATGCATCCACACCTAAGCACACAAATCTCGCGGAAACTCCGGTATTGCGGTCTATTATGCGGTGACGGTGTGCATGAAAGTGAATCTACGTGTGGAAGGAGTTGGTGTAACCAAGGCTACACCAAGCGCTGGCTGAACTCTGGTTGCAACTGGAGGAATAAATAGGGGGCGGACATGGCGATTATGTAGCAAGACACGAAGGGGAACCGTACATGTCCAATGAATTGGATGACTAGGTAAGGTAGCAGTGGTAGACTAGGCTTGCTGGAATTGCCCTTTTTCTGATAACAAAGATCAGCAAGGGTTGCCAAAATGGCGGGATGGAAGGCACGATTCGGGATAGAAGCATGGCTATCACCAAAATAATATTGGTGGGTGACGGGAAGATATCGACGCGATATCTGAGCATAACTCATGCAAATGGTGTCTGAAACACTTGGCACCAGGGCATCACTCTGCTGGGACAGAGATGACGCCAAACACCGAAGAGCATGTATGCAAAGAAGGATGGTGCAGGTAGTGGATCGAAACTGATACCACCTACACTCACAAGATCAACTATTAGCAACTAGATATTAATCTATATGCATGCTATGCAACAAACAAATGCAGCAATCAAGTGCAACAAATCAACCAAACTCTATACTACCGCATTCTAACGTTCACGCGGGCTAGGGCGTCCAACAGCCAGACCTGCTTTGATACCAAGCCTGTGGCATCCCGGCTCAGAGAAACCGGAATGCCCCATATTCTAGCCCAGAGATCAAGGAGAAGTCTTCTGGAATACGGCACTGCTTAGCATAGAACAAATTAGCTCTTTATTACAATCTATATGGGTACAAGGGGTTTACATCGCCATGGCGAAACTATGTGTGCCACGGTTGCTCCATGCAATCAGCAGAACAACATGAAGCAGCGGAATGACTACTATCAGCGGAACAACAACGACGGTGCTAAACTCCACTCCGCAGAGACTCTGGCTGGAACGCTTATCCTAGCTCACAAACAAGGAATCCACGGCAAACAAGTAATCAAATCCGGCATGACCTGCAAACTGGCATGACATGCCAGGTCAGTACATTGAATGTACTTGCAAGCTCACAGCAACCAACAGCAATCAAGATAGACTATAGCATGGCAATTACATGTTAACAAGGATTAACATGACGCTATCAGAACAATATATCATGAGCAAGATGATAAAGCTAGAATAATATGAGCATGGCATGAACATATGAACATGATAATACTAGCATGCAACAGGATGAATCTATCATGCACCAACTTACTCTGCTCGGGTTACCTCGTAACCATCACATGCATCACTTACCGTCACGGATATCACACGATCATCCCAGGATCCAATCAAGCTTGGTATTACAATACCGTAGTAATCATTATACGACCACAAGGAGCTTGACCTTTACCCTTGACTCTCGCATAATACCACAAATATTCAACAACTTGGTATCCTCGATACCACGGTGATCCTTACTCAATCACAAACAATCTCTTTCTCATCACCGAACCAGGGTAGTTATTAAGCACATTATTATTATTACTATTGACCCATAGTGTGACTGACTATGAACTGGGCCCCTATCCACGGGCGCGGCTATCGATAGATTTAATACACAATGTGCAGAGGTTAGCACACTGTACCCACACCATAGAACCCATGGCCTCGCACTCCCATTCGGGTGGACCAACGGCGTTCCGACAAAACCGATCTACTGCCATGACATTCTCCCGGCCACTCCGACCAACTCCCATTTGGGCTAAGTCATGGGTGGCCCCGTGCCTACCAAAGGCATCAACGGCCACCGTCGTGGCAAAACAAAAACGGTCCCAAACAGGGACAAAAGCATGCAAAACAACTCGGGCACACAAGGCTTATGCCGTCCTACGAGGCCAAGGTAGCACCCGCGCATAACCTTCCCTTGTTGGAGGCACCGGCGAGAGGCATGACAGTAGACCCAGTTAGGACCCCCCTTAAGGCAAGAGTGGTTGCATGGGTCAGCTCGATTTGGTGGCACCATGACTCAGCCAACAGTTGTTCAAGTTCATTATTATCCTGTTAAACTTGAATGCAATATGCTGAGAAATGATAAAAATAACATGATGCAACTATAATGCATGAACATGATATCAACATAAGCATGGGGGTGCATCACAATCAACGAGCATAAGAACAACATTTAACCATTTATCCAGATGAGCATGGCATACTGACGAGCATGAAAATCACAACTAGAACACTACTCATAGCATAACATGACCACTAGCATCAACAATAAATACCATGAAATTACATAACGACAAAACTACCATGCAAGCATTTAACCAATTGGGTGCAAAAGAACATGCACAACCACGATACTCGGAACAAACGATAGTCGTGCACCGAATACCATCACCAACATGTACTATTACCCAGCATGGCCAATATTAAAGTAATACTAGTATGAAGAACATAATAACAGAGTGCAAGAAAACATGGCATGACGGTAACCACCGATCCATCAGCATAACCGAAATAACGACATCAGTAGTAAAACGAACAGACAATTATTAAAGATTCAAGTTGAAAACCAATGCTACTGCATATCTATCATGCATATGGTGGTTGTGGCTTGCCCGCAAGGTGAAGAAGTCTCCGGGAAGAGGTGCGAAACGATCGCGGAAAGAATCACCAGAAAAGGTTCCCTCTCGGAGGGGGCTGATTAGGGGCAAGGGTAAAATGGTCATTTCCAGTATGTCAAACCATAGTGAAAATGATACCAAAAGTTTGTGCTCGAAGAGACGAAGATGCGGGCATTGGATTAACCTTAATCGGAGTCTCGAGCAAAAAGTTATAGCCCGACGAAGTTTAGGGACCAATCTGTAAAGTAACTTCTACAAATAGGCCCCTAGGCTGAAAAACAGAAAGCGTAAAAGCTGAGAATACGCTTACTAACAGAGAAAACGTATTCTTGGTGGAAGGATGAGGAAAATACGCTTTCTGGCTAGAGGAAACGTACTCAGAGCCGAAGAGCCCCAGAATACGCTTTTAGTAAAGCAAAAACGCACTCTGGAGTATCTGCTTCCACTAAAATGACGTGGCAAGGCGGGGCCAGGCATTGTGTGGCTGATGGGTGGGGGCGATGGGTCCACGACCAACTAGCAGGGCGGCGGCGGCGGCGTCGTCTCCAAGCTCCAGCGCCTGACGGGGCAGAGCAAGGGCGCGACTCCGGCGGGGCTCACCGGCGCTGTAGGCCACCTCCCGTGGCGCTCCTCCTACATATGGACTCGGGATGGAGAGCCGCATCCGAAGGGGTAGGCCACGACCACCGACAAGAGACGAGGCAGCAGCAGCACTGACGCCGTCGGAGGAGGTCGTCAGTCGGAGATGAAGACGAGGCTATGGAGGTTCTGGCGACGAATGGAGATGTGGCGGAGGAGCTACGGGGTCCGGGCGGTCCTCGGGTGAGGTCAGGAGGGAGGGGGAGGGCTTGATTGTCACAAATTTTGGAGGAGGCCAGAGGCGGCCATGGCGACAATGCAGGGCAACGGAAGCTCCTCGAGCTCGGGGAAGTAGCTAGGCAGGGTTTTGGGGGGTGGTGAGGATGAGTGTTAGCCCGGACGAGGCCGAGGTGGGCATAAATAGTCATGCGAGGGCATGGCCGAGCTGGCGTCGCCACAGACGTGTGGCAGGCGCCGCGGACGGGTGTGCTTGTGCATGGGCTCGAAGGTAGACGACGGGGGAAACAGGGGAGAGTCTCACGGGGCGGAGGCGGCCAAGGAAGCACGGGGAGGAAGCGGCCGAGGCGCGGACAGAGCCGGTTGGCTACATTTCGCCCATGTACGCTCATTGTTCGATGACGGGGATGACTCACCGGGGAAGAAGCCGGAAGGGGAAATGTCTCCACGGGACCGACGACAACGCGTGCTAGCTGTTAGACACTGTTGGTGTCAAAACCGGCGGATCTCGGGTAGGGGGTCCCGAACTATGCGTCTAAGGTTGATGGTAACAGGAGACAGGGGACACGATGTTTTACCCAGGTTCGGGCCCTCTCTATGGAGGTAATACCCTACTTCCTGCTTGATTGATCTTGATGAATATGAGTATTAAAAGAGTTGATCTACCACAAGAACGTAATGGCTAAACCCTAGAAGTCTAGCCTGTATGACTACGGTAATGAGTATGTCCCCTCCGGACTAAGTCCTCTGGTTTATATAGACACCGGGAGGATCTAGGGTTACACAAGGTCGGTTACAAAGAAGGGAATCTACATATTCCGTCGCCAAGCTTGCCTTCCACGCCAAGGTGAGTCCTATCCGGAAACGGATACAGTCTTCGTATCTTCACAGCCCATCAGTCCAGCCCATGGCCAACAAGCCGGACGCCCGAGGACCCCTTAGTTCAGGACTTCCTCAGTAGCCCCTGAACCTGGGATCAATGACAAGGTATCCGACGCGTAGTTCTATCTTCAGCATTGCAAGGCGGGTTCCTCCTTCTGAACTCCAAAATAGTCTTCGGACGAATTGATCGTGTGTGGACCTGTAACACACAGCTGTAGAGAGTATAGCCTTTCATGAATCCGATCTGCTGACAATCTTAATGTGACGTCACGCTTTCCCGGCCATTATCTTGAACTGTTTCCCATCCCGCTGTTCCACATTTCGGGGTGTGGTTTTTATTGGCATGTCTTGTCGAAGCACATATCGTGTCCCCTTATTGCGGGATTTTCATCAATGCGAGCATGGGCAACCCAACCATCCTGCGGGAAAGATTCCTTAGGAATAGATAGGTTCTTAGGCTTAGGAGGAGGCATTCAATACCCGCGGCCTTTATAAAGGAACCAAGGGCCGTCTTTTTTATGCCAAACTTCTCCTCAGCCTTCCCAACCTCGAGTTCTAGCACCCAAGGTTCGACTTCATCACTTCAAGCCTCCCCATCATATCCGGACCCAGCCCTCAAGGCCAATGGGCAGCTTCCTCCGTAACAGAGGAGGATATTGCAAAGCTTCGGGCGGCCAGATACTTGACTGCGGAGGTCCACCACAGGCTCCCTGCTCAAGGACAGATTATTGCGACCCCCAGATCTGGCGAGAGGGTCGTCTTCATCTCCCACTTCCTCCGAGGGCTAGGGTTCGCTCTTCACCCTTTCGTCCAGGGGATAATGTTTTATTATGGACTAGATTTCCATGATCTAGCTCCGGACTCTTTCCTTCACGTCTCGGCATTTATTATTACATGTGAGGCCTTCCTCCGAATCCCCCACACTTCGGCTTATGGCTCAAGACCTTTAGTGTGAAGCCGAAGGTAGTTGACGGGGAACAGACATAGTGCAGTGGTGCTATAGTGAGCAAACCTACCAACACTCCCTGGACAAAAGGCTCTTTCACCGAAACCTCCAACCAATGGCAGAGAGAGTGGTTTTATGTCACGGAACCCCGTAGTACCAAGTGGGAATCTATACCTGCGTTCCGTTCCGGCCCTCCGCCACAGCTAGCATCATGGATTAACAAGGGGCTGGACTAGGGATCAGTTGATGAAGTGCAGACTCTACAAAGCCACATCCGAACCCTCCTCGAGAGACATCGATCTTGTCAACGTGATTCAAGTGATGTTAGTTTATCGAATCCTGCCATGCTAGCACAGGTCTCGCCGCATGTCGGAGCTTAATCCAGAAGGACCACGAAACCTCCAACACTTCTTCGGCACTACACACGAAGGGATGTGAAAGTTGTTTTTCAGGAAGCGGAAACATTGGCCGAACACTACTGAGGACGCTGGCCTTAACTTCAACCGTCCAGATACCCCGGTAAGCACTTGGCTCCCGAACACTTTCTAATCATGCATACTGTAATATGGTACTGAGTAAGCTGTCTTCTTCTAGGGCTGGATAAAGAAGGCGGAACTAATTATGTGTTCAGCCCCTCTGCCCGAAGGCCCAGCGAATCTTGTTCTAACAAGGATGCTGGCCCTGGCACCATACCAGATGCCTGTGAAGGAGGGCGAGGCGGAGAGTGAGAGGACCAAATATGGCCCCTATTCCAAGGGTATATCGGACATTGTGTCCGAAGGAATCAAAATTCCCTCATCCGAAGGCAAAAGTGAAGGGGGGCATTGTCTCCTTCCCACCTAGGAAGAAGAGGGCCTCCTCCAAAGATTCGGAGAAGTAGGCTCCTAAGCGAAGCAAGAAGCCTGTGGTGGGTGGCTCGGGCTAGGAGGACGTCGAAGCGCAGTCTCATGACGAGGACAAGCCTCATGCCAAATCGTAAGTGAGCAATGCTATTTTAAACATGTCCCGTTCTTTTCTTGTAATGCCTGGAATATATATTCTTTACAGCTCAACACACAATCTTCTTCAACAATCCTATGCCTCAGGGGACCTTCTCCCAGAGATGATGGAAAGCGAGACACCCCCACTGGCCTCTCCGTACGATAGGGCGGACGACTTCAAGGTGTCGTCGCGGAGGGTCTCCCCCGACCAATAAGTGGTGCAAGGGACGATGAAGACATTACCCGAAGGTGATGCTTTGGTGGGCCAGGGTCCAGGGACCAACAATGAAGGCCCCGAACAATCCAGTATACAACCGGATACGAATAAATGGATCCCTTGAAAGGGTGGCCGTACTCTTACGGCAGCCTCCGGAGACCCAGAGGCACCGGATATCTTGACGAACATGCTGCGACAGGCGTCCGTCTCAGAGGAACATCGTACCTTGATGGACACGGTGGTTGAAAAGCTCCTGTCCGCGAAGAGCATATTGAATGAGGCCTTTGCGAGCCTACTAAGAGGCTTCGGGGTTTGTACTATAATATGTGCAATTGTGTTTTATTCGCAAAATATACCTGTGCATAGATAGTAGCCCCGAGACTCGGGTTGGCATCCCATGGGAGGCGAACGGAGGATCAAGAAGAAATATTCAAGGACTAATCTGATTAACTTGAACACAGGTTGCTTCCCCCTGGCTACTTCCCAGACTACAGATATTGCCGAGCTGCAACGAAAGCTTGATGTGGCTGGGGATGACATTGCAGTAATAAATATGCGTCTTGACGAATCGCAAGGTATGTATTCGGGGCAGTCCCTTCACATACATTTTTGTGATATAAGCATGATGCAGAAAGTTATATACTGTAATATGCATGGCAACAGATGGTGCTGCTGCCGTTGAAATTCTTCGGGCGGAGCTGGCCCGAGCCAAGGAGCAGGCCCGATTTAGTAATGCGGCTGCCGAAAAGGTATCGGCTGAAATAAAAGCCGAACAAGCTGCTCGGCGACAAGATGAGGAGAAGATATCCACGATGGCGCTCGAACTAAAAAATGATGCTAGCCGCTGTGAACTCCTTGAGAAGGAGAATGAAGCCAAAATGGCTGAACTTGACAAGGCCTTACGAGAGGCGAGAGAAGCGGGGTCTGAATCCAGAGCAGCTCGTGAGGAGATCCGGCAAGCTGGGGAGATTGCAGCCGGTAAGCCCTTTTTGTTACAAACTAATTTTGCCGATCCAAACTATGCTCAGCTTAATCAATTGTGGAGTTCTCCGGACGAGTTTTTAGACTTGCCGAAGAGTTCTTCCGATGCGGCGCAGTTTTACCAGGCACGAGAGGGGTATGCAACGTGATATAGGGTAGAACCCTAATCGCCCGTTCCTTCACGAAAGGAGCGGATCCCGCGAAGGACACGAGGAACACAAAGAGGGGAACGAGGGAAATCACAAGGGAAAACACGAGAGGAACACTCAAACTAGCAAGAACAAGTCACACATGGGCTAGATCCTCGAGTACATAAAGTAAGATACACAATCCACGATCAACTAGGGACGATACAAAAGGGTAACCGGTTCTTCTCCGTGAGGAGGTCTTGATGTTCTTCCCTAAAGAGGGGTCTTGAATCCGCTTGGGGGATCTTCTCCGGTGGAGGCTCAAATCTCTGAGGAGAAGGTAACCAAGTGGATGAGCAAAGCTCTCACACAAAATTTGAGCTAATCCTTTGCTAACCCTAGAAAGTTGTACGGGGTGGAGTATATATAGGCTAGGGGGGAGAAGGGATACACGGGCCTCGGCCCTTCACTGTGCGCAGACAGGGGAGGCCGAATGTCCGGGCTGGTCGGGCTGGATGTCCGGGCTTTCAGGCGACGCCGGATGTCTGGGCTGGGGGGCCGGATGTCCGGGCTGGAGCGCTGGCATTTGTTGCTCTCGGGTTTGGAGGGGCCGGATTTCTGAGCTGGTGGCCGGATGTCCGGGGGCTCGGGAGAGGCCGGGTGTCCGGGCTGCCGGGGCCGGATGTCCGGGGCCTGTAGCCTTCTAAGGCTGGACTGCTGTAGTGGAAGACGCTCCAGGGGCCGGACGTCCGAGGACTTGGCCGGATGTCCGGGGCCTAGGATATGCTCTTGGCTCCTTCCGTTGGTTCTCCTCATCCGTGGACTTGGGGACTTGTACATCTTCATGCGCATCCTTGGGAGGGCCCTCTTGGTGCCTAATCATGCACAACACCTCAGACTTAGGTAGTAGCCATGTCTCATGCATAAAAAGTGGAAGTTCGGAGAGGAGTGAGTTCACCTTATCTTCGATAGCTTTGGCTCGGGCTCGTGTCATTGGTCCAAGTGGTGTCATTGGAGGTGTAGGTGCGTCCATGGGGATGATCTTGGGATGCTCCGCATCATCTCCCCTCCCTTGGGGAAGATCCGTCCTCGGATTGAAATCCTCATCACCATGGTAGGGCGAGAGATCTTTGATGTTGAAGATGTCGCTCACAGAGTACTTGTCACGAGGGATGTCGATCTTGTAAGAGTTGTTGTTGTAGCATGCAAGCACCTTGAATGGTCCATCCGCACGTGGTCAAATCTTGGACTTACGTTCTTGGGGAAAGCGGTCCTTGCGAAGGTGTAGCCACATGAGGTCTCCAATGTTGAATATCACAGGGTGCTTGTTGACGTTGAGCTTGGTCGCATGGCGTTGTACTTGGCGCTCGATGGTGTTTCTTGTATCTTCATGCACCTTCTTGAGATGGGTCGCTCATGCACTTGCGTCTAAATTGATTCGCTCTTGGAGTGGTAGAGGTAGAATATCCAATGTTGACAAAGGGTTGAATCCGTAGATGACCTCGAAAGGGGACTTGCTGGTTGTTGAGTGTCTTGCTCGGTTGTAGTCGAACTCGGCGATGGGTAGACACTCCTCCCACTCCTTGATGTTCTTCTTGATGAGTACTCGAAGTAGAGCGGCGAGTGTGTGGTTTTTCACCTCCGTTTGGCCGTCGGTTTGAGGATGGTACGCCGTGGAGAAGAGTAGCTTGATACCGAGCTTGGCACATAGGGTCTTCCAAAAGTAGTTAAGGAACTTGATGTCGCGGTCCGAGACAATGGT
Source organism: Triticum urartu (assembly GCF_056163025.1). Classification (NCBI taxonomy): domain Eukaryota; kingdom Viridiplantae; phylum Streptophyta; class Magnoliopsida; order Poales; family Poaceae; genus Triticum; species Triticum urartu. The sequence continues at coordinate 152,748,240 of NC_141878.1, forward strand.
GTTTGGCACACCATGGAGACGCAATATTTCCCTACAAAAGAGATTTGCAACATGTGAAGCATCGTCTATCTTGTTGCAAGGAATAAAATGTGCCATTTTTGAGAAACGGTCCACAACGACAAATATGGAATCTTTCCCATTTCAAGTCCAAGGCAAACCAAGTACAAAGTCCATGCTAATGTCTTCCCATGGTTGGTATGGAATTGGTAAAGGCATATAGAGGCCATGATATTGAGCTTTGGACTTAGATTTGTGACATGTAGAACATCGGGTGGTGAAACGATTGATGTCCCGAAACATCTTTGGCCAAAAGTAGTTCTTCGAGAGCGTGGCGAACGTCTTGTCACGTCCGAAATGTCCCATTAAGCCTCCTCCATGCGATTCCTGCAAAAGCAACAAACGAAGAGACGACTCGGGGATGCAAAGTTTGTTAGCTCTCATAAGATAGCCGTCTTTGATGTAATAGCGTTCCCAAGATGTATTCGACAAACACTTGGCATAAGGAGTAGCAAAAGTTGCATCATGCTCATACAAGTCTTTGATATGCTCGAAGCCAATGACATCTAACTCAAGTTGCGTGACAAGCATGCATATGCGGGAAAGAGCATCCGCTACGATGTTTTCTTTACCCTTGATGTACTTGATGACATAGGGAAAAGACTCAATAAATTCACTCCATTTAGCATGACGCTTGTTCAACTTTGTTTGTCCCTTAAGATACTTGAGAGTCTCATGATCGGAATGAATGATAAACTCATGGGGACGAAGATAATGTTCCCATTCATGCAAAACGCGGACTAAAACATATAGCTCTTTGTCATAGATGGGGTAATTGAGTTGCGCTCCGGAAAGTTTCTCACTAAAGTAAGCTATGGGGCGCTTCTCTTGCGTTAACACACCTCCTATGCCATTACCACTAGCATTGCAATGAATTTCTTAAGGTTTGTCGAAGTTGGGTAAAGCCAGCACGGGAGCATGAGTAAGCAAATTCATAAGCTCATTGAATGCGTTATCTTGGGATGGTCCCCAAACAAAAGGCGCATTCTTCTTGCTCAAAGCATGCAAAGGCGAAGCAATGGTGCTAAAATCCTTCACAAAGCGACGATAGAAACCCACAAGGCCAAGAAAACTACGCACTTGAAGCAAGTTGGTTGGTTGCGGCCAAGTCTTAATAGCATTGATCTTGGACTCATCAACATGAACACCCTTAGAAGAAACAACAAAACCCAAGAAAATGAGCTTATCAACACCAAAATGGCATTTCTCCATATTAGCATAGAGGCGCTCTTTTCTAAGAGTTTGCAAAATGGTGCGGACATGGGTGACATGCTCTTTGATAGATTTGCTAAACACAAGAATGTCATCAAAGTAGACCACAACAAATATACCAATGTAAGGGCGAAAGACATGATTCATAAGGCGCATAAAAGTGCCAGGTGCTTCCGAAAGACCCATAGGCATGACGAACCACTCATACAAACCAAATTTGGTTTTGAAGGCGGTTTTCCATTCATCACCCTCTTTTATGCGGATTTGATAGTAACCACTCTTAAGATCAATTTTGGAAAATATAGTGGCACCACTACTAGGAAAACCTTATACACAAAACTTTAGCAGTAGCGCGGGTCAAAGAAGCACGCTGGTGCTAAGTAGCAGTAGCACGCCTGTGCAAACCGCGCTGTAGATAAAGTTTTAGCAGTAGCGCGTCTTGTTCTAAACACGTTACTACTAAAATTCCCATGGCTTAGCCGATAGGCTACACATAGTAGTAGCAACCTATATCGAACCGCGCTACCGCTACTTTCTTTGTAGCAACGCGTTTTAGTCTAAACTCGCTACTGCTAAAGGATATAAAATTAAATGGAAAGCACATAGAAAGGTAATTGAAAATGAAAGAAATAGAATAAGGTGAAAGGAAAAAAAATAAAATGTGAAGAAAACTAAATGAAAAGGGGGAAAAAAGAGAAAGGAGTATCAGTAGCGTGTATCCCAAAACGCACTATAGCTAACGTAGCAGTAGTGCGCTTTCAGGAACGCGGTACTGCTACTTCTGACTTAACCACGGGGTTCGTCCTTCCCCACGGCCACTTCCCCCAAATCCAGCTCTCCACTCTCGCCGCCTGTCGGTGTCAAAACCGGCGGATCTCGGGTAGGGGGTCCCGAACTGTGCGTCTAGGCTGGATGGTAACAGGAGACAGGGGACACTTTGTTTTACCCAGGTTCGGGCCCTCTCGATGGAGGTAAAACCCTACTCCTGCTTGGTTAATATTGATGATATGGGTAGTACAAGAGTAGATCTACCACGAGATCAAGGAGGCTAAACCCTAGAAGCTAGCCTATGGTATGATTGCTGTGTATGGAGTTGATTCTCCCCTACGGACTACAACCCTCCGGTTTATATAGACACCGGACAGGGTTAGGGTTACACAGAGTCGGTTACAATGGTAGGAGATCTTGGTTATCGCATCCCCAAGCTTGCCTTCCACGCTAAGGAAAGTCCCATCCGGACACGGGACGAAGTCTTCAATCTTGTATCTTCATAGTCCAGGAGTCCGGCTGAAGGTATAGTCCGGCTATCCGAACACCCCCTAATCCAGGACTCCCTCAGTAGCCCCTGAACCAGGCTTCAATGACGACGACTCCGACGCGCAAATTGTCTTCGACATTGCAAGGCGGGTTCCTCCTCCAAGTCCTTCATAGAAGATTGTAATCACCAAGAGTAGTGTCCGGCTCTATTAAATAAGTTTCCACATATTTCCATAGAGAGAATAATATTAACACAAATCAAATCTGCTGACGTATTCTGCAGTGCACCATCACACCACAGCCAAGTCCCTTACTCGAATCATTTTCACTTTTCCACCTCAGCATGTTTTGCGAGGCGGTTTCCTTGGCACGTCTGGTCAAAGCAGAGATCGTGTGCCCCCCCTTTACGGGATCCTCATCAATACGGACGTGGGTAACCCAATCGTGCCCGTTAGCATGTTTTCTCGATTAAAGGCGAGTCCCAAACGGTTATGGGGAGGGCTCTTGGTATTCAACCTCTTATAAAGAGACCAAGGCCTTACTCCCTTTTTCAATCTCAGACGAGTTCGCCCGTCGCCTCGAGTGCCAACACCCTAGGCTTCAGATTCCAGGCGCTTCGGACCTTCGACAATGTCCGGTTCCGACCTCCAGGGCCGATGGATGCCCTCCTCCGTCACGGAGGGGGACGTGCTAAAGTTGAGAGAGGCTAAGTTCTTGACCGCCGAAATCCCGCATAGGTTGCCTATTCAAGGGCAAGCTATTCCTAGTCCCCAGCCTGGCGAGAGCGTAGTGTTCATGTCTCACTTCCTTCGTGGGTTAGGCTTCCCGATGGATCCCTTCGTGAGGGGGCTGCTGTTTTATTACGGGCTGGAACTTCATGACTTAGCTCCGGAGTCCATCCTCCATATTTCCTTATTCATTGTGGTATGCGAAGCGTTCCTCCGTGTTACCCCTCACTTCGGATTGTGGCTCAAGACCTTTGGAGTGGAGCCGAAGATGATCGAGGGACGGCATGCAGAGTGCGGAGGCGCTGTCATAAGTAAGAATGCTGATGCTCCATGGCCCGAGGGCTTCTTTCAAGAGGAGCTCGGCTTGTGGCAACGAGAATGGTTCTATATCACCGCTCCCAGGAGCGCCAAGTGGGCGGTGCCTCCTGCCTTTCGCTCGGGTCCCCCACCACGGCTGGCATCATGGGTCAACAAAGGATTAGATTGGGGGTTATCCAAAGACGTGCCCCTGTTGCAGGGCCGCATTAGGGATCTCCTAGTAGGAGACCTCAACCTGGTCAAGGTGACGTAGGTCATGCTGATTCGCCGAATACTGCCCGGCAAACGTCGCCCCCTTCGCCTATGGGAGTTTAATCCAGAGGGACCACGAACTCTCCAGAACTTCATGGGCGCAACGCCCGCGGAGATGTATAGACTGTTCTTCGAATCACAAGAGATGTGTCCGGATTTAACCGAGGACGCAGGTCTAAGCTGCAATCACCCGGATACTCAGGTAAGAGACCTCGTGCCCGGACCTTCTATCCGTATAATCATTATAAACTTGCCCCTAAAAGAGCCGTCCTTTTGAGCAGGAGTGGATAGCGAAGGCAAAGCTGATCAGGTGTCCGGCTCCCCTTCTTGAAACCAGGCCGGATCCTGTGCTGGTCAGGATGCTGGAGACAATGCCTTTGGCGGGGGAGGACAAGGAAGCTATGGCCTCCTCGAAGGAGGCTGCTCCGAAGGGAGGAACCGACAATTCCTTTCCCGAGGGGAAGAAGAGAGCCGCCTCTGACGACCCGGAAACCGTGGTCTCGAAACAGGGGAGAAAATCCTCGTCAGAGGGTCCGGCGTCGGGGAGTTCCTCGGCCGGACTATGCCCTCAAGGGGATCGGCCCTCCAGCGATCCGTAAGTAGAGAGAGGTGTTTCTTTTGAGGGATGAGAGAAATCTTTGATTTATATCTGAGAAGACTAACCGAAATTTTACCTTGCAGCTCGGACCTCAGCCCTTCTCAGCAGAGCTCGTCTTCGGGGGATCTTCTTCCGGAGATGATGGAGAGCGGGACGCCTCCCCCTGCCGTGCCGCCTAGCGAGGCGGGCGACCCTGAGGTGTCATCGCGGAGAGTTTCCCCGAATCCGGCAGGGGCGGAAGGCAGCAGTGCGGTCCCCCGAGGTTCTCCGCATTCGGCCTTCGAAAGGGGCCATAGGACAAGTCCGGCACCGTTTGGTGCTCGGTCGGAGGAGCTAAAGATTCTGCTGGGGCGAGCTTCTATCTCAGAGGAGCACCGTGCATTGATGGGCACGGTGATTGAAAGGATTTCATCCGCAGAAAACGGATTGCATGAGGCCGTCAAAAGTTTACTAACGGGTTTTGAGGTACGTTAGATAATGTACACTTTTGTTAGTTGCGCATAAATAAGATGCGCCCTGTGTAGATAGTAGCCCCTGAGACTCTGCGTGTTGTCAAGAAATGACGGCACGTAGAGGATCATAATCCCAGGTCTAAGATGTCGCCTTTGAATGTAGGTGGTGAGGTGTCCAGAATCAAGCCGGACTAATGATGTGGCCGAACTAAAGCGACAACTGGACGTGGCGGATGCCGACATCGCGCTTGTCAATAAGCGGCTTGATGAGGCTCAAGGTATGGAATTCTTCGGGCGGTGCCAGGTAAGAGGAGCTTTATGCTAGTGTCTTACAATGTGTGTGCTTGACGCAGATGGTGCGGCCGCCGTGGAGAATCTTAGGGCAAAACTTGCCCGAGCGAAGGAGCAAGCCAGAAAAAGCGATGCGGCTGCCAAGGAGGCCCTTGAAGAGCTGAGAGCCGAACAGGCTGCTCATTGCCAAAGCAAAGAGGAGATGGCCGAGATGGCCGAAGAGTTAAGAAGCGCTACCGACCGTTGCAAACTTCTTGAAAAAGAAGACCAGGCAAAACAGACGGATTTAGAAAAGGCCGTTGCCGATGCCAGGGACGCTCGCTCTGCGATGAGAGCTACGAAAGAGGAGCTACGTCAGGCCGAACAGATTACGACTGGAAAGCCCTTTATGCTGCGGAGGAAGTTTTGTGATCCGAAGTTTGCTCCGTTGGACCGGATGTGGAGTTTGAAGGACACCTATCTGGACTTGGCAACAAGTGCCGCTGATGCGACCGAACACTTTCGAGATCAGAAAGATTGCGAAGTGGAAAAGCTTTTCTGGTGGCAGTTTCATAATCCAGAGCGGCCACTGGCAGTGGATGATCGTTTGGCTCAATGGGCCGAACTGAATAGGTTGTCCGGACTCGCCATGAAGTACGTCATGGATCATCTGTGGCCGGGGAGATCGGAGCCGGAGAGCTATTTCAGCATGGTGCAGCAATTCCTTGACGCGGTGCCGCGTATAAATGCAATTAAGAGGTCAGCATGCATAGAGGGTGCACGGATGGCTCTTGCCCGTGTTAAGACATACTGGGCAGAGATGGAGGCCACTGTTGTTGCGTCCCGAGATTCGGACCAAAGCCGAGTACCTTCGGAGCACTATTTTCAAGAAGTTCTTGAAGGCGCTCGTGTAATAGAGACGCAGTGCCCGAAAGATGCTATGTTAAGATAGCATATGTAATTATGAAGTAATATTTTGATAAACTGTAGTGGCTTATTTTATACTTGTGCCTCCAAGTATTGTAAACACCTTCTAATCGGCCGTTTTAATATATATATATATATATATGTATAGAATCTGAAAGATGGCAGTCGTTGGCTTCAGCCCCCACGCACATAATGCGGGGGTGCTCGCAGAAGACGCATTCTCACACTTAACCCACCGTCTTGGTCCTACAAAGGAGGTGATAGTGTAGCGGGCCAGGCAACCGTACTATAATGCTTTAGCACTTTCACTTAGCCATAGGAGTTTGAAAATGAGACTCTTTAGGTAGCTCCTTGGTGGCAACTGCGCTCGTCCGAATTCGGGCGCGTATGTGCCTGACCGGGAAGCGGTCCTTCGTCAAAGCGGAGGAATCCGATAGATTCCGATCGGTCATCGAGTGGCTGACCAGTCTCACGCTACATCATGACAGTCAGTTTTCGGCTTTCTCTACTGAGGTGCTCGCCCTGGCCGATCCGGGGGCACAATCACAGTAGTTCTCCTGGTGCTACCTTAGACGATAAAGTGGAACATAAGGTAGCCAAACTCAGGAGCCGGGCAACCCAACATTTGACCAAAGACATGATTCGGAGCTGATGCATATAATGCCAAAACTCGCGACGCCGAACACTCCCTAAGGTGTTCGGTCTTTATGAGTGCGGGCCAAACAACACTCTTTATTGAAAAAGCCCCTAGTGTCCAGGTACGTGCAAAAATTCTGACGTGGCCACATGCCAAGACGCCAGCCTCCTCCTTGGTTATATTAGAAAGAAAAACCAGTGGATGTGTAGCAACAAGAGATAGTAAAAAGGGTTTACGCAGGGTCTTAATCTAAAAAGAATCCTTTAGGACGGGTCCCTACTGCACGTCTGCGCCTGTGCCTCCGTTGTGCCGTATCCTGGACGGGCGCCGCACGACGTTCATTGCACGTCTGTGCCTGTGCCTCCGTTGTGCCGTATCCTGGACGGGCGCTGCACGACGTTCATCTGTAAAAGAGAGGAACTGAGTTGAAAACGGGTCGGGCAGAAAAAGGAAAGAAATTTAAAATAAGCAAAGTATAAAGTAAGATATGGAATTTTGAGCTTTATTGTCTCTTATTGTATATGCGTGGAGCCCCTTGTGCGGGGGTATATGGCTTCTAGGCCTGCATCAATGATGATTCTGCACCGAACTCGTCTATCCGCGTTCGTGGTCTTTAAATGACCTATTTTGAAGTTTTTTGGCCGGTGAGGCCATTTTGCTGTGGGGCTTGTTAAAGCGGCCGCACTGTCCTCCGCTTGGGGAGGCGCACTATAGTGCTTCCCCATCAAAGAGATGATGCCTCGTGGACCGGGCATCTTAAGCGTAAGAGATGCATAATGTGGTATTGCGTTAAATCGAGCGAAAGCTTCACGTCCCAGTAGTGCTTGATAGCGACTTGAGAACGGGACGATGTGGAAGGTCAGCTTTTCACGACGGAGGTTATCGGCAGAGCCGAATGTGACTGTGAGCCGGAGAAAACCCGTACAATGGGTGTCCGGACCAGGTATTACCCCTTGAAAGAAGGTTTTGCTGCGGCGGATTCTTGCTGGGTTTATCCCCATGTGCTGTATTATATCCTGATATATCAGGTTTAGTCCGCTGCCGCCGTCCATAAGGACATTTGAAAACTTGAGTCTGCCAATTGTTGGATCGAGTATCAAGGCAGTCCATCCTACATTCTTGATATTCCTAGAGTAATCTAGCTGATCGAAGGTGATCGGTTTTGACAACTAGTGGCAGGATCCTTTGGGGATGGGTCGTGTGGTGCATACCTTTACGGGCACCGCACGTTTTGTTATGTGAAGTGAGTTCACTGTTTTTACTTCTTGTGGGAAGTTCTTTTGTTTCCTGGTGCTCTGCTGTTGGGGTTCGTCCTCGTCTTCGCTTGGTGTGTCGAGCCCCTTGCGTTCGGCATTGAGTCTGCCGGATTGTTTGAAGACCCAACAGTCTGTGTGGGTATGGTTAGCAGGCTTCCCGGGAGTGCTGTGTATCTGACATATCCTGTCCAGGATTTTATTTAAGTTGGATGGATCGTCCCTGTTATCCTGGGGGGCGATTTTTCCTGATTTTGGCGTGAGCCTTTGAATCCGGCATTGACTGCCGTGCTCTTTGGACATTTGTCCTTAGTCCGGCGACGGTCCTTGTTGTGTCGCGGTCTTCCGTTTCCATCCCTGGTTTCGGATGTACTTGGGTCGCTGGGGCCGCACCTTGCCAACCAGCTGTCCTCTCCTGCACAAAAGCGGGTCATGAGGCTTGTTAGTGCGGCCATTGTTCTTGGCTTTTCTTGGCCGAGGTGTCTGGCGAGCCATTCGTCTTGGACGTTATGTCTGAAAGCTGCTAAGGCTTCGGCGTCCGGACAGTCGACTATCTGATTCTTTTTAGTGAGGAATCTATTCCAGAACTGCCGAGCTGATTCTCCGGGTTGTTGAGTTATGTGACTAAGATCATCTGCATCCGGAGGGCAGACATAGGTCCCTTGAAAGTTTGCTCGGAAAGCATCCTCGAGATCTTCCCAGCTACCAATTGAGTTTTCGGGAAGGCTTTTAAGCCAATGCCGGGCTGGCCCTTTAAGCTTGAGGGGTAGATATTTTATGGCATGGAGATCATCTCCTCTAGCCATGTGTATGTGGAGGATATAATCCTCGATCCAGACTCCAGGGTCTGTTGTACCATCGTATGCCTCTATGTTTACGGGTTTGAATCCCTCTGGGAATTCGTAGTCCAGGACCTCATCGGTGAAACATAGGGGGTGTGCGGCACCCCTGTATTTGGGTATGCCGGACTCTGATGATGGCTTCATAGCGTTGCTTACGAGAGCTTGCTTTCTTGGCCCATAAATGGACCTGACTGGGCCATGATGCGAATCCTTAAGAGGGTCGCATGCCGATTTAGGTGCGGCGCCGCTTGTCTCTTTATGGGGCCGTCTATCCGACCGTGCGGCTTTTTCGTTTTTTGAATGCGAGGGTTCTGAGGCCTCTTCGTCGAATTCAGGCAGTAGCTTTCTTTTCGGATAGCTTTTAGTGCGGCGACTGTCGCTGTACTTATCTGTGGCATTGATTACCTTTCTCCATCTGATTCGGAGCACATCTTCCGCTATTTTTAGCTTCCGTTTCTGCTTTTTTAGGCTGCGTGCAGTTGCAACGAGCCTCTCATGGAGATTTTTCTGCTCCATAGGTTTATTTGGCATGAGGTCATCCGAAATGCCGTTTTCGCCGGGGGAGGGATGTTCGGTTTCTCTATCTGTGTTGCCCAATTCGGACGGTTGCTCTAAGTCCTGCTCGTCGTCTACTGGCTCGTCCTGCTCTATGGCTGGGTTTTTGTCGAGGCGGGGCTTGGGCCGGCGTTTGCGCCGACGCCTTGATTGCTTTTCGGGGGGTCGATCTCTCGTCCCGTCCCCTTTTTCCTCGTTGTCGCTTCCCTTAGGGGTGTCCACCATGTACACATCGTGAGATGAGGTGGCTGTCCAATGCCCTATGGGCGTTGGTTCGTCGATATCTCCTCCATCATCATCCATGCTGTCGATGTCTTCGGAGCCGAAGTCAGGCATGTCGGTTAGATCCTCGACAGTGGCTATAAAGTGGGTGGTGGGTGGGTTTTGGATTTCTTCATCGTTCGCATCCCATCCTTGCTGATCGTAGTCCGGCCAGGGCTCTCCTGACAACAAGAGAGACTTTAGAGAATTCAGGATGTCACCGAAGGGCGAGTGCTGAAAGATGTCTATGGCGGTGAACTCCATCATCAGCGCCCAATTGAATTCGATTGGTAGGGGCGCGGGGGTTTCGGAGTCCGGGATGGAGTCCGGGCCCTTGGAGTCACGGGCTGTGCAGAGTGCGGGGCTAGCGTTCGGCTCGATCGCTTTTGGGATCACAGCCCCTGAGGTGACGTCCAACTGCTCATCCTCGATTGGCGTAGTGGGTTCAAATCAATGGTCGGAACCAATGCGTGTTCGGCCTCCAAGGCGCTGTTCGGCGGCAGAGCTTTATCATGCCCATCGAGACAGTGCGGCACGCTTGGCTGTGGCTCGAATCCGTCGAAGATCAAGTCTCCGCGGATGTCAGCCGTGTAATTTAGGCTTCCAAATCTGACCTGATGGCCAGGGGCGTAGCTTTCGATCTGCTCAAGGTGGCCAAGCGAATTGGCCCGCGGTGCGAAGCCGCCGAAGACGAAGATCTGTCCGGGGAGAAAAGTCTCACCCTGGACCGCATCGTTGTTGAACATCGAAGGGGCCATCGGGCCTAAAGGCGACGACACAGAGGAACTCTCAATGAAAGCACCAATGTCGGTGTCAAAACCGGCAGATCTCGGGTAGGGGGTCCCGAACTGTGCGTCTAGGCCGGATGGTAACAGGAGACAGGGGACACTTTGTTTTACCCAGGTTCGGGCCCTCTCGATGGAGGTAAAACCCTACTCCTGCTTGATTAATATTGATGATATGGGTAGTACAAGAGTAGATCTACCACGAGATCAAGGAGGCTAAACCCTATAAGCTAGCCTATGGTATGATTGTTGTGTATGGAGTTGATTCTCCCCTACGGACTACAACCCTCCGGTTTATATAGACACCGGATAGGGTTAGGGTTACACAGAGTCGGTTATAATGGTAGGAGATCTTGAATATCGCATCGCCAAGCTTGCCTTCCACGCCAAGGAAAGTCCCATCCGGACACGGGACAAAGTCTTCAATCTTGTATCTTCATAGTCCAGGAGTCCGGCTGAAGGTATAGTCCGGCTATCCGAACACCCCCTAATCCAGGACTCCCTCACCGCCGCTGTCGCCCGTCGGCCGCCGCGCGCTCTCCGCACACCCTCTACGCCGCCCCCGACCCCAGATTCAACGCCGCCCCCGCCCCCGACCTCAACGCCATCCCCGACCCCGACCTCGACGCCGCCATCCGCCGCGCGCCCGAGCCCCGACCCCAACCTCGACGCCGCCTGCCCCTCCCTCATCCCAGGCACCCGAGGTGAGCACGCCTGCTCCTCCCTCTCCCCTACCTCTGCCTAGGGTTTCTTTATATTTTAGTTGCATCAAATTAGTTAGGGTTCATGTAAGGGTGGAAACGAATCGGATGCGGATGCGGCTCAAATGAGTTTGGGTTCATGTAAGGGTGGAAATGAATCAAATTTCTAAGATGAATCATAAAACGAGTAAAATTTGACCACTTATTTCACTTTATAGTTGGATAATTGGAATATCCGCTACCACTTTCCACTGCTAGCTTCATCAAATTAGATGGTAATTAGGGCAGTAGTTCCTAGGTACTAATTAGTTACTAAGAACTAGGTACTAATTAGGTACTGGTTTATTTTTATTTATAGTAAGTTTATTTTTAATAAGAACTAGTTGAATTAATAGAACTAGTTAATAAGAACTTCTTGCTATTTTTTTAGTTAAAGCAATTTTTCCCGCATCGACGTGGACGATGCCTATCCCGCATCCTCGTCGTCGAGTCGGCAGAGGACGACACCTGCTTGACCAGATGGGCCATGTCCGGGACTGGGCTCCGCCGGGGTGGTACTGGGAGGCGCTACCTACCGGGGGGCGCAGGATGGTGAGGAGCCAGCCTGTCATTGACCCGAACCTTCTTTGGTGGTGGTCACGTGGGCCAGTGACGGTCCAGAGGATCGAGGACCCCGCGGAGGTGGTGCGTCACCATGTCAGTAAGGAGGATGATCCCGTGATGGTTCCTTCTATGTGGGTGTCCACCGCCCACGCCGATACCCGTCGTGTGCTAGGGTTTTAGTTGTATTAGTGATGTTATATGTATGACACTATTCGGGATGTATTAGTGATAATATTCGACGATGTATGGATGCTTGAGATGATTTACTTTTGCTTATTGAATGCATGCTAATTTGAGTCCTATAAGATATTTTGAAATGTATATCTTGTGTTGCTGAAATAGGATATGTGTTTGCCCAAGTGGTCGGTCATGTTTGCAGGTTACACCTCCGAGTGGCCTATGTTTTGCCAGAGTGTTGATTCATTTCCGTTCCGACAAATTTCAGGCGCTCGATATGTCCTATTTTAGCAAAGGTCGTGCCGGATTTTTCCGTGAATTTTGGCATGACTTGTGCCAGAAGATGTAGAAAATATCGAGTGCCCTGGATTTGTGTGTTGATTATCCTGGTAGTTGTCTTCGATTGATTTTCAATTAATGTTTTAACTATGAACATAGGAAATGTCTGACGACGAAAAGGATTTCGGTATTTGCAAATACTGTGAAGACGAGCGCGGCCTGTGCGATGGAATCTTCCTAGATGATGATAGGCGCTTCAGCATCAAGTTGGACGAGAAATTCGAAGTGGATACAGTAAGTCACAACGACAAGTCTTTTTTCATAATTAAGCATGACATTTGCTTCAACTTATAATTTAAGCATGACATTAAGCATGAAAAGTCTTTTGTTACTATTCTACTAGCATATCCCCTTCCATGCAAGAGTTTTTGTATTGGATAAGATAGGTTTCAGTCGTACTATGGAGGAAAAGAAAGTTTACTTGAAGACTGAGCATGGTTATATTTCGATGCAAAATTATACAATTCAGACGACTACACCTATTTTGGATGCAAAACATGGCGAGCACTACGCAAGACTTATGAATTTGAGCCTGATATGATTATCACCTTTGATATTCGTCCGGAAGATGATATTGAAGGTAATACCGACATCTGGGTGGATGTGCAGACACCTCCAGTTATACCATTATGTAAGTTTCTCAACCATATTTATGTCTTTGATATTGTTTATTCAAAAATAGTTGACAACTAATTTGTATTGTCAGCTTATTTTGGTGCAAGCAAACATGTCCAGCGCTTGGTAGACAGGACCTACTACTGTCCCGAGGCTGAACTAAACTGTGAGGAGCTAAGTCATTATGTTTCATGGCTTGAGGATCTTGATACTGTCAAGACAAAAAAATTTCCTGCATTTAGAAATGTTAGTACTGAAAACGTGCGACCAATAGTGTTCGTAATGAACTACAGTCACATCTATTTAGGAAGGATGGTAAGATTTTTATTATTTGTTCTCAGTGCATCTTTTCCATACATTATTTTGAAGCTAAACTTCATTGCTAAGTATGTTACCATATGATGTTCTTCAACAGGGACTCCCGATGAATGTTGTACCTTATGGGATCAAGACTAAAGGTACCATGAGTATTATTAGCTTACGGCAAAGATATCCTACAGATTACTTTAGTGCATTCAAGATTAGCGACAGATGCTTAATAGTGCAAGACTGGACCAAATGTGTGATGGAGAAGCGCAGAGAAGTACTAGGGGGGCAGCAAACAGATGCGCTACCGATGATTAGGAGACAGGTTCATCTGCATGCTCCAACTTGATCAAGGAGGAGAGCTACACATGTTTTATGTTATTTTACCTAGGAGAGAGCAGCATGAGTGATTAGCTAGATAGAAATGAGTTTGAGGATGATGATGTGCTACACTATTACTATGATGATAAAATAGCTAGTGTTGGTCGTAATGACTATGATGATTATTATTAGCTAGTGTTAGTGGTGATTAAATAATTACTGTTGGTGGTAATGACTATGATGATGATTAAATAGCTTGTGCTGTCGGATTAGATTCAAGTGGAGGCAACATGTGGTGCACATCGAAAGTACTACTAGTCCAAACTGATCAAGTTTGGATTAGTAGTATACTTTTGACATGCACCACATATTGCCTCCACTTGAACCTAATCCACCTTCATTTGACACACTGTTATGGACATAATGATGTAAACCTCATAACTGGTATTGTACCAATATTTGTACGATGGCGCATAAATACACTAAAAAAGAATACTAGTAGCGATTCAGAGAAAACACGCTCCCAGTAGTTACATTAGCAGTAGCGTGGGAGTAAACAAACGCTGCAGCTATTTGTCCTAGCAGTAGCGCGTGTGGGCACACGTTACTGCTAAGCAATAGCTGTAGCGCCTTATTAGTAGCGCGCCTACCCGCACTACTAGTGAGTACAAAACCAGCGCTACTGCTAGGGTTTTCCCTAGTAGTGCACCGCTAAGCTGATCAAGCATATCATCTAGGCGTGCAATGGGATACCTATAGCGAACGGTGATAGCATTGATAGGTCTACAATTGGAGCACATGGGAAAACTACCATCACGTTTTGGCACAAGAATGACCGGAACAGCACAAGGGCTCAAACTTTCACGCACATGTCCATGGTCTATGAGATGCTTTACTTGCCTTTGTATTTCTTTTGGTTCATCGGGGTTAACACGGTATGGAGCTTTGTTCGTAAGAGGTGCTCCAGGGATGAGGTCGATTCGGTGCTCAATGCCTCGTAGAGGAGGTAGACCCGGAGGTAGCTCATCGAGGAAAACATCTTGAAATTCCCGCAAAAGAGAAGACAACACTAGAGGAAGAGTGTGAGAAGTGTTAGATTGTGATGCATTGTCCTTGCACATGAGGACGTAGTGTAGGACACGAGATGGCTTCTCACACACTTCTCTTATCTCACGTTTGGTGGCAAATAGAACTAGGTTTTTGTTTTCGCTCATCGTGGAGGCACTCGATTTTGGCTTGTGGCGCTCACTCTCTTTTTGATGGCTCGCTCTCTGACTATGATCTCCACGATGGGTGGCTTGTTTGTCGGTGATCACTTGACTTGGCGACATTGGACGGAGGACGTACTCCTTGCCCTTCATCTTGAAGATGTAGTGGTTCGTTCGGCTGTTGTGGACGACTCCTCTATCGAATTGCCATGGCCATCCAAGGAGAAGATGAAAAACGGTCATAGGAACAACGTCTCACTCCAAGGTGTCTTCGTAGGCGCCGATTTTGAAGGAGACTTGTACTCGGTGCTCGACTTGGATGGTGCCGAAGTCACTAAGCCATTGCACTATGTATGGATGTGGATGCTTCGTCTTGGGCAATTGGAGCTTGGAGCAAAGTTCTTCACTTGAGAGATTATGACAACTTCCTCCATCGATGATGACCTTGACGGATCATCCATTGATGCCGGCCTTGGTGTGGAATATGTGGCATCGTTGGTCTTCTTCTTGGTGATGTTGAAGTGTCAAGACTTTGGAGACAACAAGTGCGGGACTTGAGTCTTCATCGCAAAAGACTTGTTCTTCTTCATTGTTCACTTGGCGGTGCATGGCGACTTGATCGAGGGCTTCCATTTCACCTTCTCTCATGGAGTCATAAGTGCCATCGTCGTTGAAGATGATGGTTCTTTGTTGGTGCACTCGTAGGACTTTTGGCCTCGGCCTCCGCAAGTGAAACACTTGAAGGAACTCGTCTTGACGGTCTCATCGGTTGGGGTTGATGATGATGAAAAGCTCTCGGCTTGAAGTTGCTCGTAGTAGGATGGCTTGTAGTTGACGAAGCTTTCTTGGAAGTCGACTTGTCGATGTTGGTAGAAGAAGGCTTTGTAGTTGGTGTTGGAGTCGTTGAAGCTTGGTTGTTGGAGAACCCATAGGACTTGGATGAGAACTTGTCGTACTTGAAATCATCTTGCACTTGGCGTTCCGCTTTGGTAGCTTGGTGCACTAGCTCTATGAGATTTGAGTATGGTTGGAAGTCGGCGATCTTCTTGATGGGATGATTGAGTCCATTCAAGAAACGTGCCATTGTTTTCTCATCATCTTCCGTGACATTGGCTCTTATCATTGCAATCTCCATATCCTTGTAGTATTCTTCAACGCTCTTTGTTCCTTGCTTGAGTTGTTGGAGTTTCTTGAAGAGGTCTCGGTTGTAGTAGGTATGTACGAAGCGTGCTCTCATGACATCCTTCATTTGCGCCCAAGTAGTGATGGGTGGTTCACCTCTTGCCTCTCGGAGCTCTATGATTTGTTCCCACCAAATGAGGACATATTCTTGGAACTCAAGGGATGCCATCGCGATCTTCTTCTCTTCTTCATAATTGTGCAAACGGAAGATCTTGTCAACCTTCAATGCCCATAAAGGTACTCTTCGGGGTCATCGCTTCCGTGGAACTTGGGCATGGTGAACTTGAGTTTGCCATAATGTTGCTCTTCATTGTGTTGGGTTTGGGTATGATGACGCCCATGTTGTTGATGATTGTGCAACTCGTGGTGCTCTTGGCGCGGAGGGTTGTTATCGTCATGTTTTTCTTGTCATGGAGGATCTCCATTGTCTTCATGCTCTAGATTGACTTGTTGTTCTTGGAGAGCTTGTGGAGGAGCTTGTCGAGCTCGAGGAGGAACTTGACGATGCACGCGAGCTTGAAATCTTCGTTCTTCAATTTCTTCGTGAAGTGCTTCCTCTTGTTCACGGGCTTGTCGGCGTCGGTCGGCAACGGCTCGACTCGAATCGCGTAGAGCTTGTTGCGCCGCAAGTGCTTGAGCATCACGGAGTTGTTGTTCTTGACGTTGTGCCTCGGCATCTTGATCATTTTGGTGTAGACGCGCTCGCTCTTCCTCTTCATGTTGGCGTTGTCATTGCCGTTCTCATGCTAGCGCAAAGGCCTCTTGAGTTTGACGTTGTCGGCGCTCTTGAGAGTCGGTGTCGGGTAGCGGATTGAGGCTTGCTTGACGATCGGTGCGCGCGGCCCGGCGAAGAGTGTTCGATGTTGGTGGACTTGAGCCGGAGACGGTGAAGTCGGAGTGGCGGCTTGAACGGCTCCTTCTTGAAGTGGAAGACGAGCGGTTGACCAACAAAGCACGAATTTCGTCCATCCTTGCGTCATTCTCTTGCTTGTGATCGTCGAGCTTGTGGTTGAAGTAGTCCCTTGTACACTGCTCGGAAAGTCGCAAGTCGGCGGTAAGGTTGTCGATGCTTTCACTCATAGCTTGTTGCTATTGATGCAAAGCACGTTGTGCACCAAAGAGGTGACTCTTGGTAACGAAAGAGTTCATGTTATCGTCTTGCTCCATGAAGAGTGGGTTGGTAGAATTAATTGGCCTATCCATCATTCCAAAACAAATGTGAGTGGTATAAAGAGAAGAACGAATACCAAATGTACCTTGACCGAAGTTGAAAGTGGATCGAGGATCACTCCAATGTAGGACAAGGAAATAGCACAATTGGTACTAGTTCTTGTCGGTTTCTCACACCTACACAAGTAAAAGCTTTTGGTGGAGCTTGGTTAGGATGGTGGCACAAAAATTTGATGCAATTGTAAGTGAGCTTCAATAATGTTGGAAAAGATTCGCAAGATGCAATGTAACAAGTAGACCAAGCATATAAGGTTCACGGAAACACGCGCGCAAAAAGATAAGTGGGGTTGTGCAACCACGGGTGAGCCAAAATGTGGAATCCACAAAAATGCTCTTGTTGCACAACACTAGAGAGACGCTAGCACGATTGCACAATAGGCGGATACAAGAACTTGTGCACAACCTACTTAGCAAAGATGCAACGACTTCTATCCCAAATATTTTGTATGCAAGGTGTTGCTATGATATGATCCAAGGTGATCGAGTATGACAATCTTAATGTTGTAAGATGTTATGGTTCTTGCTTAAAAGCTCTTTGCTTATCTTTTCTCTTTGCTTAAAAGCTTGTTTGGCACTTTGATGTTTGAGCTCTTTTCTCATGCAATGCTTGACGAACCAAGATAGCAAATGAGTATGCGATGACAACTTTGTGACACAAGAGATGATACCAATATATGCAACAATGATGTATGTATGCTACGGGAAGTATGATCACTGATGTGCACAAGTCTTGTTGCCGGCAATACTCAATGGCTAGTCTCGATGGGTAAGCAACGCAAAGGAGTAAGGCTATGATGGCTATCAATGTAATGGCAAGAGTGATATGTCCAATACCAAGATGAGGTTACCGGTCTTGCTTCCGGTATGGTGTCAAAATGGTGGCACGAATACCAAGGTGTAGTCGAGGTGGTCGTTGTTGATGACGATGTAGGACACATCCGTGCCGAAGATGAGCGGCAGTGATGTCGATGTCAAACCGTACCAAGATAGCCGAAACACAAAAGGATACGGTACCGCAACTCAAATTCTCAAACCTCGAAGTAGCAAATGTGTCGGAGAGCGAAACGGTCCAAAAATGGTTGGGATATGCGGAAGTGGTGGAGGTATGCAGAAGTGGTTGGTATATGGTGGGCACCGGAACAAAATTTGATGGAAATTGGGCGGAAAACGGGGCGGTGGATGGAGATGTTGCTGCCAGGGGTCGGATGTCCGGGTGGAAGGCCGGATGTCCGGGGGACGGATGCCCGGGCTGGACGGGCCGGATGTCCGGGCTCTGGATCCGGGGACGAACAGGATGAACACCGCAAGGAGAGGTTAAATCAGGGCGAAATTCAGAGGAATTTGTGGATGGAAGTTGGGAGAAAAAGGATGGAAAGCTAGACCCACTCAAAACAAAGCAAATCCATGGATCCAAACCAACAAAATCTCAACACGCCAACAAATCAAAAAAATTGGGGCTATTTTTGGTGGGGATTTTTCGAATTAGGATGAAAAACAACAAAACAAGGCTAGAAACACAACAGGGAGGCTCCGAAATCGTGATCAACGTGACTCTACATACCAAGATGATGTAGGGTAGAACCCTAATCGCTCGATCTTTCACGAAAGGAGCGGATCCCGCGAAGGACACGAGGAACACAAAGAGGGGAACAAGGGAAATCACAAGGGAAAACACGAGAGGAACACTCAAACTAACAAGAACAAGTCACACATGGGCTAGATCCTCGAGTACATAAAGTAAGATAAATGATCCACGATCAACTAGGGACGATACAAAAGGGTAACCGGTTCTTCTCCATGAGGAGGTCTTGATGTTCTTCCCTAAAGAGGGGTCTTGAATCCGCTTGGGGGATCTTGTCCAGTGGAGACTCGAATCTCTGAGGAGAAGGTAACCAAGTGGATGAGCAAAGCTCTCACACAAAATATGAGCTAATACTTTGCTAACCCTAGAAAGTTGTATGGGGTGGAGTATATATAGGCTAGGGGGAGAAGGGATACATGGGCCTCGGCCCTTCACTGTGCGCAGACAGGGGAGGCCGGATGTCCGGGCTGGTCGGGCCAGATGTCCGGGCTTTCAGGCGACGCCGGATGTCCGGGCTGGGGGGGCGGATGTCCAGGCTGGAGCGGTGGCATTTGTTTCTCTCGGCTTCGGAGGGGCGGGTTTTCCGGGCCGGTGGCCGGATGTCCGGGGGCTCGGGAGAGGCCGGATGTCCGGGATGCCGGGGCCGGAGGTCCGGGACCTGTAGCCTTCTGCGGCTGGGCTGCTGTAGTGGAAGACGCTCCAGGGGCCGGACGTCCGGGGACTTGGCCGGATGTCCGGGGCCTGGGAGATGCTCTTGGCTCCTTCCGTTGGTTCTCCGCATCTTCGGGAGGTCCCTCTTGGTGCCTAATCATGCACAACACCTCGGACTTAGGTAGTAGCCATGTCTCATGCATAGAAAGTGGAAGTTCGGAGAGGAGTGAGTTCACCTTATCTTCGATAGCTTTGGCTTGGGCTCGTGTCATTGGTCCAAGTTGTGTCATTGGAGGTGTAGGTGCATCCATGGGGATGATCTTGGGATGCTCCGCATCACAACGGAGAAGTTTTTCTGGTCACAATTAGGCGCGTCGAAGCGCCCTCTGTTGCTGAATGAACAGATGTCCCAATGGGCCGAGCTTCATAGGATATCCGGCGCCGCCATGAAGAACATCATAATCCGGTTGTGGCCAACTGAGCCTCTTCCGAATAGTTACTTTGGCTTGGTGCAGCGGCTTGTTGATGCGGTGCCACGTATCGACGCTGTGAAGCGGTCGGTGTGCATCGAGGGTGCATGGATGGCCTTTGCCCGAGTCAAGACATTCTAGGGGAAGATGAAGGCCATCGATGTTGCGGTGAAGTGTCCACCCAAGGGCAAGGATTGTTACGAACCGAAGCATTATTTTGAAGACGTCCTAGTGGCCGCCCGCTTGATAGACGGTCAGTGCTCGAAAGACATAATGTTCGAGTGAGGTGTATGAAAATTGTAAAAGACAATTTTATAGTTAATCTATTTTTATATTTTGCTCGAAAGCTTGTGTTCCTCCTGTGCGTCTGTTTTAATATAATCTGAGAGTTTTCTAGTTGTTGGCTTCAGGCCCCTCGTGGGAAGTACGGGGCCGTTCGGAAAAGCATTTGATCACTCTTGACCCAACGTCTTGGTCAATGAAGGAGGTGTCAATGCAGCGAACCAGGCAAGCATACTATAGGGCGTTAACACTTTCACTTAGCCATAGGAGTTTTATGGTGGGTCTATGACATTGCCCCTGGTATGTATGCGGCTTATTCATACGATGCATTTACATATTTGACCGGAAAGAGTTCCTTCGTGTGACACGGAGGAATCGCTAAAGATTCTGATAAGTCATCGAGTAGTTGACCAGCTCTCGTCGCATCATGACAGTCAGTTTTTGGCTTTCTCTACTGAGGTGCTAAACCAGGTGAACCGGAAGCACAATCACAATAGTTGTCCCCTAGCCGATAGAGCGGAACGTAGGATAGCAAGCACTGGAGATGGACAACCCAACTATTGACCCAAGACATGATTCGGAGATGATGCATATAAGGCCAAACTCGCGCCGCCGAAGTACACTGTAAAAGATGTTCGGACTTTGTTGGCAACTCATTTGTTCCCCTACCGCGCCCCTGGCAAGTTAAGCCGGGGTATATCTGTAAACAACCATAGGAGGCGTATTCATTTTCGGAAAGATGCGGATGATTAATTTGGATAATGTTTACTGGGACCTGAGCGATATGCCAATGATTACTTGATATATATAAAGGCCACAACCCCGGCTATTTGAGATGCCCTGGGTCGAAGGCGGAGGAAAAATGCATGTTACAGGCTCTAAAAAGAGTGCGGTCTAGAAAAAGTTTATTTTGGACCTCCTGTCGCACGTCTGCGCCGACTATCCTTGGACCATCAGCCCCTAGCTCAAACCAGATACAGTTTGGCTGTGAGTCCTCTGCCAAGGACAGGTTTTTTTAATGAGTTTAGCACATCGCTCAAAGACGAGTGCTAGAAGATGTCTACGGCGCTGAATTAGAAGATCGATAAACGATCAAGTTCGACGTCCATAGGCTCGCGTGGTTTGGAACTTACGGCCGGGGACGAGTCCGGAGTTCCGGTGACAAAGACGTCGTGAGAGGTTAAGTCTATGTGCGGCTCCAAGCCGTGGAATCTGTGGCCTTCGTAGTGGGGTTGATCCTCCCATCCTTGGATGGTGCAGCTTGCTCCGGATCTAAGGCCAGAGCGGTTACAAGAGCAATCTCCTAGACGCGGCCTGATGACAGATTTAGGTCATGATCATTGGGGTGACCAGGAGTGGCTACTGCGGTCTTGAATCCGGCAAAGATCAAGTTCCCACGGATGTCCCCAACATAGTTCAAGCTTCCGAATCTGACCTGATGTCCAGGGTCGTAGCTTTCGATCTGCTCCATATAGCCAAACGAGTTGGCCCGCAGTGCGAAGCGCCGAACAAGAAGATTTGTCCTAGGAGGAAAGTTTCTCCTTGGACAGCGTCGTTATCGATGATTGAAGGGGCCATCAAAACCTTTTAGCCACAGCACAGAGGAATTCTCAATGAAAGCACCAATGTCGGTGTCAAAACTGGCGGATCTTGGGTAGGGGGTCCCAAACTATGCGTCTAAGGTCGATGGTAACAGGAGATAGGGGACACGATGTTTTACCTAGGTTCAGCCCTCTCTATGGAGGTAATACCCTACTTCCTGCTTGATTGATCTTGACGAATATGAGTATTACAAGAGTTGATCTACCATGAGATCGTAATGGCTAAACCCTAGAAGTCTAGCCCCTATGACTACGGTAATGAGTATGTCCACTCCGGACTAAGTCCTCCGGTTTATATTGACACCGGGAGGATCTAGGGTTACACAAGGACGGTTACAAAGAAGGGAATCTACATATTCCGTCGCCAAGCTTGCCTTCCATACCAAGGTGAGTGCTATCCGGACATGGGTACAGTCTTCGGTCTTCGTATCTTCACAACGCATCAGTCCGGCCCATGGCCAACAAGCCGGATGCCCGAGGACCCCTTATTCCAAGACTCCCTCAGACACGATCACGCGCGTGAATATGACGAGAGGAGGAGGGACCCGAAGCAAACGACGCTCAGCTCGCGTCCATGGCATGCCAGGGCGGTGGTCACCGCGCGAGCTAGCGCAAGAGGTTGCACCCGGGTCAGCCGACCATGCCTGCACGATAGGTCACAGCAAGGAGAAAGCCAAGAGGGAAAGAAACGAGCACAGGGGATTAATTGGTGAATATGGCTTGAAGTGTTTGAGTCACACGACAAGGTGTTTGTTGTTTGCTGTGACTCACATGCTTGGCATTCACGGCTGAGCTTTGTCTGGGGTTGATCACTCACTAAGGTGACTAATATGGCATGGTTTAAGCTCAAGAGGAGGAGTTTAGGTAGCACTTGCTGTAGAAAGTGCCATACTGACCAGATTTGGGAAATAAGAAGGTGCACTCACACGAAGAAGCCACTTGAGCTGAAAATGAGTCATGGCAGGATGATTTGGGAATATGAGAGTGCCATAAAAATTTCATGCCATTTGGCCAAGCCAAAATGGTACTTTCTTCATACAGCACCTCTCTGGACAGAAACTTAGGAAAAATCCTGAAAGAAAATGGCTGGAAAAATTGAGCCCAAATTTTGTGGAGATAGGTTAAATTGGTAGGATAAGGCCTAGGAAAATTTTCAGCCATAATGGAGCAATATAAAATATACTTGCTTCACTAGCTGAAAATTTCGACAGAAATAAAGATTTGATGCTCACCTCACATGGATGCATTGCATGAGCTCAAATCTTGAGGAGAGCTTTGATTTGATTCTATGAAGGACCATGCAAACTTTCAACTCAATTAGGTTAACCTAGCTAGCACTTCCTCCACAACCAATTCCCTTAGATAGGAAATTTGAAAAATTGCTCAGGAATATTTGCTAGGCAAATTAAGTTGCATTTTGGCATAAGGCAACTATTTGGACATGAAAAGGTGTCCAAAAAGTTTGGGGTCAATTGGGCAAAGGTAAATGGCACTTTCTTCACAAACTGCCATTCAGGACAGAATAGGAAAGGAATTATTGGTGGAATATTTTTGAACATGGCAATGAAAAGTTTTGCCATATTTGAGGAATATATGACCCAAACAATTTATGAGAATTATTTGGGAATTTTAGGAGTGATGGAAATATAGGTTGCTTCACAACCTAGGGTAAAAGGATTAGTCCTTTAATAGAAAAAGGAATATTCCCTAGAAGTAGAATATTGGGTTTGGTCCAAGATTGAAAGGGCAAGATTTTGGGAAGGGTTTGGGGAGGAGAAGCCACTCTGGAAAGAAAGAAGAGGTCATCTTCTTCAGTTTCCAGACCACATAGCCACGGAAAAAGAAAATTCAAGCAAAACCCACAGAAAATCAAAAGAAAAAGGAAGGGCCAAAAATCAGGCTGTGACAGTGGGAAAGGGGGAAATGGAGAGGGAGTAGGAGAGAGAAAGGGGGCGCCGCCCCCTCCCCTAGTCAAATTCAGACTCACATGGGGGGGTGCGGCCACCCCTTGTGAGCTGTCCCCTCTCTCTCCCGTGGCCCATGAGGCCCATGACTTCCCCCGAGGGGCCCGGTAACCCCTCGGTACTCCGGAAAAATATCTGAACCACTCAAAACCATTCCGGTGTCCGAATACCATCTTCCAATATATCAATCTTTACCTCTCGACCATTTTGAGACTCCTCGTCATGTCTGTGATCTCATTCGGGACTCCGAACAATCTTCAGTCACCAAAACACATAACTCATAATACAAATCGTCATTGAATGTTAAGCATGCGGACCCTATGGGTTCAAGAACTATGTAGACATGACCGAGACATATCTCCGGTCAACAACCAATAGCGGAACCTGGATGCTCATATTGGTTCCTACATATTCTACGAAGATCTTTATCAGTCAAACCGTAATAACAACATATGTCATTCCCTTTGTCATCGGTAAGTTAGTTGCCCGAGATTCGACCGTCGGTATCATCATAACTAGTTCAATCTTGTTATCGGCAAGTCTATTTACTCGTTCCATAATGCATCATCCCGCAACTAACTCATTAGTCACAATGCTTGCAAGGCTTATAGTGATGTGCATTACCGAGAGGGCTCAGAGATACCTCTTCGATACTCGGAGTGACAAATCCTAATCTTGATCTATGCCAACCCAACAAACACCGAGACACCTATAGAGCATCTTTATAATCACCCGGTTACGTTGTGATGTTTGATAGCACACAAGGTGTTCCTCCGGTATTCGGGAGTTGCATATTCTCATAGTCAGAGGAATATGTATAAGTCATGAAGAAAGCAATAGCAATAAAACTTAACGATCCTTATGCTAAGCTAATAGATGGGTCTTGTGCATCACATCATTATCTAATTATGTGATCCCGTTCATCAAATGACAACACATTTCTATGGTCAAGAAATGTAACCATCTTTGATTAATGAGATAGTCAAGTAGAGGCATACTAGGGACACTCAGTTTTTTCTATGTATTCACACATGTACTAAGTTTCTGGTTAATACAATTCTAGCACGAATAATAAACATTTATCATGATATAAGGAAATTTAAATAACAACTTTATTGTTGCCTCTATGGAATATTTCCTTCAAAAAGTATTAAGAATAAATTCTAACCATAGCATTAAACTTTTGGATCCAACCGGTCCGTGATGGAATAGCACATAAACTAGGGTTTAAGGTTCTGTCACTCTCGCAACCCATCATCTAATAACTACACCACAATGCATTCCCTTAGGCCCAAATATGGTGAAGTGTCATGTAGTCGACGTTCACATGCACCACTAAGGGAATCACAACATACATACTATTAAAATATCAAACACATATCAAGTTCACATGATTACTTGCAACAATATTTCTCCCGTGACCTCAAGAACAAAAGTGAGTACTCACAATAACAATCATGCTCAGGATGAGATGGGTATTAAATAGAATATTGGATCTAAACATATAATCTTCCACCAAATATACCACATAGTAATCAACTACAAGATGTAATCAACACTACTAGTCACCCACAAGCACCAATCTATAGTTACGGTACCAAGATTGAACATAAGGGATGAACTAGGATTTGAGAGGAGATGGTGCTGGTGAAGATGTTGATGGATATTGCCCTCCCCAAGATGGGAGAGTTGTTGGTGATGATGATGACAATGATTTCCCCCTCCGGGAGGGAAGTTCCCACTAGAGGGAAAAAGTGCTCCTGCCCAAGTTCCGCCTCAAGACGGTGACGCTCCATCCTAAAAGTCCTCTCCTTATTTTTTTTTCTAGGTCAAAATGAATTATATACCAGAAGCGGGGCACCGGAGATGGGCTGGGCTGAGCACAACCCACCAGGGCGCTCAAATCTATGATGATGTTGATGATATCCTGAGCCCTGGTGTCTTTTGCTCACCAGGTGGCCCCCCTCTTGTAGTTATTTGCTCTAGTATTTCTTATTTATTCCATAAAAATTCCTCATGAAGTTTCAACCCATTTGGACTTATGCAGAATAGGTGGCCTGATGTAGCTTTTCCAGGTCCAGATTTCCAGCTACCGGAATTCTCCCTCTTTGTGTGAACCTTGCATATTATGAGAGAAAAGGCATTAGAATTACTCCAAAGCATTATTATGCGTAAAAACATTGTAAATAATAGTAGGTAAACATAATGCGAAATTGACATATCAAGGCTACAACAGGGATCCGAAGACATGGATCTTTGAGTGGATGACAGGAGATGTCCATCATGAAGCCAAAGCTCAGGATATCATCGAGCTAACTTCCCTACCCAGTCTTGGTGATCTATTTGAACCAAGTTGTCAGCTATATGAAAATGAACTGTAGAGTATTTTTCAGAAGCCTGAGCCCAATATGAGTCAGATGCTCAGTATGATGAAGCCATTGCCTATGGATGCTGAATATCCCAAGGAGTTCTTTGTTAAAGACCTCGAGTACCTGCCCCGCACCATATAACATATTCTGAGGCGTACTCTCTAGACTATCAAGGGATATTCTCCTGACGTGAAGCTTGAAGGCGTCATGAAGACATTGGTCTTCTACATCATCAATGGCATCAGGTTCAACACTCAAGATTTCTTCATCCGTTAGCTGGTTGCTTCTGGAAATGATGTGGTTGGCCTCAAATTCTATGTACCATTGGTCATGCGCTTGATAAAGCTTCACCCTACAATTAACTATCAACCTTCAGCACGCAATCATGTTGTATTCTTTCCTGAAGTCGATATGTCACATGAAGCCATATACCCTGTGCCTGCTAAGGAGCCAGTTCATGAAGACAATGCTGCATTTCAAAGCTTCACACAGCCAATTGAAAGAGTTCATGTGCCCAATCCTCCTGCTCCTGATAGTCCTCTTGCTGGCCAACTACATCTGCCGCATCGTGCAAACACTGATGCGACTGCTAGCACTATAGCTCAAACGCCTAAGAAGCGTGCTCATGTCTTAGATGATAGAGAGCTTCTTGTATCACTTCACTAGAAGCAGGATAGGCATCACGATTAGCTGAAGCAATAGATGCACAGTCTGCTCATTGACGTCAATCACATTCGCAATCTGGCTACCAAGAATTCATTTGTTGCACATGAAGCCTGTCGGCGGTCCTAGAAGAACCTCACAATGCTATATTCTGAAGACGATCTTCACGAAGATGGCTTCACAGAACGATTCAAGTTTGACTCTAGGCCTCCACAATCGGCACGTTGGCATCCAACTCCCTCTATTGAAGATTCAGACTATTCATCTTTGGCTCCCACGGTGGTTGCTCAAGTCATAGAGGAAGAGGACGACGCCACTTCACCTGCGATGGCTTCACTGCATCACGATTCTGCACCAGACCCGTTTGCACCGCCCAACACCAATATCGACCCAGCTGCTCCAACATCTTCACCACCTGAGAGCGACTAGACACTATATATCTTCAAACCTTTTTGGTCCTTACCAACAAAGGGGGGGAAGCATATGAGTTGATAGTCTTCAAGCGGGTCCATATGGGTCGGGTGCTTATTATTGCCTAAGTTTTTACAACTCTCGTTCTTGAACTATTTGGCTTTTTGAGTTGTAACACTTAAACTTGATGGTCATCTGCCACTTTTGCTGCTACCTTATGATGCGATGATAAATTCCGCATGAAGTCATTCTGCAGATGACAATTTCTCATTATGCATTTATTATCTTCATTACTCTTATGTATGCATGATGAATTGTCTTCATGTGTTGAAAATGATCTCCACAAAGTAAACCTTGCGATGTGCATTTGCAGTCACAAGCAAAACATTTCTATGCACATATTCAGGGGGAGCCTTTTTCAACCTATGAAGACAATGCATGTACTTTAACTTTCACATACTTGTATCCCCTTTGAAAACTTCAACCAGTTTGTCATCAATCACCAAAAGGGGGAGATTGTAAGTGCATCTAGTGCCACCCCTAGTTGGTTTTGGAGTATTGTCGATAAACATGGTTGAGGGACTAATGTGTTCATGAGAATTGCAGGATAAGACAGGTAATAGTCCCTCTTTGATTCGGTTTACCTATCAGAGATGACCCCTAAAAATGTATGAAGACATTGAAGACAATGGTGTTTCGTGAAGACATTCACGATGAAGATAATGAGTGAAGACACTCACTTGAAGACTATGGAGTGCGAAGACATAGTTTCTTTTGTAGTTTCATTTTCTTCTTTCTTGAGTTATAGGAACCACCTTACTGTTAAGTGGGGTCCAAGTGAACAAATTCAGATGACTAAAGTGATGCTCAGCCAAAATCCCATGTCTTCGAGCAAAGACAATGAGAGCAAATCTTATCCAGAGTTGGATGAGTCAGCTTTGCTTGTAGCCCAAGCCAAGGTTCCGCGTGTGTTTGAAATCCGCCCGTTGGACACGTGTGTCGGTTCCTTAGTGACCTAGGGTCCTTTCAGACATATCATGTTGGGTTGCCTCTAGGCTATAAATAGCCCACCCCCTACACCATAATTTGGTGGCTGCTCATAGTAAGTGCACGACATTTGTCGTTTGAGAGCAACCCACCTCCGAAGTCTTTGAGAGAGAGATCCTTGTAAGGACATAGCCCAAAACACCCAGAGCCAAAGTGTGTTAGGCATTACTGAAGTATTTCTATCTCGTGACCTGAAGACTTGTTACACTTGAGGACTGTGCATCCTCCAGCCGGTTAGGCGTCACGTTCTGAGGATTCAAGAGTCATTCTGGATCGCTAGTGAATGGTGTCTGTGAAGGTTTGGAAGTCTACCTCGAATACTTACCAGAGTGATTGGGCGAGGACTAGGTGTCCTTAGCTCAAGGGGAATAAGGTGAAGACACGGTCTTCTAAGTTCAATCTCAGCATCCCTAACCAGAAGTACAGTTGTCACAGCAACTAGACTGGTCTACCAAATCCTTGTCTTAACCAAGCAACTGGTTCTATCCCCTACTTATTGTACATTTCAATTCGTCTTCATGAAGTCATTACTTGCCTGCCTGATCTGTTTGACTTCACTGTGTGAAGACTATTAACTGTTTGGCTTCATAATGTCTTCCATTCTGATCCACACTACCAAGCTGCTATTTGTCTTCGTACTTTCACTATACTGCTTACTGGCTATGGCTTGTCTAGTGTATTTCATCTTCCGCTGCATATCATATAGGTTCATTTCAACTGTTTGTCTTCAAAGACCTTCTGGTTTGAAGACTTTCATAAAATCGCCTATTCACCCCCCTCTAGTAGATAACTAGCACTTTCAGTTCTTTGTGTGCAGGTACCGTTTACATAGCCTGGCTTGGTCCTCCTATTGGATTGATACCTTGGTTTCATAAATGAGGGAAATACCTACCTTAGTTGTGCTGCATCATCCCTTCCTCTTTGGGGAAATACCGACATAGCTTCTAGCCGCATCGGTCAAACACTTTCATCGACATAGTAGCTCAAGCACGACGGTGGGAGTTGCACACGCGTGGTGGCATAGTTTCACACACAAGACCACGAAGCTACACACTCTCATCGATGTAGTAGCTCACGCACGACCGCCAAGCTGCACACACTCGTCGGGGTAGTAGCTCATGCGCCGCCGTAGAGTTGCACACTCGTCTGCATGGTCGCACACACGACCACGAAGTAGCACACCCTCGTTAGCATAGTCGCACACGGGTGGCCATGGAGGTGCACATTATCTGTCGGGTGGTAGGTGCGACATATGCCAACGGGTGGCTTATCATTGTGGGAGCCAGTAAGACGTCGCCAGTGCCTAGAAGCGGGATGAGGCGAAGACATGCATGCCGGCGAATCTTACCCAGCTTCGTGGCTCTCCGTGGAGATAACACCCCTACTGCTGCTCTGCGGGGTCTCCGCATATCGCTAGATGAACAAGTAGCTACATGATGCTCCTTGAGCTGTTTTGTGAGGAGAAGAAGTAGAGCACGGCTAGCCCTCCTCCCCTCTCTATGTGGTGTCTAGAACTAGCTTGGATCCATCCTTTGCATGGGTGTCCCGGGGGGTTTATATAGGCCTACCCCCCGGGGTACAATGGTAATCCGGCTGGGCGTGGGGCCCAACCGTCCGTGTCTACACTCGCCAGCTTCTACGCCGGCTGCTGGGGCCCGCCGGCTGGTGGGTCCCGCCGGCTGCTGGCTCCTTGGTCGACAGGCAGGCCCCACCGTCCAGGGCCTTGTCGGTGGCTGGTTACTGTTGCTCAATCCTGGTGACGAGGGCTTCGCCGAGGTGGGCGTGGCTACAGTGCCGCCGTCCGGCGGGTGATCGCTGTAGCCTCACCGCGTCTTATCTCCTTAATGGGGCGTCTCCTTCGAGGGAGGTGGCAAGCCGGCTGTGGAGAGCCGGCTCTGTCGTGGGCCAACTGGGGGAGGCCTAGCCGCCTTCGGGTGTCTCTCTGCGTGAAGGGGCCCACCGCCCGTGGGCCACACTGGCAGCCTGTCATGGATGACATCAGGGTCAACGTGGCAACAGTGCCGCGCCGGACGGGTCATGGTCACCCGTACGGCGCACTATGCCAGGCGTGCTCCGGGATTCGGGGGTGGCAGGCTTTACTGTAGCCACGCCCCGTCACATTGCCGTTATGTGGATGCAGACTTCGAGGGTATGGTCTTGACCGCTTTGTGGGAGCCGGCTTCTTGGAGTCGGCCTTCTCGCAGCCGGCTTCTCGGAGCCGGCCCTCCCGCGGCTTTCTTCATGAGGGCTAAAGTCGGGTCGCCTTCCGATAGCCGGCCTGGGAGACAGCCGGCAAGGGGAAGGCAGCCCCACGTCTTGGATTCTTGAGGGCCGGATCGGCTCATAATTTTTTCAGAGGGTCCAGGGGGAGCCGGCTAGGCTAACCGTGGTCACTTACTCTGACAGTAGTCCCCGAAGCTGATCGAGCTTCGAGGCTGACAAAGGGACGAGAAGCTTGGTCAGCTTCCTATCCTGAGGGGCCAGCTTTGCTTGTGCGCGCCGCCTTCGGGAAGCCCCATTCCTCGTAGGCAGGAATGCGGGTCGGCCTGCGAACTGACCGCGCGCCTTCACACGGGCCATGTGGCAAGGAAATCCTGCCAACGCACGCGCGCGACGGGACGCCGCCGCAGGCCCGGGCCCGCCACTCCCAGGCCTCGGCCCGAGTGCGGATCTTCTGCGGCCCACACAGACCGCTCGCCTTCCCGCGGTGGTTTTATTACGCCATCAGGGCACAGTAATCGCGGGACGTCGGGGAGTGGGCGCAGTTGATCCCCACGTTCCCCCACGCCACACCTCCTCGTCTCTGCCGCGCGGGTCTATAAGTAGGGGGAGGAGGGGGAGCGGCAGAGGCTCGCACGCTCTCTCTCGCTCCGCCCCTTCTCGCCTTCCTTCTTCTTTCCACCGCCGCCGCAGCAACCCATTGCCGCGTCGTTTCGCCGCCGGACCTCTCGGCTCCCTCGGTCCCGCCGTAGCGGGGTCGGGCAAGTCTCCACTGTCGCATCGTCTTGCTCCTCGCCGCGTCGCTCCCATGGCGCTGTCGAGCTCGTGGGATGGCTCCAACGTCCACGAGGACCACGTCGAGTTCCTCCGCCGGACGCGGCGCCTGCCGGGCGAGAACTTCGTGCGGGTTCGTCATGCGCCGGCGAGGGAGATTTCGCCGGCACCGGAGGACGGTGAGCGGGTGATCCTCCGCTCGCACTGCCTGCGCGGCTTCGGCCTACCGGCGAGCGGATTCCTTCGAGCCTTCCTTGAATTCTACCACCTCCAGCCGCATCACCTCACGCCCAACGCGGTGATGCTGCTGTCGGCTTTCATCACCCTGTGCGAGGGCTTTCTTGGGGTTCTCCCCACGCTCGAGCTCTGGGGCGATTTCTTCCAGAGCAAGCTCGACACCGTCGTCGCGGGCATGCCCGCCCCCTGCGGAGCCTTCATTGCCATGAGGCGGGCGAGTGAGAACAATCCGTTCCCACCCATCCCGCTGATCCAGTCGGTGAAGCTCTGGCAGAAGTCCTACTTTTACGTGAGGAACGTCGCCTCGCAATGCGACTACGTCAACCTGCCGGCATACGTAGCCGGCCCGCCGGCTGGGAGACAACCTTCGTGGAGCTACCGGGCCAGGTTGTTGTCTCAGGCCGGGAACGCAGCCGTCTCCCGGCTGCGGGTGATGATCCAGTCGGAGGGCCTGACTGGAGCCGACTTGGTGGCCGCCTTCGTGGAGCGCCGGGTACTTCCGCTCCAAGGCCGGCCTCACATGATTTGCCAGATGAGCGGCCGCTTCGACCCATGCCGGCCGAGCACCAGGGAGATGCCTCATGCAGAGGTGTCTTACATGGTGAACTACATCTCCAACTGCAAGCTCGCCGAGGACTGGCGATACGGCAAGGAGCCTTATTCTCGCGCCAACCCTCCACCTGCCGTAAGTTTTTCTTATTTTCTTCCTTTTTGTAGCCGGCCTCATGATAGCCGACCTTTGATCAGTTGGTTTGCCTTTAGGAGAACCCTCTTCTTCCGCCGACAGCCAAGGCCGCAGGGGTAGAGCGCCAACTCCTCCTGGACCGCACGGTGGAAGACGCCGACGATCCGGACTTGGGAGCGGCCGCCATGGAAGACGCCATCATGGGGGAAGGCGACGAGGCCGGAGGCGTGGGGCTCGGGGCCGGCTTCGAGGACTGGCCGGACGATGACGAGGTCGAAGCCGCCCCGCACCGCCAGCCGGCGCTTGATCATCAAGGCACGAGCCCGTCTGTCGCGCCGGCTACCCGTGGCGGCGCGCAGAAGCGCCGGGCCGCGTCGACCTTCTTCGGCAGCCGGCCGAAGAAATCCAAGGCTTCTACGGTGGCGACCAAGCGGGATGAGGCGGCCGTGAAGGCGGCCCACTTCCACAAGGCGGTGAAACAGCCGCAGGCGATCTCGGCGTAAGTCGTCGAACGTCTTGTGTATATATATTTTTTGTTTTTCTTTTCGATTGAAGATCTTCTAAACCTTTCTTTGCTCGCCGGACAGGGCACCACTTTCCCTTGAGCGGGGTCCTGGCGGCTCCGTAGTCGGGCCGACTGGAGGGTCTTCAGGCTCCCGCCGCGTGGATCCCCGTGCCGACCTTAGGGAGGCCACGGAGCGGAACGCCCAGGCGGCGAAGGAGCAGGCCGACGCGGCGGCCAAGGCCCGGGCAGAGGCGGAAGCCGCGGAGACGGAGGCGGAGGCCTCGCACAAACAGCCTCCGCTACTCGTCGTTCCCCTCCGCGCCGTGGCCCCCGACATCCCCGTGCCCCCGTCGGAGGAGGTCGACCAAGACCCGCCAGTGATGGAGAGGAGGGAGGACCATGCGATTTTCGTGGAGGAGGCGCCGCAGGCGGCGCCGACTAGTGCGGGCCAAAGCGGCCAATCAGCCATGGCGCCGGAGCAGCTGGACGGGGGCGAGCCGGAGGCAGGGGCCGGCCTCGAGGTGCAGCCGGCATTGAGCCGGCGCGCAGGGGGAGGCACCTCCGCACCCGAGCCGCACCGAGCTGCGGGCGCCAGCCAGACGACGGAGGCCCTGGAGGCGGCCAGCGCCAGCACGTCCGAGTGGACTCCCAGCGGGGGGACGCGAGCTGAACGCGGCGGCCCAGGAGGTCCGGAACCGGCTTCAAGCCCAGGCCGCCTCGCTGCAGCGATACACCCAAGAGTTCCTCGCGACGCGGGCCGTCATCCGGGTGAGTATTCTGGCCTTGGTTGTTTTGCTCTTTTTGATTTCTTTCATGGGGGCGCGTCAGCGCACCCACTGGGTGTAGTCCCCGAGTTCCGAGTCGGCTGCTGCGCAGGCGGCTTGGAACTTACTAGGTCCTGACAACTGTCTTATTCTCGCCTCCTGTCTGATATTCCAGGAGTATCATAACCTCCGCGCTGCTGCCTTCAACTCCCAGGCTCAAGAGTTGGGCCGGAGAACCGAAGACCTGACCAGCAGCCGGAGTGCGTGCTTGGTTTCATTCATCTCCTCTGGGGGCGCGTCAGCGCACCCACTGGGTGTAGTCCCCGAGATTCGGGTCAACTGCTGAGCAGCCGGGTCGGATCTTTCTCGACGACTTCTTCCTTATTGATTCGGGCTGACTGCAGGAGCCAATGCCGACTTGAGGGGGCAGCTCAGCGGGGCTCAGGCCGCCCTTCGCGCCAAGGAAGCTGAGTACAACGCCTTGGTCCTGGAGCGTGACCACCTGGCCAAGAAGTTGGCCGACCAGGAGGAGAGCCACAAGGCGGCCCTGAAGATGGCGCAGGACAGCGAGGACGCCCTGAAGGCCGAGTTTGAGACCGAAGCGGCGGGCTGGGCTGAGGCGAAGCAGGCGCTGAGTGAGGGCTTCGGTCGTATCGAGGATCTGATCGATGGTAAGCCGCCTTCTTCACTCCTTGCTTGCTACTTGATCCTTGATTTGTGTTCTGACTTGCGCTGCTTTTTGTTCTTTGTGCAGACTACTTTCCCGGCTACTCCGTCTTCGCCACCCAAACCATCGAGGCCCATCGCGAGGCGCGCTGGCAGGCGGGGGCTGAAATCGTGCCGGACGCGAGCCGGATGCTTGAGGAGCAACTCTTGGCGGTCTAAGCCCGGCTGCAGCCGGCTCACCGTATGCTCCGCCGCCTCCAGCGCGCCGGGGTGTAGGTGTTGGCCGCCCTCTGGCCAGGCGAGACGATTCCCCGCACCCCGAGTCGGACTGCCGACTGGCTGGAGGTTGCGGTTGGCCGCTTCAAGGCCTGGAAGGCATCGGCAGCCCGGCTTGGAGCTGGGCGGGCGCTGGAGTTCGTCCGGGCCTGGTATCCAGGGCTGAACCTGGACCAGCTGCGCACCTGGTGGCTGGAGGCCGACGAGGAGATGGAGGAGGTGCGGTCGGCTATCGCTCAGCGCGCTTCGACGATCGCCGAGTGCACTGACATCAGCGTCTTCGCTCCTGAAATTAGTGACGATGGCGTTGCCCAGCCGAAGGAGTGGTTCGGGCTGGACCCGGCAGCGGGTGAGGACTCGGCAGAGGAGATCGCCTCCAGCGATGAAGGCGAAGACAACGAAGGAGAGGAAGGCGAAGACGTTGAGCCGGCCGGTGAAGCGGTCAGCCAGCCTCAGCCTGACCGTGCTTCCAGCAACGAGGCGCGTGCTAGAGCGCCCTCTGCAGGAGGCGGTGATCATGCCGAGGTTCGTCAGCCGGCCACTCCTCCATCCGGCACTGCCGTCTCCACCGACCTGCCCGACTCGCCAGTCGCTCCCCTGGCTTAATCTGCCGTCCTTGTTTTTCCTGCTTGTTATCCTTTGAACAATTTTTATTAAACTTGCGCAGTTCCACCCACTAGGGGTGTATTCGAACTATGTTGAATGCTGGCCTTTTGAAGGTCTTTTGTGTAAATATGATTGTGTGTGTGTTTGGTTTCCATTCATGTATGCTTTTTATCCTTAGGCTGTTTCCTTTGCCGCCTTCCCCTTTTGGGAAGGCAAGTACTCGAGCTTTCTTAGATTGAAGCGAGGTGAATGGAAGCCGGCCGGCCGGCTACTCTGGTAGTCGGTCGGTGCTGGGAAAAAACCGGCTTTTGTTATATTAGTCCGTTAGTCCCTAGCCGTTTTTCGTGTGGGCGTCCTTTCCTGCCTTTAACTCTTGCCAGCTGGACAGCCGGTTCTTTGAACTGCGACTTTTGGCAAGAGAAGGCTTGGGTGCCGGCACACTACTTGTCTGGCCGTGGGTAGGACTTTTAATATAACTCTAGGCGGCCAGTCCCCGGGCCGACTAGTCGAACCCAGTGCCGGACAAAAAATGTAAATGTGATGACAAGGTCATAAGCATGATATTCTTCATTCATAGATAAAAGATGGCAGTCCCCGAGCTCTCCTCAGGGGGCCTATTGTCTCGTACTTAGTACAAAAGTTAGCGTGATACATACTGCATTTCAACTATAAAATCTTCGAAAGAGGTTGGCGTTCCATGGTCGTTCCGACTCCTTGCCGGAGTCGTCTCTCTTTCGTGCCTTCGGCTTCTGCGCGTCGATCAGGTAGTAGGAGTCATTGCCTAAAGCTCTGTGATGACGAAGGGGCCCTCCCAAGGGGCCGAGAGCTTGTGCTGGCCGGCTGTTCGCTGGATCAGCCGGAGCACAAGATCGCCCTCTTGGAAGGATCTTGGCTTGACCTTCCGCCTGTGGTAGCGGCGCAGGCCCTGCTGATAGATGGCGGACCGGCTGAGGGCTAACAGCCGACCTTCTTCCAGCAGGTCGACGCCGTCTTCTCGTGCTTCCTTGGCCTCCGCCTCCGTGTACATGGTTATCCGAGGCGAGTCGAACTCGATGTCAGTTGGGATG
This sequence comes from Triticum urartu, assembly GCF_056163025.1. NCBI lineage: Eukaryota > Viridiplantae > Streptophyta > Magnoliopsida > Poales > Poaceae > Triticum > Triticum urartu. Next base: position 152,784,166 of record NC_141878.1, read on the forward strand.
ACCGCCTCGGCACCATACATGAGGAAGAAAGGAGTGAAGCCGGTTGACTTGTTTGGGGTAGTGCGCAGACTCCAAAGGACGGTCGGCAGCTCATCGAGCCAACAGCCGGCCGAACGCTCAAGTGGTACGACCAGTCGGGGTTTGATGCCGGAAAGGATGAGGCCTTTGGCTCGCTCGACCTAGCGGTTTGACTGCGGGTGGGCAACGAACGCCAAGTCCAACCGGATGCCTTGCGTCGCGCAGAAACGTGCCAAGGCTCCCTTGGCGAAATTCGTGCCATTGTCGGTGATGATGCTGTGTGGCACGCCGTACCGAGTTGTTATTTCTGTGATAAATTTCTGTGATAAATGTCACGGCAGTCGACCCATTCAGCTTCTTGATCGGCTTTGCCTCAATCCATTTGGTGAATTTGTCTACAGCGACAAGCAAATGTGTCATGCCGCCGCGCGCCGTCTTGAATGGGCCCACCATGTCCAGTCCCCAAACGGCGAAGGGCCAAGTGAGGGGAATGGTCTTGAGTGCTGAAGCCGGCATGTGTTGCTTGGAGCTGAAGAGTTGGCACCCTTTGTAATGTTTAACTAACTCCTTGGCGTCATCCAAAGCAGTCGGCCAAAAGAAACCATGGCGGAAAGCTTTGGTGACGCGTGATCTTGAGGCCGCATGGTGGTCGTATTCTCCTTGGTGGATGTCTCTGAGGATTGCAATGCCCTTCTCTTGCTCGACGCATCGCTGGAGGACTCCAGTGACACTGCGCTTGACGAGCTCTCTGTTGACGATAGTGTATGCTCCGGCTCGGTGTTGGACTTGTCTTGCCTCTGTTTTGTCAGCCGGCAGATCTTGGTTTATTAGGAAGTTGAGGATGGAATGAGCCCATGATGGAGCTGCGACTTCTTCTATTGCCAACATGGCTACTGCGACCAGGGCGGGCGGGCTGGGTGGTGAAATGCTGGAGTCGGCCGCCGCCTGCTATGTTGGTGCAGTCTCCGGGCCGACTACCACAGTCCCCGAGCCGGGTGTGGCAGTCCCCGGGTCGGGCGTAACTATGGAAGTCCCTGAGCCGCCTGCTGATATCCCTTGGCCGACTATCGAAGTCCCCGGGTCACCCTCGTGGTTCTTCGAGCTGGTCCCGGCAGTATCGGGGTCAGGCGGCACGAAGATGGAATCGGACTCTGGAGACGGCTTGATAGACGGCTTGAGGAGGCATTGTAGAGAGACACCGGTTGGTATTGCTTGCCGAGTCGAGCCTATTCGAGCCAGGGCATCAGCTGGCTCGTTGTCGGCTCGCGATACGTGGAGGAACTCGCATCCTTCAAAATACCCACTGATCTACTGAACGAGGAAGCAGTAGCTTGCCATATTTGCGTCCTTGGCATCACAGTCGTCGGATGATTGCTGGACCACCAAGTCCGAGTCGCCATAACATAGGATCCGGCGAATGCCGAGCTCTTTGGCAAGCCGGAGCCCGTGTATGAGCGCCTCGTACTCGGCCATGTTGTTGGAGGCGGCAAAGTGAATTTGTAGCGTGTATCTGAGCTTTTCACCTTTGGGAGAGGTGAGGATGACGCCGGCTCCCAAGCCGGTGCGCATCTTGGACCCATCGAAGTGCATGCGCCAATGAGTGGAGTCGGGAGCTGGCGGCAGGTACTGGGTGTCGGCCCAGTCGACGAGGAAGTCGGACAATGCTTGGGACTTGATGGCGGTGCGAGGCTGGTAGAAGATCGTGTAAGGGGCCAGCTCGATGGCCCATTTCACCACCCGGCCGGATGCATCCCGGCTGCCTATGATCTCGGCCAGCGAGGCGGTGCATACGACTGTGATGGGATGCTCTTGGAAGTAGGGCTTCAGCTTCTTGGCGGCGAAGTACACGCCGTAGCACATCTTCTGGTAGTGCGGGTAGTTCTGCTTCAAGGTAGACAGCACCTTGCTCAAATAGTACACCGGCCTCTGGACCGACTGGGCTCGGCCCTCTTCTGGGCGTTGGACTACGATGACGGTGCTGACCACCTGGCTGGTTGCGGCAATGTAGAGGAGCATGGGCTCTTTCTCAGTCGGCGCTGCCAGGACAGGCGGCGTGGCCAGCATCTTCTTCAGCTCGTGAAAAGCTTGGTCGGTTTGGTCATTCCACTCGAAGTGAGTGGTCTTCTTCATGAGGCGGTAGAGGGGGAGAGCTTTCTCTCCGAGCCGGTTGATGAAGCGGTTCAGGGAGGCCAAGCATCTGATGAACTTCTAGACGTCTCGAAGTTTGGTGGGAATCGCCATTCTCTCAATGGCCTTGATCTTTACTGGGTTGCATTCGATGCCGCGTTCGGAAAACAGGAAGCCTAGGAGTTGGCCGGCTGGCACTCCGAACACACATTTCTCGGGGTTGAGCTTGATTTGGAACTGGCGTAGGTTCTCAAATGTTTCCTTGAGGTCTTCCAGCAAGGTGTCGCGCTTCTCCGTCTTCACCACAATGTCGTCTACGTAGACGTGGGCATTTCTGCCGAGCTACTTGAGGAGGCACTTCTGCATGCAACGCTGAAAAGTGGCACCGGCATTTCTCAAGCCGAATGTCATAGTCAGGTAGCAGAAGGCTCCGAATGGCGTGATCAAGGCGGTCTTCAGGCGGTCTGCCGGATCTAACTTTATCTAGTGGTATCCTGAGTACACATCCAAGAAACTCAACACCTCGCATCTGGCCGTGGAGTCTATCACTTGATCAATCCTTGGCAGGGCAAAGGGATCTTTGGGGCAGGCCTTGTTGAGGCTCATGTAGTCTATGCACATGCGCCACTTGTTGTTCTTCTTTAGCACGAGGACCGGGTTGGCGAGCCATTCTGGAAAGAAAACTTCCATAATGAAGCCGGCTGCCAGAAGCCGGGCTATCTCTTCTCCTACAATCCTCCTTTTATCCTCCGACAGTCGGCGGAGGGGTTGTTTGACTGGTTTTGCGTCTTCTCGGATGTGTAGCTTGTGCTCGGCGAATTCCTTCGGAACACCCGGCATGTCCTTGGGGGACTATGCAAAGATGTCCCGATTCTCACGGAGGAAATCGGCGAGCTCGCTTTCCTATTTGCTATTTAGGTTTTCCCCGATGACGGCAAACCTCTCTGGGTGCTCGGGGTCAAGAGGTATCTTCTTCGTCTCCTTGGCCGGCTGGAAAGATCCTTGGGCATCATACTCCTTCGGATCGGGGGACAAGGCCGACTGTTTGCCGGCCATGGCCACGACTCGGTCCAACATCTTCTTTTCTTCGGCTATCACAAGGGACTCGGCCAGCCAGCTGCTGGCTGCTGCGCACTCGAAAGATTTCTTGTAATCGCCGGCTATGGTAATGATGCCTTTGGTGCTCGGCATCTTCATCTTGAGGTAAGCATAGTGGGGAACAGCCATGAACCTGGCCAAGGCAGGTCGGCCAAGCAATGCATGGTAGGGGCTCTCCAGGTCCACCACTTCAAACCAGATCGCCTCCCGGCGGAAATGCTCCTTGTCCCCAAAGAGTACATCAATCTTGATCTTGCCAATGGGGGAGCAGGACAGGCCGGGTACGATGCCATGGAACACAGTCCGAGTAGGCATGAGTTGCTTCGTCTTGACGTTCAGCTTCTCCAGGGTGTCACGGTACAGGATGTTGATGCTGCTCCCGCCGTCTATCAGCACGCGGGAGAAACGGGCGGCACGTCTGTCCGTTGCAAGGGTGGCATCCAGAACCAACGCATAAGAGCCGGGAGATGGCATCACCTCTGGGTGGTCGGCCCGGCTCTAGCTGATAGGTTTTTCTGACCAGTGCATGTGCTCGGCAGGGTTGGCAGCGACCATGCTGACCTCCTGGTGCTCTCGGCGTCTACCACGCCGGTCTTCGGGCTGGCTTGTAAAGACGACATAGGCGGTATGCTCGTTGGGGAACTCATCGTGCACGGCTCCGACTGCAGGCCGAGCGGTCGGTGGCTGCGGAGCCGGAGGCGGCGGACCGACAGGCGGCGGCGGCACGAGCCCTTCGCCTTTGGAGATTCGGGTGAGCCAGTGGCACTTCCGGGTTGTGTGGTTGGATGGCTTCGCGCCGCTGTGGAACTTGCATGGGGCGTCGAGAGTTTGCTTGTAGGAGAAGGCCGGCTGCCAATCCGGCTTGCCGCCCCTCTGCTTCTTGGGTGCGGGCCGCCCTTTGGGCTGCTCATCTTCGACTGTGGCCACCTGCCGAGTGGTGGAGGGCGTCACGGGGCCTTTGCGCTTGTGGTCGTTCTGGTGTGGGCGTCGGCCGGAATCCCCAGCCGGCGTCTTGGGCGCCAGGTTGAGTACTTTCCCGGACGCGTCTACCCGGAGCTCGGTCTTCATTGAGGAGTCAGCGGTGGCGTACTTGTCCGCTATGTCCAGAAGCTCGTCGAGGGTAGTCGGCTCGTCGCAGAGAAGCTTGTGCTTGAGGAGTGTGCCGTCTCGGTACCCGGCAGTGAAGTATTCTATGGCTTGCACCTCGTGCACCCCTTCGCAAGAGTTGCGGAGCTCGGCCCAACGCGTGAGGTAGTCGCGAGTGGACTCGGCGGGGCCTTGTTCACACAAGGAGAGCTGTCTGGGCTTGGGAGCCCGCTTGTAGGTGCTGGTGAAGTTGCGGACGAAGGCTTCTGTGAAGTCTAGCCGGCTGTTGATGTTGTACGGCTTGAGGCTGTTCAGCCAGGTCCGCGTTGTGCCTTGCAGCGTGAGGGGCACCTACTTCATGGCAACGCGCCTGTTGCCATTTGCTATGGTAACCGCCGTGGAGTAGTCGATCAACCAATCTTTCGGCTTCACGGAGCCGTTGTACTTGGGCGTGTCTCTTGGGAGCGAGAACCCTTTGGGGAAAGGCTCGTCGCGGATGCGGGGGCCGAAGCAAGGAGGGACGACATCATCTTCTTCCACCAGCGCCAAGGGTTGCGCTAGGCGGTCGATCCGATGGCGGGCGTCGTTCTCGCCGACTCCTTCGCGGCGACCTAGTCGGCCGCTGAGAGTCGGATGCGCAACAGGCGGTGGGGTGGGATATCTCTCCCCATGGGGCCGAGGCGGAGGCGGGTTGCCCCGCCACTCCACGGCCCGGGGGTGGCCTTCTGCGTCTCGCTCGATGGAGATTCGGGTTCGGCTTCGGCTGGCAGCCGGCTCTTTCTCGCGCCGCGCGCGGGTTTTACCCGCAGTCGGCGTCCGGGACGTCGCGCCGTGATCTCGGCGTGGGGGAGGGCTTTCCGCGCGGGCGTCGGCTTCGTGCCGTTGTGCGGCCGCATCGATTAGCTGCTGGATGCGTCTGGTCATGTGGGGGAGTTCTTCGGCCCCCAATCCGTCTAGCTCGTCTACGGCCGCCTGGGCGGCACGCAGGTTCTTGAGTGGAGTGGCGTAGACTGGGCGGTCGACTCCTAGCGTGTCGGCGATGGCAGCACTGCGCTGCCTGACAACGCCGTCCCGGATGGGCCCGCCTGGGGGCGGCGTGCCAAAGGCGGCGCGGTCGGCTTCGCGCCGGTGGGCCTCAGTGAGGCGTCTCATGGAAGCCAGCTTCCGGCCCTCCGCGAGGAGGGCGAGGCGGCGAGCCTCCAGTGCTTCGGCATCGGCATCGGCCGGGAGGGGGATGGTCAAGTCGTGGACCGCCGCATGCGGGGCATCGTGGGCGCTCTCGTCGGAAGCGTCGCCGTGGCCGATGACCATCACCTCGGTGGTGACAGCGTCGCAGCCATCGGCCCGGGGAAGCGGGTCATTGTAGATTGTGACGTCGGTGGGGAAAGTGTCGAGTGAGGCCGTGTCGGAGTCGACAGGCATCGGATCGGTGGAGCCAACCGACTCCAAGTCCACAGCAGGCTCACCGGAGATGTGGAGCTGGCCAAGGAGGTTGACGAGGTGGTCGGTGCCCGCGTCGGAGGCGAGCTCGTCGCAGATGAGGGTCTTGTCAAGGAGATCGGCGAGGCCGCTCACTGCGCAGACGTTGGTGACGCCTTGCAGCGCATCGTGGCAAGCGCCATCGGGCGTGCCGGGCTGGCTACGCTAGCTGGGGAGGAAGAGGGTTCCCGTCCAGAACAGGTCTCCGGACGACGGTGCACCTAGCCCCATGGTGGGCGCCAAATGTCGGGTGGTAGGTGCGACATATGCCAACGGGTGGCTTATCATTGTGGGAGCCAGTAAGACGTCGCCGGTGCCAGGAAGCGGGATGAGGCGAAGACATGCACGCCGGCGAATCTTACCCAGCTTCGGGGCTCTCCGTGGAGATAACACCCCTACTGCTGCTCTGCGGGGTCTCCGCATGATCGCTAGATGAACAAGTAGCTATACGATGCTCCTTGAGCTGTTTTGTGAGGAGAAGAAGTAGAGCACGGCTAGCCCTCCTCCCCTCTCTATGTGGTGTCTAGAACTAGCTTGGATCCATCCTTTGCATGGGTGTCTCGGGGGGTTTATATAGGCCTACCCCCCGGGGGTACAATGGTAATCTGGCTGGGCATGGGGCCCAACCTTCTGTGTCTACACTCGCCGGCTTCTGCGCCGGCTGCTGGGGCCCGCCAGCTGCCGGCTCCTTGGTCGACAGGCAGGCCCCACCGTCCAGGGCCTTGTCGGTGGCTGGTTACTGTTGCTCAATCCTAGTGAGGAGGGCTTCGCCGAGGTGGGTGTAGCTACAGTGCCGCCATCCGGCGGGTGATTGCTGTAGCCTCACCGCGTCTGGTCTCCTTAATGGGGCATCTCCTTCGTAGGAGGTGGCAGGCCGGCTGTGGAGAGCCGGCTCTGTCGTGGGCCGACTGGGGGAGGCCTGGCCACCTTCGGGTGTCTCTCTGCCTAAAGGGGCCCACCGCCCGTGGGCCACACTAGCAGCCCGTCATGGATGACATCAGGGTCAACATGGCAACAGTGCTGCGCCAGACGGGTCATGGTCACCCGTACGGCGCACTATGCCAGGCGTGCTCCGGGATTCGGGGGTGGCAGGCTTTACTGTAGCCACGCCCCATCACATCACCGTTATGTGGATGCAGACTTCGAGGGTACGATCTTGACCGCTTTGTGGGAGCCGGCTTCTTGGAGTCGGCCTTCTCGCGGCCGGCTTCTCGGAGCCGGACCTCCCGCGGCTTTCTTCATGAGGGCTAAAGTCGGGTCGCCTTCCGATAGCCGGCCTGGGAGACAGCCGGCAAGGGGAAGGCGGCCCCACGTCTTGGATTCTTGAGGGCCGGATCGGCTCGTAATTTTTTCAGAGGGGCCAGGGGGAGCCGGCTAGGCTACCCGTGGTCATTTACTTCGACATTATCGTTGGCATAGTAGCTCACGCACGACTGCAGGGTTGCACACTCTCGTTGGCGCAGTCGCACACACACGACCACATAGTTTCATACTCTCATCGATGTAGTAGCTCACGCATGGCCATGGAGTTGCGCACTCTCGTCGGCATAGTCGCACATGCGTGGTAGCATAGTCGAACACTCTTGTCCACATAGTCGCACACGCACGGCTATCGGAGTTGCACAATCTCGTCGACATAGTAGCTCACGCACGGATGTGGGAGATGCACATACACAGCGGCATAGTCGCAAATGCACTACCATGGAGTTGCACACTCTCGTCGGTGTAGTAGCTCACACATAACCACGGAGTTGCACACTCTCGTTGGCTTAGTCGAACACGCGCGACCATAGAGTTGCACACTCTCGTCGGCATAGCCACACATGCGTGGCAGCATAGTTGCACACTCTCTTTGGCATAGTCCACATGCACGGGTATAGGAGTTGCACACTCTCATCAGCATAGTAGTTCATGCACGACAACGGGGGTTACACATGCACAATGGCATAGTCATACACGCACGACCACGGAGCTGCACATTCTTGTCAGTGCATAGTACCACACGCACAGCCGCAACTTTGCACACTCTTTGTCAGTGTAGTAGCTCACGCACAACCGCGGAGTTCAACTACCTTGTCACCATTGTTGCTCATGCACGAATAGCGGAGTTGCACACACTTGTTGAATAGTTTCTCACACACAGTTGTGGAGTTGCACGAGTGGCGACTACCAGACAGTTGGCCGGGGTAGCAGACAAAATTGCACATATCACTGGTAGGCGATAGTTTGGAGTGGAGAAGTCATCGCGAACACTACATGTCCATGGGTGGCGGGGAGTTGCACATCGAGTGTCAGGTAGTTGCACATGGACTGCTAGACAGTTGCACCAAACGGGGACTAAATTGCACAAAAAAAGTTCGTCAAAACATACCCATGCGGGATCTAGTTTCGAAGAGCTCGTCGCGAGGATTCCCATGGTGAAAGTGGATATTAATTCGGATGTTCGAGTCAACAATTATGACTTTTTTGGAAAGATGAAAACCAAATTAAATATTGTCGGATTCAGGGCTCCACAGACCCAAGAACGTTCGAACTCTGGGGCATGTGCAAAGATCTCAACCTCTCAAGCCTCGAACTCATGGCCCTACAGCCTAGCCTTGCCGGATACGCGCTCAAGCGGGCAAGAAGATGGACACGGCAGTTTACCCAGGTTCGGGCCACCTTGCGGTGTAAAACCCTACTCCTACTTTGTGGTGGATTGGCCTCACGAGGAGGTTTGAGGATGAACCAATATAGTGGATGAGCTACCTCGCGAGGGCTCGGGGGATGAGAATGAGTCGACCCCATCTATGGTGTTGGCTAACCTATATTTATAGTGGCCTTGGTCCTCTTCCCTGGAAACTTAGGCGGGAAGGGATTCCACAGCGGCCAATTTGAAAGGGGACAAGAGGTACATGCTATCCTGACAAAAGGTGGTCTTCTCCTGCAAAACTTCTGGTCGTGATGTAGTAGTGGGTTAGGCGATTACATCCATCCTGTCGAGCTCGTGGTCTTGGTCTTGTTGCACCGGAATGGAAACCTTTGGGGGATTCCTTGGGAACCCACATTTCTCCTTCCTCCCTTAGCACCGAAAGGGAAACTGTCTCCTCTGCGCCCGCTGGCGCCCGCCTTGCCTTGGACGTCATGGCTCACATCATCGCAGCCTCGTGAGGCTGGGTACCTACATAGAAATCTCCGCTCCTCAAGAGGCCGCCTGGGGAGGCCGCTCCCTTTGGAGGTCTTGGTGTCGTCCTCCTAGCGAGGCTAGGGCCCTCGCAAGGGTCTTTTCTTGGTAGTCTCACAGATGGGCCGTACCAAGCCATTGAGGGAGCCATGTCATGGGCCGCAGGCAGGCAAGTCTGGGTACCCTGGTTCCCAGAACACCGAGAGTAGACCCCGGGCCCAAGGCGCGCTTGTGCTGGCTTCGAGGCGAAGCTAAGGGACAAGGGCGAAGCGCCACGGGCCCCAATCGCCTGCGGGCCAAGCTGGATGTGTGGCGCTTGATGGGAAGAGGACGCCTACGCTCCCCCACGCCGCCTCGGCAACTGCCCCGACTTGACAACTGCCTGGCGCATGTATTAGATACATCATCGCTCGGAACATGGAAGGGCGCCGGTTAGCCTTCGACCGCCTATAAGAGGGTGAGGGAGGCAGAGCCCCCAGCCCGTTTTCATCCTCTCACTTGCAGTCTCCTCTTCTCCTACCTCCACCGCACCGCCACCTCGCCGAAGCGATCATGGCGCCAACGAGGAGGCTCTCGACCAAAGAGAAGGGCAAGGCCCCAAAGAAGGGGGCTCGTCGCCGCCCAAGAGGGGATGCGGTCGTCCCCACAAATGCGCGGCTGCATCAACAACACCATTGTGGGGGCGCGGGCGGCCTCCCCTGCCAGCCCGCGTCAGCTCCGGCAACTGAGGGAGAGGCCTCTCCCGGGGAGGCGATTGCAGGGCCCCCAGCAACCACGGCGAGGGGGGAGGCGCGCCGGAACCGCCCGGCCACCACACCCGCATGCCCGCTCGGGTGACACGGGACGCGAGTTCGTCATACGAGTTGAGGGCCTTCCAGGCACCTGGCTTCTGCTTCTGAGCTCCTTTGCAAAGGAGCTGCCAGCAGCGGGGCCTATTGGCCTGCGGCTGTAACCGGACGATTGATGTGCCGGGTCTTCGTGGGTGGAGGTCGAGGTCTCCTCCATTGGGCACGTGTTCCTGACCCACATCTGGCAGTCGTTTGCCCATGCCCGTGGTCTAGACGGGAGGTGCACCTTCCATTTTAAGTATGACGGAGCGACACCGCTCTTTGTCGGGGTATTTAGGGAGGATGGTAGCCGCCTGGGGTGCTGCCCGGAGGGCGATGATGACGGCAGCGACCACGCCTCCGATGACAACAATCAGCATGGTGGCGGCATCCTCCGCGATGAACTTGCCCTTGGCGATGGTTGCTACTCCTCCAGCAGCGCTGCTTCCTCTGGGGAAGGCTCGAGCGACGACAACTACGATGACCCGCCTCGTCGCCGTGCGCGGACCAAAGAGGACGGCATGCTGCCACGCCGTCGTGTCCCCGCTCCGGAGGACGTCGATCCACCTCGCCATCACGCGCCTATCAAGGAGGAGGAGCACTCCGACTAAGCGCAATTTTTCCTTCTTTTTCTTCCTGCATCACAACTTATGAAAAAAGCCCCCTGGGGTGTGTAATGAACTGCGGTGCTTGCGCCTTTAAGTCAGTATTTCCCATTGCATTCTAATACTCATGTTACTATTAACTCGAAGTTCCTGCTTTGCGTGATTAGAATAACTTAGCTTGGTGCACTAGTGACCCTTGGCCGGTCCCTTCGTCGTGGTGGCGCGCTCCTCCGGAGCTTCTCCTAGTGACGGTGTAATTAGTGTACCAGAGAGCGACCTAGGGAGGCCCCGCGACAGCTCTATACCCTTGAATGGCATGCCCCTATAGGGCCTCCGGGGGGCAATTTGCGTTGGTTTTCTTGGGGAAGAGGCCTTGTGTAGGCCTCTGGATCCCCCAAGAGAGGGCCGGCCGTTATTAGCGCATCGGGGCACGAAGCCCGGCAGGGCCAAGAGGAGAGCACTCCTGAGGCCGCGGGGCCGATGGCTCGCTCAAGAGTGTCGCGCGAGGATTTTGCCAAGGTGAAAGTGCAACTATCCCAGGGTGGTTTAGCTAATTCCTAACAACATATAGCTCCTTGAACTACTGCTGTTTCAAGATGATCATTTCAGAAAGTTCAATGATTGGCATGGCATGGATTAGAAATGTGGACCCCTCAAAATGCTAAGGACACAAATTGGCTCAAGCTCAAGACTCTACATTTTCATTTTAGTGATCCAACCTCACATTGAGTCCATAGGAAAAGCCAATACTGCTAAAAGAGGATGAGGTGATGCTTAATGGCCTGCTTGCTCAAAATGCTTAGTGATATACTCCAAAATCCCTCAACCACTTTCTCATATCCACATATGTCCCAAACCAAAAGTCAAACTCGGCCCCACCAAAATTATCTATCCGGCGCCACCGAGTGCATTTGACATAGCCACTTCCAGAAATCCTAGTCACTTCAGTCTCACCAATAGGGATCTTGGTCGCACCGAGATGGGATTGCAAAGTCTATGTTTCCCTTCGTAACGTTTCGGTCCAACCAAGATGAGCGATCGTTCCCACCGGGTTTGCAATGCAAACTCTCTGTTTCCCTTTCGTAACGTTTCGGTCTCACTAAAATGAGCGATTCGGTCCCACCGAGTTTGCCTGACCAACTCTCTATTTGCCTATTACAGAAATCGGTTCTACCAAGTTTATGTGATCTGTCTCACCGACATTACGTTATGCCCTAACCCTAATGAAATCGGTCTAGCCGAGTTGACATGTCGGTCCCACCGAAAAGCCTAACGTTCACAATTTGAACTAAATCGGTCTAACCGAGTTTTATGATTCGGTCCCACCGAGTTTGGTAAATTGTGTGTAATGGTTAGATTTTGTGTGGAGGCTATTTATACCCCTCCACCCACTCTTCATTCATGGAGGGAGCCATCAGAACGTGCATGCACTTCTACCATTCATTTTCTAAGAGAGAACCACCTACTCATGTGTTGAGACCAAGATATTCCAATCCAACCATAAGAATCTTGATATCTAGCCTTCCCCAAGTTGCTTTCCACTCAAATCATCTTTCCACCAAATCCAAATCTTTGAGAGAGTGTTGAGTGTTGGGGAGACTATCATTTGAATCACAAGATCAAAGAGTTCATCATCAACACACTATCTATTACCTTTTGGAGATTGGTGTCTCCTAGATTGGCTAGGTGTCACTTGGGAGCCTCCGACAAGATTGTGGAGTTGAACCAAGGAGTTTGTATAGGCAATGAGATCGCCTACTTCATGAAGATGTACCCTAGTGAGGCAAGTCCTTTGTGGGCGATGGCCATGATGGGATAGACAAGGTTGCTTCTTCATGGACCCTTCGTGGGTGGAGCCCTTCGTGGACTCTCGCAACCATTACCCTCCGTGGGTTGAAGTCTCCATCAACGTAGATGTACGATAGGACCACCTATGGAACCACGCGAAAAATCTCCGTGTCTACATTGCATTTGCTCCCTCCAAACTCCTCCCTTTATCTTCGTATGCAAATGTTTTACATTCCGCTACTACACTCTTAGACTTGCATGCGTAAGTTGATTGCTTGACTTGTCCTAAGTTGATAAAATCTTCCAAGACTTAAGATTGGGAAAAGGCTAGATTTTTATTTGGTCAAACAGTCTAATCACCCCCCACTAGACATACTTTCGATCCTACAACTGGTATCAGAGCTTTAGTCTCCGTTTGTCTTCATTTCCATAGCTTTTGGTGATCATAGCCTTGGTTTCACAACCTAGGAGAGTATGGCGTCTAGAGAGGGAACTTACCACCGTAGAGGTCCTTACTTTGATGGTAGTAATTTTGCTAGTAGGAAGCACAAGATGAAAATGCATATTCTTGGACATAACCCCGCTATTTGGGCTATTGTGTGTATTGGCTTGCAAGGTGAATTCTTTGATGGGAAAGAACCGAACCGTGAAGCTAGCGCGGAAGAGTTGAAGATGCTGCAATACAATGCTCAAGCTTGCGATATCCTCTTCAACGGATTGTGCCCCGATGAATTCAACAAAATCAGCCATCTTGAGAATGCAAAGGAAATTTGGGATACTTTGATTGATATGCACGAGGGTACCAACTCCTTCAAGGAATCCAAATTGGGTGTGCTTCAAAGTCAACTTTACAAGTTCAAAATAAAGGATAGTGAAGGTGTCGCTGAAATGTACTCTAGACTTGCTCTCATCACAAATGAGGTTGCCGGCTTAGGAAGTGAAGAGATGACCGATAGATTCATCATCAAGAAGATCCTAAGAGCCTTGGACGGAAAATATGATACTGTGTGTACATTCATCCAAATGATGCCCAACTACAAAGATCTCAAACCAATGGAAGTAATTGGAAGAATTGTTGCTCATGAGATGTCACTCAAGGATAAGGAAGAGCTCCACAACAAGACAAGTGGTGCTTACAAAGCCTCAGGTGACGCTCCTACATCATCAAGTGAGAAACGAACCTTCAATGAAGAATTGAGCTTAATGGTGAAGAACTTAAACAAGTTCTACAAGAGTAGAAGCAAAGAAAGAAGTTCCAAGTCAAGGTCCTACAGTGACAAAAGATCTTCTAGTCGTGAGCATAATTGCTACAATTGTGGAAGACCCGGACACTACTCCAATGAGTGTACGGCTCCCTACAAAATAAGAGAAGATTCACCGAAAAGGAGAAGGAGAAGAGAAGAATCACCTCCAAGAGAGAGAAGGATAGAGATGATCGTTATGAACGAAGAACATCTTGGAGAAGCAAAGATTCAGAAAGAAAGGACAAGTCATCAAGGAGCTACACAAAGCGAAGACATCAAGTTCATGTTGGTGAATAGGTATCCGGCTCTGAATCCGACAATCACTCTGAGAGAAGTTATCACTCTGACTCCGAATATACTCAAGATGAAGGTGTTGCCTGTCTCGCACTCGTGTCAACCAACTCCCACAACATATTTGACTCACCAAATGAAGGAATTGGGAGATGCTTCATGGCTAAAGGCCCAAAGGTATCACACCCTGAGTATGTTGATTTCAATAGTGATGAAGATGATTTGCTATGAGATGATGATTTACTTGTTGACAACTCTAGTAATGAAAACTATGATGAAATTGCTATTAATCATGCCAATCAAGATAAAACGAATGATGATGATAAGAAGGATATTGAGCGTCTAACTAAAGAACTAAACACTCTTAAGTTAGCTCATGAAACTACCTTGGAAGATCATCGAGAACTTTTAAAGACCCATGAGAAGCTATGCTTTGAAAAGCTCAACCTTTAAAAAAAGCATGGGTTCTTAAAAGCAATCAATGATGATCTTCGCAAGAAAAGTTCTTCTTACATTGCCAAGCGTTTACTCTTGTCTACCTACATGCCACAAGTAAAATCTAGCAACAAGAACAAGAAAGATTCTTCTTCTAGTAGTAACAATAATCATGCTAAATCCAATGTTGTTGCTTATAGTAGTTCTCTTGATTTCACTAATGATTCTCTTAGCCAATTTACACTTGAGCAAGAAAATAGCTTATTGAAGGGAATATAGATAAATGTGTTTACAAGAGCCTTGCCGGGAGTAAGCAATTTGAGGAAATTGTACGCAAGCAAGGAAGACACCGGAAGAATCAAGGTGTTAGTTTTGAACAAAAGTTCAATGCCAATGGAGTTGAGTGGTAAGAAGATCAATACCCCAAGACGAAGTTTGTTCCAGAACAAGAGAAGTATGACCCTACTTCTTTCCAAGGGACACAAGCTCAAGATGATCTTCCACCACAAGACCACAAGCACAAAGGCAGGGACAAGCTTCTAGAGGAGATTGATGCATTTGAAGAAGCTCCTAAGGCCTTGGTCAAGTGGGTTCCCAAGACTACATCAAGTTCTACTTCATCAAGTACGACTACAACTCCAAGGATTCCCATCAAGATGATGTGGATACCGAAGAAGAAGAAATAGAGAGTTCTTGAGGGTGACTCCGCCAACATACTTCACTCATATCATTTTGGCGAGGACAAGTGCAAACAAATTCCACATCTTGCACTAGTTAAAGGAGTCACAAACCCTCTTGTTAGCAAGACAAGGGACAAGGTACCCTAATGCTTTCATGGACATCATCTTATGTGAACTTCACTCTATGTCTATGGATATCCTTGTGTTCCTTGTGGGACTAACCCGTGTAGGTATTGAAAGTGCAACTCACTCCAATGGATTGCTCCGGGTGATCTACATCAACATTGAGCATCCACATCTTCAGCATCTACATGAAGTCATCATCGACAAAACCAAAGGTTAGTTCATCCCTCTTAGGGGGGATATCACATCTAGGGGAAGCTTTACTCTAATCAATTGAGCTAAAGCAACTCTAATGGTGTGAACACAACAATGCTTTATGTAAAAGTGGTAACCCCACTTGTGCTTAAGCAATGAGTATGACCTATGATCAAATGTTCTCATTTGAATCCTAAGTCAATATGCTCATATATAGATGACCTAGTCATCACCAATTGCTTGATAGATGCTATAGTGTTTGTGCATGCTTTGCCACATATTTCTTTTGCCATTTTATTGTGTGAGCATGTTGATTCCATTTTACTCATCCGAGGACATCCATTTGTTGCTTCGATTGTTTGGATTGTTCTCCTTTGCCAAATGGATGGACAAGAATGCCTAAGAACTTCCTCTAGCTATCTATGCTTTTCTCATCTCAAACTCTATTCATGCTACATCACAAAGTTTGATCAAGTCAGATTCGAACCACTCTATGTGAGGAGCACTCGGAGTCCCTGATTCGTCATAGAATTAAACTTCCAAAACCTCTTTGTGCATTTTGGTTTGACCGATCCATCCACTTCGATCACACAGAGTTCACTGAGTTGATCTAGGTTTTCAATCTCGGTGCAACCGATTTGAACTTTTTGGTCACACCGAGTTGCAGTAACCGCTAGTGATTCTGCATCTAGGTGCCAACGAGTTTTTCCACTCGGTCACACCGACAGGGTCAGGATATATATACCAATGGGTGAGATTTTGGAAATTTCTTCAAAACCCCTCATCCCGCGCGTGTCCAGCTCTGTCGCCTCGGGTCTCCGGATCGTCTCCTCGTCCCCAGCAACCTCCCGCCGCTGGTTTCCATCGCCGTTAACGGATTTCAACTCCTCTGTTGCCTTCGTAGCAAACTCACCGCCGAACTAAGGTATGAGTTTGACCTTTTGTGCTAATTCCTTACTCAAATTCTTAGCATAATGCAATGCCATGTTCCTTACCACGTATGAGATAAATCTATCCAGAGAAAACATTCATTAGATTAAGTTTGATTCGAATTTAGGGTTTGGTTTCCACCGACCCCATCTCGGACCGACCGAGTTGTGGAAATCGGTCTCACTGGTTTGGCCTAGGCCGTAGCACTTGCACTTTTCGGTCTGACCAAAAGTTGCAAATCGGTGCAACCGAGTTCAACTCTCTATGAAACCCTAGCAATCTCAGAGTCACCGAACTATGACTCGATCTGACCGAGTTCACTAGTTTAGACTCCAAAAGTTGCTTCGGTGTCACTGAGTTTAACAAATTTGTAGCTCCGAGATGCTTTCTGGGGAAAACTAAAACTAATTTTTTTCACTCATCTGTTTTGTAAAAACTCTGCACTTTGTGATGCTCATCCTATCTACTCATCTATATCTATTCACATGGTCTGCTGTCAGTTTGCCTTGCCAATATGTCTGACCAGAGTGATAACCAAAACAAATCAGAAGAGCAAGTGCACTTGAGTGAGGGCACTAGTCCCTCTAGCAGCTATGATGATGGCAGCAGGAGCACTACAAGCAATTTGCCCAAGGCGGCCACTAGAACAAGAAAGAAGAGAACCTTAGACTCTGAGGATGAGGACTATGTGGCTACTGAGGAGGAAGTGAGCTCCAAGAATAAAGTCTTGAAGAAGGAATATGGTACTGCTGTTGCAACCAAGCCTGGATTGCACAAGAAGGCCCCTGCCAAGAGGGTGCCAACCTTAAAGGCCAGGGTCTCAACTGCTGAAACTTCTAAGCCAACTGAAGAGGCTGCTGGAGAGAGTAAGAAAAGGAAAGAGAGGGTCAAGAAGACCACTGCCAGAGTCATTGGTAGATCCTCTATGATGGGAGATCCAGATGAAGAAAGGAAGAGGATGCTGCACCAGCACCCAAGTCCCAAAAGCTTATGGGGGATGCAATTAAGTCTGGGCTGCCCCTTTTAAGCCCAAGACTACCCCAAAGCTTCTCCTCCAACTCCAAAGCCCAAGAGGACCGCTAAGAACATTCTAGCTGCAAAAAAGAACAAGGCCCCAGTACTTGAAGTTGAGGAAGAAGATGTTGAAGCCCAAGTGCTCAAAAAGCTTAAGCCAAAGATTCCAGATCATAATGACAGCCATCAAGTGGCAGAAGACATGAACATTAGGAAGGATGCAGGTCTCAGACTCTGGAGACAGTCTGATCCATATGATTCAAGGAGAATAACTGCAGTAGACTACAGGTTCCACACCAAAGAACAACAAGATTTCTATGAAACCATTCTGCTTGACAAGAAGCCCATAGTCTGTGATATGAAGTGGGTTGATTGGGAATACATTGATGAGGATGAATATTACTTCCCAGGTGTTCATGAGAGCTTTAAAGAATGTGGTGTTGACAAATTTGTGGGACATGAGCTTACCTAATGGAATGATGAGCTCATTATGTAGTTTTATTCTACAGCTCATTTTTATCCAGGTGGAAGAATCGTATGGATGTTTGAGGGTACAAGGTACCAGTCAACTGTTGAGGAGTGGGCAAAGTTGATAAATGCCCCTGAAGAGCATGAAGATGACTTGTATGTCTATGCCAAGAAGAAGAAACACCATAACTCTATGGCAAATATGTACAAGGAGATCCCGGATAAGGCATTGGAAACACGTAAGCTTGGGTATGTACATTACTTCTTGTCTGGTCTACCTACTACCAACACAATCTTGAGGCATACATTGTTGCCCAAGTCTGGAGATCATAAGATGATCAGAGGCCATTCAATCAACTTGTTGCAGATATTTGATGTGCCTCAGAAATTCAAGGTCATGAGCCTGATTGTTGAAACAATCAAAAGGACAGCTGCAAATCAGAAGAGATCTTGTGGGTATGCTCCACATATTTAGGTGCTCATCAACTCCAAGATGGGCATAGACACTTATTTGTTGGACAAAGAGCATTTACCTTTGAGACCAGAATTTGAGGAAAACACTATTGTGATGAATGAGGATGATCCTACATCTCTGCAAGCAAAAGAAAAGAGAGAGAAGGCAAAGGCTGAGAAGGCTACAATGATGCCAAGCATTGAGGAGGCATCTCATATGTTCTTAAAGTCAAAACAAGATCAGCTTGCCTATCTGATTCAAGCAACATCCGGGATTGAGAAGGGCTTGGCCACCCTGAACAAGAATCGGGAGAGCTTGGAGAGGATCACTGAGACCAAATTCTATGATCTTGATCTAAAAGTGACTGAGATGCAGAAAACTTTTGAGCAGCTCCAGGAGGAAGCAGAGGAGAGGAAAGGGCAGGCTACCACAAATGCCTTTCAGAGAGTGCCTAGAGGTCAGAGATCTGCTGCAGTGCCCATGGCTGACACTAGAGCAACTACTTCAGCACCAGCAGCAAAAGCTTCAGTGGCACCTCCAGTTGCCACTCCACCAGCTCCAACAACGTCTACAGATGCTTTCATCCTTGGAGTCCTCTCTACACCACCTCCCGAAGACCGAGCCTAGAGAGACGCATAGCACTATGCATTTTCAAACTTTTTGGTAACTTGTTGCCAAATGGGGAGAAATGTATAGGTCATAGGCTTCGAGAGAGTGTGTTCTTGCTTCTTTGTCTCTCTTTCTATTTTCTTGATACTTTTGTGTGTGCTCGTTTAATACTGTTATGTTTGTGTGTGAGATACTTGTATGATCTTGTGTTTGATCATATCCTACTTTAATGTTTGCTTGGATGATATTATCCCTTATATCTCATATATGATCATTCACTTTGCTTGGTGATGAGTGCATGTTTTTACCTTATATCATTTTGAGCACTCCACCAAGATGTATGTGACATGGAAGAGTAACCCATGATCCTAATCGATTGTGCATTTGCATTCAAAAGCAAATTTCAAATAATGCATGAATTTAGAGGGAGCTCTTGCTTATCACATACTTCTCAAAGCGACGATGTATTTCAATCTTATTATCATTTGTCAAAGCTTTGATCTATATGTTGTCATCAATTACCAAAAAGGGGGAGATTAAAAGTGCAACTATCCCTTGGTGGTTTTGGTAATTCCTAACAACTTATAGCTCATTGAACTAATGCTATTTCAAGATGATCATTTCAGAAAGTTCAATGATTGGCATGACATGGATTAGAAATGTGGACCCCTCAAAATGCTAAGGACACAAATTGGCTCAAGCTCAAGACTCTACATTTTCATTTTAGTGATCCAAGATCACATTGATTCCATAGGAAAAGCCAATAATATTAAAAGGGGATGAGGTGTTGCTTAATGGCCCGCTTGCTCAAAATGCTTAGTGATATGCTCCAAAAGCCCTCAACCACTTTCTCATATCCACATATGTCCCAAACCAAAAGTCAAACTTGGCCCAACCGAAATTATCTATCCGGCGCCATCGAGTTCATTTGACATCGCCACTACCAGAAACCCTAGTCACTTCGGTCTCACCGAGATGGGATTGCAAACTCTCTATTTCCCTTTGTAACGTTTCGGTCCAACCAAGATGAGCGATCGGTCCCACTGAGTTCACAATGAAAACTCTCTCTTTCCCTCTCGTAACGTTTTGGTCTCACCGAAATGAGCGATTCGGTCCCGCCGAGTTTGCCTGACCAACTCTCCGTTTGCCTATTATAGAAATCGGTCCTACCGAGTTTATGTGATCAGTCTCACCAAGAGTACGTTATGCCCTAACCCTAATGAAATCGGTCCCACCGAGAGTTGACATGCCGGTCCCACCGAAAAGCCTAACATTCACATTTTGAACTAAATTGGTCTAACCGAGTTTTATGATTTGGTCCCACCGAGTTTGGTAAATTGTGTGTAACGGTTAGATTTTGTGTGGAGGCTATTTATACGCCTCCACCCACTCTTCATTCGTGGAGAGAGCCATCAGAACGTGCCTACACTTCTACCATTCATTTTCTGAGAGATAAGCACCTACTCATGTGTTGAGACCAAGATATTCCAATCCAACCAAAAGAATCTTGATCTCTAGCCTTCCCCAAGTTTCTTTCCACTCAAATCATCTTTCCACCAAATCTAAATCTTTGAGAGAGAGTTGAGTGTTGGGGAGACTATCATTTGAAGCACAAGAGCAAGGAGTTCATCATCAGCATACCATCTATTATCTTTTGGAGAGTGGTGTCTCCTAGATTGGTTAGGTATCACTTGTGAGCCTCCAACAAGATTGTGTAGTTGAACCAAGGAGTTTGTATGGGCAAGGAGATCGCCTACTTCGTGAAGATCTACCCTAGTGAGGCAAGTCCTTCGTGGGTGATGGCCATGATGGGATAGACAATGTTGCTTCTTTGTGGACCCTTCGTGGGTGGAGCCCTCCATGGACTCTTGAAGCCGTTACCCTTCGTGGGTTGAAGTCTCCATCAACATGGATGTACGATAACACCACCTATCGGAACCATGCCAAAAATCTCTGTGTCTACATTGCGTTTGCTTCCTCCAAACTCCTCCCTTTATCTTCATATGCAAATGTTTTATATTCCACTGCTATACTCTTAGACTTGCGTGTGTAGGTTGACTGCTTGACTTGCGCTAAGTTGATAAAATCTACCAAGACATAAAATTGGGAAAATTCTAGATTTTTATTTGGTCAAGTATTCTAATCACCCCCCCCCCCCGCTAAACATATTCCGATCCTACACAAGGTCTTGGCGAGGTGTATGTATGAGCAGGCCTGCTGCTGGCGCAGCCTAAGCTCGCCTGGTTCATGCGTGTACACCATGCCCAGTCCTCGCTCACGGGACACAATAGAGGGAGCCACGATGGCCGCACCTCTCAAATACTAAACTCAAGAGAGGAAACATTGCTGGAAGAAGAAAGAAAAGGAAACTCCCCTCTTTTTAAAATAAAAATGCAAGAACAGAAATTTCATTCCAAGATGTAGCAAATGGGTTACAAGAGCAAAGCTAAAGAACAGTCGAGTCCGGCACCTATGCTAATCTTCTAGTCTTCCAGCCAGTGTGGAGCATGGGGCTTCCACTAGGCATGGGCATAGTCGTTGATTGACCGTGTCGTCCGCCAGCGCGAAGCATGGGGCTTCCACTCGGGAGTGGGTGGGAGCCGCTGTGAGGCTCAGGGGTGGCACTCAGGAGACTCCAGGGCGTGTACAGCCCCACTCATTATTACGTTACGTGAGAGTGTCACGGGTAGAACCTCTGGAGGTGCTAGATGTTCCAAGCATTTTGGACGGGCACCCCGTCCTACGTCTCCAAGCGTACGACACGAGGCTTGGAGACACAGGCGACCTTCACTACAAAAAAAGACACATCCATTACATTTTGGGCCGAACATTTTTTTCTGTCATGCTTATGACACTTCTATGACTATAATTGTGACAAAACACGGTATCATCATAGATGTGGTGGGATCCTACTTCTATGACAAAAAAACATGACAGAAAATGGGTTTTTCGTCCTGGCGGGCCGGAGACGCAGCTGCATGACATTCTTTGGGCCGTCCATGACGGAAAAAAACCGTGGTAGAAGTGAGGGCGAGGAAAATATTGGGGAGTTCCCGGATACGTGGGTGGTCGGGGACGAGTCGTGCGTGTTTCTCTATTGAACCCGAGCGAGGCGTTCACCTACTTAACCAGAGCGATTGCACTGCAGGCTACACGTTACTAAACACGAGCGATCGATCGATTTGGCTACTAACTAAACCCGATTGAGTGATTCCTTCGCTACTGCTGCTAATTGAAGCCGATTG
Source organism: Triticum urartu (assembly GCF_056163025.1). Taxonomy (NCBI): domain Eukaryota; kingdom Viridiplantae; phylum Streptophyta; class Magnoliopsida; order Poales; family Poaceae; genus Triticum; species Triticum urartu. The sequence goes on from NC_141878.1 coordinate 152,806,045, forward strand.
AACCTGCTATCTCTTGATGAACAATGAGCATTGTTGGGGGGTTGGGTGAACAGTTCCTGGTGGGGGTTGGATGAACAGGACCCCATGGTAGTAGAGGTCGTTGCCACTGGATGAACAAGACCCCGTGTAAGTGCATCTAGTGCCACCCATTGTTGGTTTTGGAGTATTGACGACAAACCTAGTTGAGGGACTAATGTGTTTGTGAGAATTGCAGGATAACACAAGTAGAAGTCCCTCACTGATTCGGTTTTCCTACCAGAGATGACCCCTAAAAATGTATGAAGACATTGAAGTCAGAGGTGGTATGTGAAGACATTCACATTGAAGACTATGATAAGAGAAGACATCACATGAACACTATGGAGCGCGAAGACTTAGCAGTTTCGTCATTCTGTGTTTTTCTTTGTTGAGTCATAGGAACCACCGTACTGTTAAGTGGGGTCCAAGAGAACCAGTCAGAATGACTGAAGTGATGCTTAACCAAAAATCCTATGTCTTCGAGTGAAGACTATGAGAGCAAATCTTGTCCAGAGTTGGATAAGTCAGCTTTGCTTGTAGCCCAAGTAAAATTGCCGTGTGTGTTTGAAATCTAACCGTTGGAACACGTGTCAGTTCCTTAGTGACCAAGGGTCATTTCGGACAAATCAGGTCGGGTTGCCTAGTGGCTATAAATAGCCCACCCCCTACAACCATAAACGGTTGGCTGCTCAGAGTTAGAGTACGGCTTTTGTCGTTTGAGAGCAACCCACCTCGAAGCCTTTGAGAGAGAATTCCTTGCGAGGACAAAGCCCTAAACACCCAGAGCCAAAGAGTGTTAGCCATCACTTAAGTCTTCCTGTCTGTGTGATCTGAAGACTTATTACACTTGAGGACTGTGAATCCTCCAGCCGGTTAGGCGTCGTGTTCTGAGCATCCAAGAGTCATTGTGGATCGCCGGTGAATGAAGTCTGTGAAGGTTTGGAAGTCTACCTTGAAGACTTACCAGAGTGATTGGGCGAGGACTGGGTGTCCTTAGCTCAAGGGGAATAAGGTGAAGACGAGGTCTTCTGAGTTGAATCTCAGCCTCCCTAACCAGACGTACAGTTGTCACAGCAACTGGAACTGGTCCAACAAATCATTGTCTTCAACGAGTCATTGGTTTCATCCTTCCCTTCCCTTTACTTACTGTTATTCCTTATGAAGTCATTGTATGATTGCATTATCTTTTGTCTTCACTGAGTGACTCCTTGTTCTGATTGGCTTCACAATATCTTCCTACCTGATCTTTACTGCCTAGCTGCTATTAGTCATTGTGCTTTCACTTCATTGAATACTTGACTATGGTTTGCCTAGTGTAGTCTACCTTCCGCTGCATGGTAATATGTTTATTTCTATCGTTTGTCTTCAAAACTTCCATGTTTTGAAGACTTTCATAAAAATCGCCTATTCACCCCCCCTCTAGTCGATCACTAGCACTTTCAATTGGTATCAGAGCAAGGTACTCCCTTGTTCTGTGTGATTCGGTTTAACCACCTGGAGTTTTAGCTATGTCGACTGCAGGGATAATTAAAGTCTCCGCTGCATGGCCCGTCTTTGATGGAACTGAATATCCCTACTGGAAGAATAAGATGCGCATGCATCTTGAAGCCATTGATGTCGACCTATGGTATGTCGTCAAGAATGGCGTTCCCAAGGCTGGTGAAGGTGTCACCACTGTTGATGTCAAAAAGTTCGTTCAACTGGACTCCACTGCCAAGAACATCATCTGTGGTCATCTGACCAAAGGACAGTATGGCCACGTGAGTGCTTTGGAAACATCAAAGCTAGTCTGGGACTGGCTCTCCAAGGTCAATGAAGGCGTCTCAACCCAGAGAGATCAGAGAATCAGTGTCCTTCGCAACCTCTTCAACCGCTTCAAGAGAAATGACAATGAGAATGTCCAGCTCATGTTTGATCGACTCACTGACATCACAAATGAGCTTCAAGCTCTCGGCGCGACTGAGATCACCAAGCATGAAGTCGTCAAGACACTCCTGAGATCACTTGACAGCTCGTTTGACACTCTAGCCCTGATGATTCAAGAACGTCCTGACTTCAAGACACTCAATCCGTCTGACATACTTGAGAGGCTCAACACACACGAGTTTCAGCTTTCTGAGAAAAGAGACATCTATGGTCCCAACTATGGGCGAAATCGTGCCTTGAAGGCAAAAGTTGTCTCCTCATCTGAAGAAGAATCTAACAGCAGTTCTGATGATCCTGAAGACATTGGAAAGGAGCTTGCTATACTTGTGAAGAAGTTCCAAAAATTCACCAAGAAGAAAGGCTTCAGAAAGTTTTCACGATCAAGCTCAAGGAATGATGAAGCTTCTGCTCATGACTACAAGAAGAGAACATGCCACGAGTGCAAGAAACCTGGCCACTACATCTCTGAGTGTCCGCAGTGGGACAATGAGAAGAAGAAGAAGAAGAAGAAGAAGAAGAAGAAGAAGAAGAAGAAGAAGAAGAAGAAGAAGAAGAAGAAGAAGAAGAAGAAGAAGAAGAAGAAGAAGAAGAAGGGCAAGGAGTATGACTCTGACAACAAGAAGAAGAAGAAGAAATACTCAAAGTCTTCTTCCAAGTCTTCCTCAAAGTCTTTATCACACAAGAAGAGCTCATCTAGCAAGGAACGTGCGTTTGTTGGCAAGGAAATGGATTCAGAGGAGGAGTCCGCTTCTGAGGAGGCAGAGGTGGAGTCTGAGGAGGAGTCCGATTCTGGCATTGCGATTCTGGCTACAGCATACGTTGCCAAGTCCACCTTCAACACTGAAGACAATGACTTCATCACAGACACCGATGCAAATGACAAGGACTACTCCGCTCCTACCTACTGCTTCATGGCACGCGGTGCCAAGGTAAACACACGCACTACTCACTATCAAACATCTAGTGAAGATGACTCTGATTGTGGTTCCAAACCTAGCTACAAAAACTTGCTAAAATTGCAACTGAACAACAGAAAGCTATGGAACATATTCAAAAACTGTTAGACAAAAGCGATGATCTGTTAGACGCTGAAATGACTCGATCTCAGTCCTTAATTGAAGACATAAAAAATCTTCACGTTAAGTATGAGGAACTTGAAAGTTGTCATGAAACACTCTCAACAACTCATGAAAAGCTTTCCTATGATTATATTCAAAGGAAGCAAGATCTTGAGAAATTGAGAGAGGCTCATGAAGATCTTCAAAAGGAAAACGTCACTTCTCACCGAACAGATCAGTTTAGCTCAGGAAGGATTTGAACCTCCATGTATTAAATGCCTTGAGCGCGATAATGCTACTTCTGTTGCTGAATGTTCTACTGCTTCTACTGTTGCAATATCTTCAACTGTTGATTTGGTAACTAACCCCTCTGCTGACGATACCACTGCTATTGCTGATGAGAATGCTAGGTTGAAGACATTGCTTGAAACAGGGATGTACAAAAGTCTCAAAGGGCATCAGACACTATGTGATGTCCTCAAAAGGCAGATCCTGAACCGAAACCCTAGGAAAGAGGGTGTTAGGTTCGAAAGGAAAATGAATGCTGATGGCTCTTACTGGAAACCTGAGCAGTACCCCAAAACCACATGGGTTGCTGCAAAGGAACCTTCAGCGGATCCATCCACCCTATCTGGCTTCACTTGTGCTAATCCCATTGTTATTGATGAATCCTTTGATGCAAACTATAAACTGTTTAAGAATCAAAATGGTGAAGTGTTTGCCAGGTATATTGGTACTAACTGCAGGAATGGGCCGCCTATGAAGAAGGTCTGGGTGCCGAAAAGGTGTTTGGAGAATCTTCCTGTGAATGTCGTCATGACACCACAAGTAAAGAAGACAAATCCCAGACCACAGGCTTCATACGGCCCAAAGGCTTCATATAGACAGAGGACTCACCTGAGTCGCACTAATGCAAATGTTTTGTAGGGAAGCCATACTCAGGTCTATGAATATGAGCGCGGTTCATCAAACCGCCATGTTCATAAGACCAAGAACTATTCTGCTTATTCTTATGAGTACTATTGTCCACCTGCAAGACTTTTTGCTAGGGCTCCAAAGCCAAAGTTCTTAGATGCTGCTCTTAGACTCATTGCTTCGAAGCCACCCTTGAAGATGTGGGTGGCTAAGAAAGCTTAACTCTCTTTTGCAGGGAAAGGTCTCCAGCCGAAAACCAAAATCGTCTGAAGCTATTGCTAGGGACCTTAAACATCTTGTAGGGCGCAAGATCAAATGCCCAAATGGTCTTATTATGTATTTTGTTCCTGAGTCGCTTGCTACTTGCCCTATCAGTCCTAACATTGATCTAAGCTTTCATAATCCACTTGCTCGTCAAATGTTTATGCTTCACAATTCTCTTCGTGAAGCCTATCCCCCTAACTGCACTGTAGGGCACGACACCAGCTGCTTCAGAATGGATTATTGATAGTGGGTGTACTAATCACATGACTAGCAAGCGAAGTCTTCTCATGGACTCAACCTTACGTCCATCTGACAAAAGTCACATCACATTTGCTGACACTGGTAAAAGCAAGGTATTGGGTCTAGGTAGAGTTGCAATCTCAAAGGATCAACACATGGATAAAGTCATGCTTGTTGAATCCCTTGGTTTCAACTTAATGTCTGTCTCAATGCTTTGTGATTTAAACATGATTGTGATGTTTGGAAAATATCGTTGCCTTGTTCTAATGGAATCTGACAAGTCTCTAGTGTTTGAAGGGTATCAGAAAGATGATTTGTACGTGGTAGATTTCTCAGCAGGACCACAACTTGACGTATGTCTTCTAGCAAAAGCTTCTGAATGTTGGCTCTGGCATCGGAGGCTAGGGCATGCTGGCATGAGGAACCTCCACACCCTTGCAAGGAAGAAGCATGTCATAGGCATCGAGGGCGTCAAGTTCAAGAAGGATCACTTATGCGGTGCCTGTGAAGCAGGAAAGATGACGAGGGCCAAGCATCCCTCGAAGACAATCATGACAATGACTCAACCCTTCGAACTGCTCCACATGGACCTTTTCGGTCCCACTCATTACTCAACTCTTACTACTGCTGCTTGTCTCTATGGCTTTGTCATTGTTGGTGATTATTCAAGATATACTTGGGTGCATATAATCCTCTACAAGACTGAAGTGCAGGATGTCTTCAGACGCTTCGCCAATCGAGCCATGAACAACTATGGCGTCAAGATCAAGCACATCAGAAGTGACAATGGCACTGAATTCAAGAACACCGGTCTAGACACTTATCTTGATACTTTGGGCATTACACATGAATTCTCAGCTCCGTACACACCGCAGCAGAATGGTGTTGTGGAACGCAAGAACAGAACACTCATTGAGATGGCCCGGACAATGCTTGATGAATACAAGACTCCAAGGAAGTTCTGGCCTGAAGCCATCGACACTGCATGCCATATCATCAACCGTGTTTATCTTCATAAGCTTCTCAACAAGACATCCTATGAGCTCCTTACTGGCAAGAAGCCAAATGTCAGTTACTTCAGAGTATTTGGTGCCAGGTGCTGGATCAAGGATCCACATCACACTTCAAAATTTGCACCAAAATCACATGAAGGTTTTATGCTTGGATATGGAAAGGACTCGCACTCCTATAGAGTCTTCAAACTCTTTCACTATAAAGTGGTTGAAACAGTGGATGTGCGGTTCAATGAGACTAACGGCTCACAAAGAGAGCACCTGCCAAATGTGCTAGATGAAGTTCCATCCAGTGAATCAATCAAACTTATGGGAATTGGAGAAATCATACCTTCTGAAGCTCAGCCTGAAGAAGAACTTATCATCTCCACACCTGATCAAATTGAAGACAATGCTCAGCCTGAAGACAATCCTTCTAACGATGACAATGATCAGAAAGAGAAAAATCTTCATCCTATACATCCTCGTGTTGCAAATGAAGTACAGATCGAGAGAATAATTGATAGCATCAATGCACCAGGTCCACTCACTCGTTCAAGGGCAACACAGCTAGCAAATTTCTGTGGGCACTTCACATTCGTCTCAATACCTGAACCCAAGAAAGTTGAAGAAGCCTTCATGGAACCTGAATGGATTCAAGCTATGCAAGAAGAGCTTCAACAGTTTGAGCTGAATAATGTATGGGAACTGGTTAAGCATCCTGATCCTCGCAAGCACAATATAATAGGCACCAAATGGATATATCGCAACAAGCAAGATGAGCATGGTCAAGTTGTCAGAAACAAAGCTCGTCTTGTTGCTCAAGGGTACACTCAAGTTGAAGGGATTGACTTCGATGAAACATTTGCTCCTGTGGCTAGACTTGAAGCCATACGCATACTGCTGGCCTATGCAAATCATCATAACATTCTTCTACATCAAATGGATGTGAAGAGCGCTTTTCTCAATGGCAAGATTGAAGAAGTGTATGTTGCACAACCACCTGGCTTTGAAGATCCAAAACATCCTGACATGGTGTACAAGCTCAACAAGGCACTGTATGGCCTCAAACAAGCCCCTCGGGCTTGGTATGACACACTCAAAGACTTCCTGAAGAGAAAAGGCTTCAAACCTGGTTCCCTCGACCCCACTCTCTTCACGAAGACATATGATGGTGAACTGTTTGTGTGCCAAATATATATGGATGACATTATCTTCCGCTGCACCAATCAGAAATACACTGACGAGTTTGGATATATGATGCAAGAGCAATATCAGATGTCCATGATGGGTGAGCTGAAGTTCTTCCTTGGTCTTCAAATACGTCAGCAACGCAACGGCATCTTCATATCTCAAGAGAAGTACCTCAAAGATTGCCTGAAGAAATTTGGGATGCAAGACTGCAAAGGCTTCACGACGCCAATGCCAGCCAAACATCATCTGGGTCCCGACGACAATGGAAAAGAGTTCGATCAAAAGGTATACCGCTCCATGATTGGTTCTTTACTTTATCTATGTGCATCTGGGCCAGATATTATGCTTAGTGTTTGCATGTGTGCTCGACTCCAAGCGGCACCAAAGGAATCGCATCACTTAGCTGTGAAGCTAATTCTCAGATATTTGGCTCACACCCCAACACTAGGATTATGGTATACAAAGGGCTCAGAGTTTGATCTGGTTGGATTCTCGGATGCTGATTATGCTAGTGACAAGGTGGATCGCAAGTCTACATCAGGCACATGTCATTTTCTGGGACGATAACTTGTATGTTGGTCTTCAAAGAAGCAGAACTGTGTATCTCTCTCCACTGCTGAATCTGAATACATTGCTGCTGGATCTTGCTGCGCTCAGCTTCTATGGATGAAGCAAACACTCAAAGACTATGGCATTCATCTGAAGTAAGTGCCACTCTACTGCGACAATGCAAGCGCCATCAAGATTGCCAACAACCCAGTTCAGCACTCGAAGACAAAGCACATTGAAATTCGTCATCACTTTCTCAGAGATCATGTTGTGAAGGAAGATATTGATATCATACACATCAACACTGAAGAGCAATTGGCAGATATCTTCACCAAGCCCTTGGATGAGAAGAGGTTTTGCAAGTTACGGTGTGAGCTAAATATCTTGGAATCCTCAAATGTCCTGTGATCAGGCACACATCCTAACACTTATGCATATTGATGACTTAGATGTGCAACACACGAAGTAAAGTATATCTTCAATCAATGAAGACTTGCATTCTAAGTGTGAATACATTAATGTGGAATTTGACTTCGGAGCGGCACGATAATCGTGCACCGTGTCTGGGTCTAATACTTCCTATACGGTGGGTAACGCCACCACCAAAATTTTCTGTTTGAAGTGTTTCACTCATGGAGTTACGTTTGGAATGTCTTCACATTTGGTTTGGCTTCAATCTCAACTTGTCTTCAAGATTATCTTCACTATGTTGATTTGATTGTCTTTCTCATATATATATACTAGTGTTCTGTCCTCTACAGCATTCACTTATAGCTATGTCCTCTTGTTGAATCTTTTGAACTAAGTGAATGTGATTGGACCCTAACCTCTCTATGCTTTCTATCTCAAACTCTATCTCTCCAAATCATATGCATTCTATTGAAACTGTCGAATATCTTCTCTACGTCCTTGTCAGCAGAAGATACAGAGACAAACATTAAGTTTGTTTTCAATGCTAATTCCTTCACCTGAAACCCAGAGAAGTGGGAACGACCACCCAACAATCCAGGCGTGCGTGGGAACGTGGAACAATCTCTGATATGTTGCATGATGGCCACGTGTCCTTCAGATGTGAATCGCCAGGGGCGCCTGTGTAATAACACTGTGTCGTCCATGTCTCTATAAATACACGCCTCACCACAGTCATTATCCTTTCTTCCACTCTCGCACAAACCCTAGCGCCACCGCTAGCCCTCCACGACGCCGGCGACGAACCGCTTAGCTGTCGCGACCTCACCGATGCCGTCTTCACGCCGGCTGCGGACATCGTCTTCTCCACCGTCGCCGTAGGTGTCCTCCATCGCCAAGTTAGGGCACGGACGATCGAACTGCTCGGCCTCCTCTCCCACTCCATCTAGCAGTTCTTCGTGTGGTAAATAAAACTTCCTTTTTAGGGCCCCTTTGATCCTATAGATTCATCACTTTCTACCACAAGCAGTTTTTGTTCACACAAGTTGGATCTATTTAATACTGCATCTCATAATATGCCTAGCATGTTCACTTATGCTTCACAAAGTAGTTAGATTCCTCACTTGTACTTATTCGTGGATTCGTACAAATCTGGAACCAACTCTCTATCTATGAGTGAATGTCTTCGCACTATGAGGTCAATGTCTTCTAAACTGATTTATCTTCAAAATCTTCTGAGAATGCATATGACCTCTTCCCCTTCCCTCTCACCTTAATGCTGTCACAGGTACATGTCCATGGGAGAATCCCTTGGTTCTCATAGTCTGCATTCATTTGCAGAATTCTTACAGCATCATATAAATTCTCCCGAAGCCAGTTCCTGTTTGACCAGCAGGCGGAAGCCTTTGAAACCTTTGAACGTATTGAAGCCATTCAGTTTGAAGTTCATGGCTATAGAGAAATCAGCAAGGAAGGGTGGCAGACAGCGTCGAGGGGGAACATCAAAAGATCTGCCTGATGACCTCTCAGAGCTGTACAAGACAGATCCATAAGAGGATTACAATTAGCGCAAGACACGAATCCAATGGATTCGAAGATACTGGGCCGAGCAATGGTTCAAGTACAAATTTGTGACCCAGGAATATGCTGAGAAGAATGCCATCAAGCGACCATGGGGAGACATCCTATACAGAAATCTTCAACCCAGGTCCATAGATGAAGCCATTGAACAAGGCTTCTATCCCTGCATGGTCCGTGGACCACAGCCTGCGGATGCAGACCCATCGTCATTGCTATGGTGTCGTGACGACAATCTGTTCAAGCACAACTTCCAGTTTGCCAAGAATTCGGCTAAACAAAACAAGAAGTCATTGGGACTAGACTTCAACCCTGGTCCTTCTGCTCCCCGTGCCGATGGCACCCGCGAAGCTGAACCCAATCTTGTTGGGCCCTTCTAAAACCTAGAAGGTCTCATCACTCATATCATGGTTCAAGGGACAGCCATGGATGAGCCTACAGATGACGCTGAATCTGATGAAGCGCCCGCTCCGCCAAAGCCAAGGAAGCTGAAGAAGCCTAAAGCTTCAAAGTCTGCCTCAGCACCAAAAATCTTACGGGCGAAGCCACTGGCTACTGCACCTCCTGAAGACAGTGTGCGGTCTGAAGATCTATCACGCATCTCCAAGAAGACTGAGATGAGAAAGAGTACTGATCAGGCACTGACTGCTGCTGATATTCTGCGCAATGACGCCATTGATCTGTCCAGCGATGAAGATCTTGCAGATGACGCTCTTAAGCAACTGATCAAGAGCAAGGAAGAAGCAGAGATCTTCAATGATTTGCCTCTCTTTGATGTGGCAATCCTCCATAACTTCATTGATGAGTGGTTTGACACGCCCAACCTCAGCTTTGAAGATCTGCAACTTCCAATTGGCCTCAGTGTCGCCCTCCATGGCGCCATTGCTTCTGAGCTATCTCTAGCTCAGCGCATCATTGAACTAAAGCAAAAGATCGACTATGAGAAAGCTCAGTTCAAGAAGCACATAGCCAAGCTTAGCGTGCAAGATGTGAAAAACTTCAAGATTATGCTGCACGAGCTCAAGGAAGCCTTTCTCAACAAGCGTGAAGAAGCTCAAGGTTCTCGTGAGCGCATGAAGAGCCTGGCTGACAAGTGTGTGCAAGCCTACAATGAGGCTGAGAAGCGCAAGGCTCTTGGTCGTCCTAGCATCGACCCAAGAATGGCTGCAAAGAAGAAGAAGCCCTCAAATGACCAATCTGCACCTTCAAGGCAGGAAGAACCTCGCATAGTCTTCCCAAGTAGCATGACTGGCTCGAAGCCAAAGGTCAGGTCAACCGCTTCAGAACTGAAGAAGACGAGGACTGCCGAGGCTGAAGCCAGAAAAAGGAAAAATCCTGAAGCTTCTGATGTCGCTCCCTCTAAGAAGAAGCGCAAAAACAAGAAGGATCGGGCTGCTCCCACAGAGCCCTTAGTTGTTGAACCTATCTCAATGGTTCTCCCTGCATCTGAACACCACAAGCGCCAACTGATTGTTCATGAGCCTGCTTCCACAGAGGCTCCTGAGGCTGAAGACATTCCAGCAGTTGACCCCACCGCTGCTGAAGACATTGGTCACCATGACAATGTTGAAGATGATGAAGTCCTTCCTCAGATCGAGCACCAACTGGTATCATCGCCTGTGCTTACACACAGCGAACTCATCAGCATTGGTCGTCCTCTGACGTCAACTGCTCAGGATGCATCGTGGGCTGATCACCCACAGAGACAAGACACTCCAAGCTCTCCCCAAGCAACCCCATCAGTGCAAGAAGATGATGACTTTGAGGCCCATCCAACTCCATCTCCACAGGCGTCGCCAGCGCTACGCAGGCTTCGCAAAGGACCAAGGTCTCAAGTCCCTCTTCCGAGCATTCCAGAAGGAGAATTGCACCACCAATCTGTTGCACGTCAAGTGTTTCTAGATGCCACTCCTACTGTGACTGTCTCTGAGTCTGAAGCCAAAGGTGCTGAAGACAATCCGGCTGCATCAGCCGATGACAAACAAGAAGAAGATCGTGTCCCTACACCCCCAAACTCTAAAGAAGCTATTCCTAAAGTGAACGTGTCTGTGCCCGACCCTCCAGCTCATCAAGTGGAGGTTGAGAATCTTGAGGCTGCCACCACCAACACAAGTGAAGCCAATGACGTAGTCATGGCTGAAGCAAATGTGGAGCCTGCACCAACCAATGTGCCAGAGGCCAATGAAGCCAATGATGCACCTGCAACAGATGTGCAGCCTGATGCCTCTGTTGATGCCACTGCTCCTGTTCCGCCACCAAGGCCACACACTATCGAGCAAGCTTTCAACGATGGCCAACTTATCAATGTCAAATGGCCTATTCTGACTCCTTCGCCTGCTGCTGGTCCTCAGTTTGACTATCACGTTGAGCACAGGCCTCAGGTTCAGAAGCCAATGCCAAGGTTGCCCAGGTTTCCAGGTACTGCATCTGCACCCGGATCTTTTAATATCAGTGGCTTCAAGGCACACAACACCTTCTTTGATAGCGCCAAGAACCCCTACACCAAGGCAAGAATATCTTTTGATTGGTTCTGGAGCTATCAGCAGCACAGTTATTACTCATGCATTCTGTACAATCAAGGTCGCATTTTCCCACATATGCGTCTTGACACTGAAGCCATAACTGGACTGCCCTGTTTGGAAGAAGCTCTGGATTGCTTCAGAGAGTCTGGCTTGCTGCAGTTCGTCACTGATAAGGAGCACTGGAATGAAGAATTGCTGCTCCAATTCTATGCCACTCTTCATATCCGTGGCTACAACAGGGATCCGAAGACTTGGGTCCTCGAGTGGATGACAGGCAATGTTCATCATGAAGCCAAAGCCTTTGATATCATTGAGCTTACTGGCCTTCCCACTCCAGGAGATCTGTATGACCCTGGTTGTCAGCTTCATAGTGCTGCTATGGAAAGCATCTTCCACAAGCCTGAGCCCAATATGAGTCAGATGCTTAGCATGATGAAGCCTTTGCCTCCAGATGCTGAATATCCTAAGGAATTCTTTGTTCAAGACCTGGAGTATCTGCCACGCACTATCTATCACATCATAAGGCGAACTCTCTGGCCCATCAAAGGACATTCTCCACATGCCAAGCTAGAAGGCGCAATGAAGGCGTTGGTCTTTCATATTCTTCATGGAAAAAGCTTCAATGCATAAGACTTCTTTATTCGCCAACTTGCTGCATTAGGATCTGATCTCTTTGGCTTGAAGTTTTACGCTCCATGGATTATGCGGCAGATCAAACTACACTCAGCTGTCACCTATCAGCCCTCTGCTCACAATCATCGGATCTTTCTGCCTGACATCGATATGTCAGTTGAAGCCATCTATCCAGAGCCTGCCAAGGAGCCCCTTAGTCCTCAAAATGCTGAGAATCAAAGCTTCTCTCAAAACATTGAAGGAGTTCAAGCAGTCACTCGTGTTTATCCTCTGGCTGGTACTACACGTGCACCTCATCGTGCCCTCACTGAAGCCACTGAAAGCACCATTGCCCAACGGCCCAAGAAGCGATCTCGTGTTCTCAATGACCGAGAAATTCTGGTTTCCCTTCATCAGAAACATGATAAGCATCATGACTGGCTAAAGTGCCAAATGCAAAGCCTCTTGTGAGGGAAATATGCCCTAGAGGCAATAATAAAGTTATTATTTATTTCCTTATATATCATGATAAAAGTTTATTATTCATGCTAGAATTGTATTAACTGGAAACATAATACATGTGTGAATACATAGACAAAAAGAGTGTCACTAGTATGCCTCTACTTGACTAGCTCGTTAATCAAAGATGGTTATGTTTCCTAACCATGAACAAGGAGTTGTTATTTGACTAACGGGATCACATCATTAGGCGAATGATCTGATTGACATGACCCATTCCATTAGCTTAGCACCCGATCATTTAGTATGTTGCTATTGCTTTCTTCATGACTTATACATGTTCCTATGACTATGAGATTATGCAACTCCCGTTTGCCGGAGGAACACTTTGTGTGCTACCAAACGTCACAACGTAACTGGGTGATTATAAAGGAGCTCTACAGGTGTCTCCAAAGGTACATGTTGGGTTGGCGTATTTCGAGATTAGGATTTGTCACTCCGATTGTCGGAGAGGTATCTCTGGGCCCTCTCGGTAATGCACATCACATAAGCCTTGCAAGCATTGCAATTAATGAGTTAGTTGTGAGATGATGCATTACGGAACGAGTAAAGAGACTTGCCGGTAACGAGATTGAACTAGGTATGGGATACCGACGATCGAATCTCGGGCAAGTAACATACCGATGACAAAGGGAACAACGTATGTTGTTATGCGGTCTGACCGATAAAAGATCTTCGTAGAATATGTAGGAGTCAATATGAGCATCCAGGTTCCGCTATTGGTTATTGACCAGAGACGTGTCTCGGTCATGTCTACATTGTTCTCGAACCCGTAGGGTCCGCACGCTTAAGGTTTCGATGACAGTTATATTATGAGTTTTGATGTACCGAAGTTAGTTCGGAGTCCCGGATGTGATCACGGACATGACGAGGAGTCTCGAAATGGTCGAGACATAAAGACTGATATATTGGACGGCTATATTCGGACACCGGAAGTGTTCCGGGTGATTTCGGAGAAAACAGGAGAGCCGGAGGGTTACCGGAACCCCCCCCCCCCCCCCGGAGAAGTAATGGGCCATATGGGCCTTAGTGGAGAGAGAGAGAGGGGCAGCCAAAGGTGGGCCGCGTGCCTCCTCCCCCTGGTCCGAATTGGACTAGGAGAGGGGGGCGGCGCCCCCCCCTTTCCCTCTCTCTCCCCACTTCTTTCCCCTCCTAGTAGGAGTAGGACTCCTCCTTGGCGCGCCTATAGGGCCGGCCGGCCTCCTCCCCTTGCTCCTTGATATACGGGGGCAGGGGGCACCCCTAGACACACAAGTTGATCCACGTGATCATATTCTTAGCCGTGTGCGGTGCCCCCCTCCACCATAGTCCTCGATAATATTGTAGCGGTGCTTAGGCGAAGCCCTACGACGGTAGTACATCAAGTCATCACCACGCCGTCGTGCTGACGGAACTCTTCCCCGACACTTTGCTGGATCGGAGTCCGGGGATCGTCATCGAGCTGAACGTGTGCTAGAACTCGGAGGTGCCGTAGTTTCGGTGCTTGATCGGTCGGGCTGTGGAGACGTACGACTACATCAACCAAATGCTTCCGTTGCGATCTACAAGGGTACGTAGATCACACTCTCCCCTCTCGTTGCTATGCATCACCATGATCTTGCCTGTGCGTAGGAATTTTTTTTGAAATTACTACGAAACCCAACAGTGGCATCCGAGCCTAGGTTTTATATGTTGATGTTATATGCACGAGTAGAACACAAGTGAGTTGTGGGCGATATAAGTCATACTGCTTACCAGCATGTCATACTTTGGTTCGGCGGTATTGTTGGACGAAGCGGCCCGGACCGACATTACGCGTACGCTTACGCGAGACCGGTTCTCCCGACGCGCTTTGCACATAGGTGGCTTGCGGGTGACAGTTTCTCCAACTTTAGTTGAACCGAGTGTGGCTACGCCCGGTCCTTGCGAAGGTTAAAACGGCACCAACTTGACAAACTATCGTTGTGGTTTTGATGCGTAGGTAAGATTGGTTCTTTCTTAAGCCCGTAGCAGCCACGTAAAACTTGCAACAACAAAGTAGAGGACGTCTAACTTGTTTTTGCAGGGCATGTTGTGATGTGATATGGTCAAGACATGATGCTAAATTTTATTGTATGAGATGATCATGTTTTGTAACCGAGTTATCGGCAACTGGCAGGAGCCATATGGTTGTCGCTTTATTGTATGCAATGCAATCGCCCTGTAATGCTTTACTTTATCACTAAGCGGTAGCGATAGTCGTAGAAGCATAAGATTGGCGAGACGACAATGATGCTACGATGGAGATCAAGGTGTCACGCCGGTGACGATGGTGATCATGATGGTGCTTCAAGGATGGAGATCACAAGAACAAGATGATGATGGCCATATCATATCACTTATATTGATTGCATGTGATGTTTATCTTTTATGCATCTTATCTTGCTTTGATTGACGGTAGCATTATAAGATGATCTCTCACTAAATTTCAAGATAAAAGTGTTCTCCCTGAGTATGCACCGTTGCCAAAGTTCGTCGTGCCCAGACACCACGTGATGATCGGGTGTGATAAGCTCTACGTCCATCTACAACGGGTGCAAGCCAGTTTTGCACACGCAGAATACTCAGGTTAAACTTGACGAGCCTAGCATATGCAGATATGGCCTCGGAACACTGAGATCGAAAGATCGAGCGTGAATCATATCGTAGATATGATCAACATAGCGATGTTCACCATTGAAAACTACTCCATTTCACGTGATGAACGGTTATGGTTTAGTTGATTTGGATCACGTGATCACTTAGATGATTAGAGGGATGTCTATCTAAGTGGGAGTTCTTGAGTAATATGATTAATTGAACCTAAATTTATCATGAACTTAGTCCCTGATAGTATCTTGCTTGTTTATGTTAATTGTAGATAAATGGCCCGTGCTGTTGTTCCATTAAATTTTAATGCGTTCCTTGAGAAAGCAAAGTTGAAAGATGATGGTAGCAATTACACGGACTGGGTCCGTAACTTGAGGATTATCCTCATTGCTTCACAGAAGAATTACGTCCTGGAAGCACCGTTGGGTGCCAGGCCTGGTGCTGGAGCAACACCGGATGTTATGAATGTCTGGCAGAGCAAAGCTGATGACTACTCGATAGTTCAGTGTGCCATGCTTTACGGCTTAGAATCGGGACTTCAACGACATTTTGAACGTCATGGAGCATATGAGATGTTCCAGGAGTTGAAGTTAATATTTCAAGCAAATGCCTGAATTGAGAGATATGAAGTCTCCAATAAGTTCTATAGCTGCAAAATGGAGGAGAACAATTCTGTCAGTGAGCATATACTCAAAATGTCTGGGTATAATAATCACTTGATTCAGATGAGAGTTAATCTTCTAGATGATTGCGTCATTGACAGAATTCTCCAATCACTGCCACCAAGCTACAAGAGCTTTGTGATGAACTATAATATGCAAGGGATGAATAAGACTATTCCCGAGCTCTTCGCAATGCTGAAAGTTGCGGAGGTAGAAATCAAGAAGGAGCATCAAGTGTTGATGGTCAACAAGACCACTAGTTTCAAGAAAATGGGCATAGGGAAGAAGAAGGGGAACTTCAAGAAGAAAAGCAAGCAAGTTGCTGATCAGGAGAAGAAACCCAAGTCTGTACCTAAGCCTGAAACTGAGTGCTTCTACTGCAAGCAGACTGGTCACTGGAAGCGGAACTGCCCCAAGTATTTGGCGGATAAGAAGGATGGCAAGGTGAACAAAGGTATATGTGATATACATGTTATTGATGTGTACCTTACTAGAGCTCGCAGTAGCACCTGGGTATTTGATACTGGTTCTGTTGCTAATATTTGCAACTCAAAACAGGGACTACGGATTAAGCGAACACTGGCAAAGGATGAGGTGACAATGCGCGTGGGAAATGGTTCTAAAGTCGATGTGATCGCGGTCGGCACGCTACCTCTACATCTACCTTCGGGATTAATATTAGACCTAAATAATTGTTATTTGGTGCTAGCGTTGAGCATGAACATTATATCTGGATCTTGTTTAATGCGAGACGGTTATTCATTTAAATCAGAGAATAATGGTTGTTCTATTTATATGAGTAATATCTTTTATGGTCATGCACCGTTGAAGAGTGGTCTATTTTTGATGAATCTCGATAGTAGTAACACACATATTCATCATGTTGAAGCCAAAAGATGCAGAGTTGATAATGATAGTGCAACTTATTTGTGGCACTGCCGTTTAGGTCATATCGGTGTAAAGCGCATGAAGAAACTCCATACCGATGGACTTTTGGAACCTCTTGATTATGAATCACTTGGTACTTGCGAACCGTGCCTTATGGGCAAGATGACTAAAACACCATTCTCCGGTACAATGGAGAGAGCAACAGATTTGTTGGAAATCATACATACAGATGTATGTGGTCCGATGAATGTTGAGGCTCGTGGCGGATATCGTTATTTTCTCACCTTCACAGATGATTTAAGCAGATATGGGTATATCTACTTAATGAAGCATAAGTCTGAAACATTTGAAAAGTTCAAAGAATTTCAGAGTGAAGTTGAAAATCATCGTAACAAGAAAATAAAGTTTCTGTGATCCGATCGTGGAGGAAAATATTTGAGTTACGAGTTTGGTCTACATCTGAAACAATGCGGAATAGTTTCGCAACTCACGCCACCCAGAACACCTCAGCTTAATGGTGTGTCCGAATGTCGTAATCGTACTTTACTTGATATGGTGCGATCTATGATGTCTCTTACAAATTTACCGCTATCATTTTGGGGTTATGCTTTAGAGACGGCCGCATTCACGTTAAATAGGGCACCATCAAAATCCGTTGAGACGACACCTTATGAACTATGGTTTGGCAAGAAACCGAAGTTGTCGTTTCTTAAAGTTTGGGGCTGCGATGCTTATGTGAAAAGCTTCAACCTGATAAGCTCGAACCCAAATCGGAGAAATGTGTCTTCATAGGATACCCAAAGGAGACTGTTGGGTACACCTTCTATCACAGATCCGAAGGCAAGACATTCGTTGCTAAGAATGGATCCTTTCTAGAGAAGGAGTTTCTCTCGAAAGAAGTGAGTGGGAGGAAAGTAGAACTTGACGAGGTAACTGTACCTGCTCCCTTATTGGAAAGTAGTACATCACAGAAACCTGTTTCTGCAACACCTACACCAATTAGTGAGGAAGCTAATGATAATGATCATGAATCTTCAGAACAACATACTATTGAACCTCGTAGATCAACCAGAGTAAGATCCGCACCAGAGTGGTATGGTAATCCTGTTCTGGAAGTCATGCTACTAGATCATGATGAACCTACGAACTATGAAGAAGCGATGGTGAGCCCAGATTCTGAAAAATGGCTTGAAGCCATGAAATCTGAGATGGGATCCATGTATGAGAACAAAGTATGGACTTTGGTTGACTTGCCCGTTGATCGGCAAGCAATTGAGAATAAATGGGTCTTCAAGAAGAAGACTGACGCTGACGGTAATATTACTGTCTACAAAGCTCGACTTGTCGCAAAAGGTTTTTGACAAGTTCAAGGGGTTGACTACGATGAGACCTTCTCACCCGTAGCGATGCTTAAGTCTGTCCGAATCATGTTAGCAATTGCCGCATTTTATGATTATGAAATTTGGCAGATGGATGTCAAAACTGCATTCCTGAATGGATTTCTGGAAGAAGAGTTGTATATGATGCAACCGGAAGGTTTTGTCGATCCAAAGGGAGCTAACAAAGTGTGCAAGCTCCAGCGATCCATTTATGGACTGGTGCAAGCCTCTCGGAGTTGGAATAAACGCTTTGATAGTGTGATCAAAGCATTTGGTTTTATACAGACCTTTGGAGAAGCCTGTATTTACAAGAAAGTGAGTGGGAGCTCTGTAGCATTTCTGATATTATATGTGGATGACATATTACTGATTGGAAATGATATAGAATTTCTGGATAGCATAAAGGGATACTTGAATAAGAGTTTTTCAATGAAAGACCTCAGTGAAGCTGCTTACATATTAGGCATAAAGATCTATAGAGATAGATCAAGACGCTTAATTGGACTTTCACAAAGCACATACCTTGACAAGATTTTGAAGAAGTTCAAAATGGATCAAGCAAAGAAAGGGTTCTTGCCTGTGTTACAAGGTGTGAAGTTGAGTCAGACTCAATGCCCGACCACTGCAGAAGATAGAGAGAAAATGAAAGATGTTCCCTATGCGTCAGCCATAGGCTCTATCATGTATGCAATGCTGTGTACCAGACCTGATGTGTGCCTTGCTATAAGTCTAGCAGGGAGGTACCAAAGCAATCCAGGAGTGGATCACTGGACAGCGGTCAAGAACATCCTGAAGTACCTGAAAAGGACTAAGGATATGTTTCTCGTATATGGAGGTGACAAAGAGCTCATCGTAAACGGTTACGTTGATGCAAGCTTTGACACTGATCCGGACGATTCTAAATCGCAAACCGGATACGTGTTTACATTAAATGGTGGAGCTGTCAGTTGGTGCAGTTCTAAATAGAGCGTCGCGGCGGGATCTACGTGTGAAGCAGAATACATAGCTGCTTCGGAAGCAGCGAATGAAGGAGTCTGGATGAAGGAGTTCATATCCGATCTAGGTGTCATACCTAGTGCATCGGGTCCAATGAAAATCTTTTGTGACAATACTGGTGCAATTACCCTGGCAAAGGAATCCAGATTTCACAAGAGAACCAAGCACATCAAGAGACGCTTCAATTCCATCCGGGATCTAGTCCAGGTGGGAGACATAGAGATTTGCAAGATACACACGGATCTGAATGTAGCAGACCCGTTGACTAAGCCTCTTCCACGAGCAAAACATGATCAGCACCAAGGCTCCATGGGTGTTAGAATCATTACTGTGTAATCTAGATTATTGACTCTAGTGCAAGTGGGAGACTGAAGGAAATATGCCCTAGAGGCAATAATAAAGTTATTATTTATTTCCTTATATATCATGATAAAAGTTTATTATTCATGCTAGAATTGTATTAACCGGAAACATAATACATGTGTGAATACATAGACAAAAAGAGTGTCACTAGTATGCCTCTACTTGACTAGCTCGTTAATCAAAGATGGTTATGTTTCCTAACCATGAACAAGGAGTTGTTATTTGATTAACGGGATCACATCATTAGGTGAATGATCTGATTGACATGACCCATTCCATTAGCTTAGCACCCGATCGTTTAGTATGTTGCTATTGCTTTCTTCATGACTTATACATGTTCCTATGACTATGAGATTATGCAACTCCCGTTTGTCGGAGGAACACTTTGTGTGCTACCAAACGTCACAACATAACTGGGTGATTATAAAGGAGCTCTACAGGTGTCTCCAAAGGTACATGTTGGGTTGGCGTATTTCGAGATTAGGATTTGTCACTCCGATTGTCGGAGAGGTATCTCTGGGCCCTCTTGGTAATGCACATCACATAAGCCTTGCAAGCATTGCAATTAATGAGTTAGTTGTGAGATGATGTATTACGGAACGAGTAAAGAGACTTGCCCGTAACGAGATTGAACTAGGTATGGGATACCGACGATCGAATCTCGGGCAAGTAACATACCGATGACAAAGGGAACAACGTATGTTGTTATGCGGTCTGACCGATAAAAGATCTTCGTAGAATATGTAGGAGCCAATATGAGCATCCAGGTTCCGCTATTGGTTATTGACCGGAGACGTGTCTCGGTCATGTCTACATTGTTCTCGAACCCGTAGGGTCCGCACACTTAAGGTTTCGATGACAGTTATATTATGAGTTTATGAGTTTTGATGTACCGAAGTTAGTTCGGAGTCCCGGATGTGATCACGGACATGACGAGGAGTCTCGAAATGGTCGAGACATAAAGATTGATATATTGGACGGCTATATTCAGACACCGGAAGTGTTCCGGGTGATTTCGAAGAAAACCGGAGAGCCGGAGGGTTACCGGAACCCCCCCCCCCCCCCCCGGGAGAAGTAATGGGCCATATGGGCCTTAGTGGAGAGAGAGAGGGGCAGCCAAAGGTGGGCCGCGCGCCTCCTCCCCCTGGTCCGAATTGGACTAGGAGAGGGGGGCGGGGCCCCCCCTTTCCCTCTCCCTCCCCACTTCTTTCCCCCTCCTAGTAGGAGTCCTACTCCTACTAGGAGGAGGACTCCTCCTTGGTGCGCCTATAGGGCCGACCGGCCTCCTCCCCTTGCTCCTTGATATACGGGGGCAGGGACACCCCTAGACACACAAGTTGATCCACGTGATCATATTCTTAGCCGTGTGCGGTGCCCCCTTCCACCATAGTCCTTGATAATATTGTAGCGGTGCTTAGGCGAAGCCCTACGGCGGTAGTACATCAAGATCGTCACCACGCCGTCGTGCTGACGGAACTCTTCCCCGACACTTTGCTGGATCGGAGTCCGGGGATCGTCATCGAGCTGAACGTGTGCTAGAACTTAGAGGTGTCGTAGTTTCGGTGCTTGATCGGTCGGGCCGTGGAGACGTACGACTACATCAACCAAACGCTTCCGTTGCGATCTACAAGGGTACGTAGATCACACTCTCCCCTCTCGTTGCTATGCATCACCATGATATTGCGTGTGCGTAGGAATTTTTTTGAAATTACTATGAAACCCAACATCTTGGTGGACGTAAACATGATTCGCAACCTTGCCACCAAGAATGCCTTTGTTGCCCATGAAACCTGTCGGCATACATGGAAAGGGCTGACGCTTATGTGTGCTGAAGATGATCTTCAAGAGGATGGCTTCTCTGAACGCTTCAAGTTTGACTCAACACCTCCAAGAAGGACTGTGCTGCGATGAACTCCGTCTCTTGAAGACTCTGAGTTCTCCTCCTCTGCTGCAACAGTGAATGCCAGAGTGATCGATGATGAAGACGATGCTACTTCACCGCCCCCTACTTCTGCATCCATCGACACTGCCCCGAGTTCATCTGCACCGCCTAACAACACCGACGACCCTGCTGCTTCACCTACTCCTCATGGGAACGAGTAGATGCTCCATGTCTTCAAACCTTTTTGGTCCTTACTGACAAAAGGGGGAGAAGCATATGAGTTTGATAGTCTTCAAGTGGGTTCATATGGGCGGTAGCTTTATATTTTGCCTAGTGTTTACAACTCTCGTTTTGATACATTTGGTTCTTTGAGTTGTAACACTTAAACTCGATGGTCGTCTGCTACTTATTTGCTATTCTGTGATGCGATGATAAATCCCGCATGTGCGACGATAAATTCCGCACTTAGATCATTTTGCAGACGTCCATTTTTCATTATGCATGTCATTATCTTCACATACTTTTCATGCATGATGAATTACCATCATAAGTTGAAGAGGATCTCCACAAGTACAACCTGCCATGTGCATTTGCATACCAAAAGAAAATTACTTATATGCACATCTTCAGGGGGAGCCTTTGCCACTTATGAAGACAATAACCTATCCTTTACAATTTCACATATTTTATTCCCCGTTGAAAACTCAACTAGTTTGTCATCAATCACCAAAAAGGGGGAGATTGTAAGTGCATCTAGTGCCACCCCTAGTTGGTTTTGGAGTATTGACGACAAACCTAGTTGAGGGACTAATGTGTTTGTGAGAATTGCAGGATAACACAGGTAGAAGTCCCTCACTGATTCGGTTTTCCTACCAGAGATGACCCCTAAAAATGTATGAAGACATTGAAGTCAGAGGTGGTATGTGAAGACATTCACATTGAAGACTATGATAAGAGAAGACATCGCATGAAGACTATGGAGCGCGAAGACTTAGCAGTTTCGTCGTTCTGTGTTTTTCTTTGTTGAGTCATAGGAACCACCGTACTATTAAGTGGGGTCCAAGAGAACCAGTCAAAATGACTGAAGTAATGCTTAACCAAAAATCCTATGTCTTCGAGTGAAGACTATGAGAGCAAATCTTGTCCAGAGTTGGATAAGTCAGCTTTGCTTGTAGCCCAAGTAAAGTTGCCGTGTGTGTTTGAAATCTAACCGTTGGAACATGTGTCAGTTCCTTAGTGACCAAGGGTCATTTCGGACAAATCAGGTCAGGTTGCCTAGTGGCTATAAATAGCCCACTCCCTACAACCATAAATGGTTGGCTGCTCGGAGTTAGAGTACGGCTTTTGTCGTTTGAGAGCAACCCACCTCGAAGCCTTTGAGAGAGAATTCCTTGCGAGGACAAAGCCCTAAACACCCAGAGCCAAAGAGTGTTAGGCATCACTTAAGTCTTCATGTCTGTGTGATCTGAAGACTTATTACACTTGAGGACTGTGAATCCTCCAGCCGGTTAGGCGTCGCGTTCTGAGCATCCAAGAGTCATTGTGGATCGCCTGTGAACGAAGTCTGTGAAGGTTTGGAAGTCTACCTTGAAGACTTACCAGAGTGATTGGGCGAGGATTGGGTGTCCTTAGCTCAAGGGGAATAAGGTGAAGACGAGGTCTTCTGAGTTGAATCTCAGCCTCCCTAACCCGACGTACAGTTGTCACAGCAACTGGAACTGGTCCAACAAATCATTGTCTTCAATGAGTCACTGGTTTCATCCTTCCCTTCCTTTTGCTTACTGTTGGTCCTTGTGAAGTCATTGTATGATTGCATTATCTTTTGTCTTCACTGAGTGACTGCTTGTTCTGATTGGCTTCACAATATCTTCCTACCTAATCTTTACTACCTAGCTGCTATTAGTCATTGTGCTTTCACTTCATTGAATACTTGACTATGGTTTGCCTAGTGTAGTCTACCTTCCGCTGCATGGTAATAGGTTTATTTCTATCGTTTGTCTTCGGAACTTCCATGTTTTGAAGACATTCATAAAAATCGCCTATTCCCCCCCCCTCTAGTCGATCACTAGCACTTTCACCCCGATCGAGCCGGTTGGGGTGGATGAACAGGACCCCGTAGAGGGCTGGATGAATAGCAGCCGATGGAGGGCTGGTTAAACAGTAGCCGGTGGAGGACTTGACGAACAGTAGCCCGTGGAGGGGTGGTTGAACAGGACGCCGTGGGCAGGGCTGGTTGAACAGTAGCCGGTGGAGGCTGGATGAACAGGAGCCCGTGGATGAATAGTAGCTGGTGGAGGAAGGAGGGAGACGCCGTGGATGAACAGTTGAAGGTGGAGGCTGGAGGAGGTCAACGGTGGATGAACAGTAGCCCGTGGAGTCCCGTTTTGCGGTACACCACACCCCTCCCGACGAACAGGACCCCTGTTTCTACCGTAGCGCTCAAACACAAGCCTGTTTCCTCTCCTTTGTGGTACGCCACACCACTCCCGATCAACATGACCCCATTTCGACCGTATAGAAGGTCGAAGAGAAGTCCGTTTCCTCCATTTTGCGGTATGCCACACCCCTCCCGGTGAACAGGATCCCTGTTCGGCCATAGGCGGTCGAACACAAGGCCGTTTCCTCCGTTCTGCGGTACGCCAGGCATCATTTCGGTTGTTCTGTCGAAGCCGGTTGGCTCCAGATGAACATGACGCATTCCATTGCCTCTCGATGAACACGATGACGCAGTTTCTCCGTTCTGATCCATCCGGTTAGATGCCAATGAACAAGACGCCGTCGCTGCCTCTCCATGCACACGAGCCCTGGTCGTACGTATGCGCGAGTAGGCATTCGAGACCCCACCCGTATGTGTGTACGTGGCCGTATTTACTTTCTTGCACCCTGGCTGTACGTACGTGTAGATGCTATATCTGCGCCTCTACTACGACACGTGCCCTTCCTTACTCGGCCACAGTTCATCGCTGTAGCCTGCAGACAGACCGATCGACCAGTATTTACGTACATGTCTGCGACCAGAATGACAACGCTACGTACGCTTCGACCAGGTGGGTCCCGACTGTAATGGAGGATAAGGAGGCACTTCCTTGCGTGCAAAGATGTAGCTGGTGGGTCCTAGCAGTCGGGGGCAACGTTTTTTCGCGAAATACGGTGGCCTGTCCGGTGGGTCCCTGCTATCAGGTGGAGGAATCATCATTTTGCGCGTAATAAGGAGGAACTTCTTTGCTGCTGCCGTGGACCCAGCTGTCAAGCTCTCCACGTACAATACTCTTGCGATGGAAGTCTGTTCCTTGATGCTACCTCTTGAGCTTGCGTTGGTTTTTCCCTTGAAGAGGAAAGGGTGATGCAGAAAAGTAGAGTAAGTATTTCCCTCATCTTTTGAGGACCAAGGTATCAATCCAGTAGGAGACAACGTGACAAGCCAGCAAATACCTTCACAAACAAACACCAACTTGCACCCAACGCGATAAAGGGGCTGTCAATCCCTTCACAGTTATTTGCAAAGTGAGATTTGATATAGATGGATAAATGGTAAAGTAATATTTTTGGTATTTTTGGTTTATGGAATAGAAAGTATAAGATTGCAAAGAAAGTAAATAGGAAACTAAGATTGTAGATCGGAAACTTATATGATGGAAAATAGAATGGGGCCTGATGTCTACAATGCAACTTTATTCTTGTAGACACGTGTTGGGCCTCCAAGCGTAGAGTTTTGTAGGACAGTAGCAATTTTCCCTCATGTGGATGACCTAAGTTTTATCAATGCGTGGGAGGTGTAGGATGAAGATGGTCTCTCTCAAACAACCCTGCAACCAAATAATAAAAAGTCTCTTGTGTCCCCAACACACCAAATACAATCGTAATTTGTATAGGTGCACTAGTTCGGCGAAGAGATGGTGACAAAAGTGTAATATAGATGGTAGAAATATATTTTTATAATCTAAATAAATAGCAAGGTAGCAAATAGTAAACGAGCACAAAAACCGTATTGCAATGCTTGAAAAATGAAAATGAGGCCTAGTGTCCGTACTTTCGCTAGTGCAATGTCTCAACAATGCAAATATAATTGGATAATATAACCATCCCTCAAAGTGAGATGAAGAATCACTCCAAAGTTCCTATCTAGCGGAGAACATAAGACAGAATTGTTTGTAGGGTACGAAACCACCTCAAAGCTATTCTTTCCGATCAATCTATCCTAGAGTTCGTACTAAAATAACACCAAGCTATTCTTTCCAATCGATCTAACCAAGAGTTCGTACTAAAATAACACCAAAGCAAATTCATATTCATAATACTCAATCCAACACAATGAACTTCAAAGAGTGCCCCAAGATTTCTACCGGAGAAACAAAGACAAGAACATGCATCAACCCCTATGCATAGATTACCCCAATGTCACCTCGGGATCCGCGAGTTGAGTGCCAAAACATATATCAAGTGAATTAGTATGATACCCCATTGTCACCACGAGTATTCAATTGCAAGACATATATCAAGTGTTCTCAACTCCATAAAAGTATTCAATCCAATAACAACGAAATCTCAAAGGGAAAAACTCAATTCATCCCAATAACATAGATAGGGTAAAACACCATATGATCCAACTATATTAATAAACCCGCGATACATCAAGATCGTGACATCTCAAGAACATGAGAGATAGAGAGAGACTAAACACATAGCTACTGGTACAAACCCTCAGCCCCGAGGGTGGACTACTCCTCATCGTGGTGGCCGTCGGGATGACCAAGATGGCCACCGGAGATGATTCCCCCCTTCGACAGGGTACCGGAAATGGTCTAGATTGGTTTTTGGTGGCTATAGATGCCTGTGGCGGCGGAACTTCTGATCTAGGTTAACCCCAAGGGTTTCTGGAATTTTTGGTATTTTATAGGGTAAAGAGAGAGTGTGGGAGGCCATCGAGGTGGGCACAACCCACCTAGGCACGCCTGGGCCCACAAGCGCGCCCTGGTGGGTTGTGCCCCCTCGGGGCACCCCCAGGTGCTGCTCTGGCCCATTGGTGGTCTTCTGGTCCATAAGAAATCCACAAAAAGTTTCACGGTGTTTGGACTCTGTTTGATATTGATTTCCTGCGATGTAAAAAACAAGCAAAAAATAGCAACTGGCACTGGGTCAATAGGTTAGTCCCAAAAAATGATATGAAGTTGCTATAAAACAATTGTAAAACATCCAAGAATGATAATATAAGAGCATGAAAACTTCATAAATTATATATACGTTGGAGACGTATCAGCATCCCCTGAGCTTAATTCCTACTCGTCCTCGAGTAGGTAAATGATAAAAGAAATAATTTATGAAGTGTGAATGTTGCAAAGTGCATAAGTTTGATCAAAGATAATTTCAACCACTTTTCCTAGCATCATAACCGAAATTCTTTCTTATAAATCTTCTCATGTTAAAGTAGCAACCAATTTACACGTTAAGGTTCAAACAATGAATTCTCTTAAAACTCAACAACCAATATTCTTAGTCACCAAGCAATTGTAATTCAACTTATTCAACAGAATTTAAGTAAGATCTCCACATACTCAACCATCATATAGTCTTCTATGATTGCTAACACTCACCGCATACACATGAGAAAAATGTTTCAACCGGACACATAGAAAGATAGGGGCTTATTGTTTTGCCTCCCAACGTATTCACCTCAAGGGTGATGTCAACAATAATAACTCATGCTACCCATATTCAACTGGATATATGTGCCTAGATCTTTCCTCACCACATGATGCTTGCCAAAAGTGAAAAGTAAAAAGGACTAGAGAGAAAAACTTTGACTCTTTGCATAAAAGTAAATACTGAAAGGTAAAAGATAGGCCCCTCGCAGAGGGAAGCAGAGGTTGCGATGCGCTTATTTGTTTGTATTCTCAACCCCTTAGTGCAAAAGAGCGTCACGTTATATTGCCCCTTATGATAACAACCTTTATTATTTGCCATCACAAGTTCGTACAACGCTCAATTTTCTCTTACACTAAATGATCTAACACTTTTAGAAGCAACTTTTATTGCCTTATTGCACCGATGACAACTTAATTGAAGGATCTTATTCAATCCTTAGGTAGGTATGGTGGACTCCTAAAAATAAGATTTGGGTTTAAGGGTTTTTGGATGCACAAGTAGTATCTCTACTTGGTGTGGAATTTTTGGCTAGCAAAGATGGGGGGCAAGCACCACATGTTGAAGGATCTATGACAATATAACTTCTATGTTAATATAAACAAACATAAACCATTAGGTTGTCTTCCTTATCCAACGTCAACAATTTTGGAATATAATATTTTGATGGGGGCTCACAATAACAAAAGATTTCCAAGATAGTATATTTGCATGCGAAAGTTCTCTTCCTTCTACTAATTATTCGTGAATTGCTTGTATGACCAATATTGTGATTGTCAAGCCTCAAAAGATTCCACTTTCTAAACCCAATGTGAAGCTACCACTAGGCATGATATGATTTCATCTTCATGACATTCAATTTATTCAACAATTTACTCATAGGATATAAGTGAAGCACAAGAGTAAATGACAAGCTACTCCAAAAAGATATAAATGAAGATCATGAGCATAATATTTATTTCTCTCAAATTAATTTAAGTGAACCAAGAGAGAAATTTTTCAAAAATACTAAAGCACACCATGCTCAAAAATATATAAGTGAAGCACTAGAGCAATTCCATAGAAAAGAGCTTCGTTGACGGGATGTGAATGCTGCTTACCTAGCCTCCCTAGCAAGTATTTGAGGACTCTATTTTATTTAAAAACTTTCAGATCTAAGTATTTTATTAAAAAACCAAGCAAAATGAAAATAAAATGACATTCTAAGAATAGCACAACTCGTGTGAAGAATCAAAAACTTAGGCTCAACCGATACTAACCGATAATTGTTGAAGAAGAAAGGTGGGATGCCTACTGGGGCATCCCCAAGCTTAGATGCTTGAGACTTATTAAAATGTTATCTTGGAGTGCCTTGGGAATCCCCAAGATTGAGCTTTTGTGTCTCCTTAATTTCTCTCATATCACAGTTTTCCTAAATCTCAAAAGCTTCATCCACACGAAACTCAACAAGAACTCGTGAGATAAGTTAGTATAAACCAATGCAAAAACCTTAACATTCTCTACTGTAGAAAATCACTAAAATTATTATTCAACATTTCATACTAAATACCTCTTCATATTTAATACTCCTATCCTCAAATAGTATCATTAAACAAGCAAACATATGCAAACAATGGAAACATAATACCAATCTGCCAAAACAGTATAGTCTGTAAAGAATGCAAGAGTATCAATACTTCCCTAACTCCAAAAGTTGTGAAAAATTTCCACACTGTAGAAAATTTATCAGAGCTAATTTTGCAAAAATATTCAACATTTTATCACATTCTGACTTTTCTAGGGAATGTTTGCAACGACGGTAAACTTTCTGTTTTCAAACAGCAACATGTATACTTGCAACATAAGCATGGCAAAGGCTATCGTTACCACTTATATTGAAATAATAGATACAAAACATTATTATAAATAACAGCAAGAAAATCCTAACAAAATAAAATGATGCTCCAAGCAAAACACATATCATGTGACGAACGAAAACATAGCTCCAAGTGAGGTTATCGGTAATGTTGGAGGCGAAAGAGGGGATGCCTTCTAGGGCATCCCCAAGCTTAGTTGCTTGGATCTTCCTTTAATATTACCTTGGGGTGCCTTGGGAATCCCCAAGCTTAGGGTCTTGTCACTCCTTATTCGCCTCATATCGACATCTCACCCAAAACTTGAAAACTTCAATCACACAAAAGTTAACAGAACTTTGTGAGATAGGTTAGTATGATAAAGAGCAAACCATTCCAATTTTGGTAATTCCAAAGACAAGATTAATAATTGTTCTAACATAATGCCTACTGTAGCATATCATTTCTGCAATTTATATTTAGCAATATAACCCATAGAAACTAGAAAACAAGCAAACTATGAATTGAAAACAAAATCTGTCAAAAAGAGAACAATCTGTAGTAATCTGTACTCAAATGATACTTCTGCTACTCCAAAAATTATGAAAAACAGGAAAACCTGGGCAATTTGTCTATTAATCTTCTGCAAAAATAATAAGCATTTTATCACGCTTCTGTTAAAAATCAGAATTGTTTTCCTGAGCGCAAAAGTTTCTGTTTTTTAGCAAGATCAAATCAACTATCACCATAAGCCATCCCAAAGGTCTTACTTGGCACTTTATTGGAACGAAAGCAATAAAACATGATTATTAAAATAGCCTAAGCATGTGAACACACAAAAACAGTAGGTAAAAGTGTTGGGTTGTCTCCAAACAAACGCTTTTCTTTAATGCCTTTTAAGCTAGGCATTATGATTTCAATGATGCTCACATAAAAGATAAGAATTGAAACAAAAAGAGAGCATCATGAAGCACATGGAAAGCACATTTAAGTCTAACCCACTTCCTATGAATAGGGA
Organism: Triticum urartu; assembly: GCF_056163025.1. Lineage (NCBI taxonomy): Eukaryota > Viridiplantae > Streptophyta > Magnoliopsida > Poales > Poaceae > Triticum > Triticum urartu. Next base: position 152,836,107 of record NC_141878.1, read on the forward strand.
TTTTGTGATCAAACAATTTGTGGGAACATGAATCAACTAGCATAGGAAGGCAAAACAAGCACAACTTCAAGATTTTCAAAACATAGAGAGGAAACTTGATATTATTGCAATTCCTACAAGCATAAGTTCGTCCCTCATAATAATTTTCAGTAGCATAATGAAGAAATTCAACAATATAACCATCACATAAATCATTATTTTCATGACACAAAAGCATATAAAACTTATTACTCTACACATAAGCAAATTTCTTCTCATCAATAGTAGTGGGAGCAAACTGAACAAAATAACTATCATGAGAGTGAAAATTAAAATCATGATGACAAGTTTCATGGTTATCATTATTCAATATAGCATACATGTCATCACCATAATCATCAAAGATAGCAACTTTGTTATCATAGTCAATTGAAGCCTCATCCAAAATGGTGGATTTATCACTAAATAAAGTCATGACCTCTCCAAATCCACTTTCATCATTATAATCATCATAAATAGGAAGCATGCAATCATTATAAAAAATTTGCACATTGAATCTTGGGGTACTAAAAATATCATCTTCATCAAACATAGCAACCCCAAGCTTATGGCTTTGCATATCATTAGCATTATGGATATTCAAGGAATTCATACTAACAACATTCCAATCATGCTCATCTATCATTAAAATATTTTGTGCCAAACATTTTATTAACTTCTTCTAAAAATTGAGCACAATTTTCTGAACCATCATTTTCAAGAAAGATATTATAAAGATGATCAATAATATGATGCAACCTCAATTCCATTTTTATGTAGTTTTCTTTTATAAACCAAACTAGTGATAAAATAAGAAACTAAAAGATTCAATCGCAAGATCTAAAGATATACCTTCATGAACACACCTCCCCGGCAACGGCGCCAGAAAAGAGCTTGATGTCTACTACGCAACTTTATTCTTGTAGACACATGTTGGGCCTCCAAGCGTAGAGTTTTGTAGGACAGTAGAAATTTTCCCTCAAGTGGATGACCTAAGGTTTATCAATCCGTAGGAGGTGTAGGATGAATATGGTATCTCTCAAACAACCCTGCAACCAAATACTAAAAAGTCTCTTGTGTCCCCAACACACCAAATACAAATGGTAATTTGTATAGGTGCACTAGTTCGGCGAAGAGATGGTCATAAAAGTGTAATATTGATGGTAGAAATATATTTTTATAATCTGAATAAATAAAAACAGCAAGGTAGCAAATAGTAAACAGGCACAAAAATGGTATTGCAATGCTTGAAAATGAGGCCTAGGGTCCGTACTTTCGCTAGTGCAATCTCTCAACAATGCTAATATAATTGGATCATATAACCATCCCTCAAAGTGCGATGAAGAATCACTCCAAAGTTCCTATCTAGCAGAGAACATAAGACGAAATTGTTTGTAGGGTACAAAACCACCTCAAAGCTATTCTTTCTGATCAATCTATCCTCGAGTTCGTACTAAAATAACACCAAGCTATTCTTTCGATCGATCTAACCAAGAGTTCGTACTAAAATAACACCAAAGCAAATTCATGTTCATAATACTCAATCCAACACAAAGAACTTCAAAGATTGCCCCAAGATTTCTACCGGAGAAACAAAGACAAGAACGTGCATCAACCCCTATGCATAGATTACCCCAATGTCACCTCGGGAATCCGCGAGTTGAGTGCCAAAACATATATCGAGTGAATCAATACGATACCCCATTGTCACCCTGAGTATTCAATTGCAAGACATATATCAAGTGTTCTCAAATCCATAAAAGTATTCAGTCTGATAACAATGAAATCTCAAAGGGAAAAACTCAATTCATCACAACAAGATAGAGAGGGGAAAACACCATATGATCCGACTATATTAACGAAGCCTGTGATACATCAAGAACATGACATCTCAAGAACACCAAAGAGAGAATAAACACATAGCTATTGGTACAAACCCTCAGCCCCGAGGGTGGACTACTCCCTCCTCATTGTGGTGGCCGCCGGGATGATGTAGATGGCCACCGAAGATGATTCCCCCCTCCGGCAGGGTGCCTATCGGTGTCAAAACCGGCGGATCTCGGGTAGGTGGTCCCGAACTATGCATCTAAGGCGGATGGTAACAGGAGGCAGGGAACACAATGTTTTACCCAGGTTCGGGCCCTCTTGATGGAGGTAAAACCCTACGTCCTGCTTGATTTATTCTTGATGATATGAGTATTACAAGAGTTGATCTACCACGAGATCGGAGAGGCTAAACCCTAGAAGCTAGCCTATGGTATGATTGTATGTCGTCCTACGGACTAAAACCCTCCGGTTTATATAGACACCGGAGGGGGCTAGGGTTACACAAGGTCGGTTACAAAGGAGGATATATCCATATCCGTACTGCCTAGCTTGCCTTCCACGCCAAGTAGAGTCCCATCCGGACACGAGATGAAGTCTTCAGTCTTGTATCTTCATAGTCCAACAGTCCGGCCAATGGTTATAGTTCGGCTGTCCGGATACCCCCTAATCCAGGACTCCCTCAGTAGCCCTTGAACCAGGCTTCAATGACGACGAGCCCGGCACGCAGATTGTCTTCGGCATTGCAAGGCGGGTTCCTCCTCCAAATACTACATAGAAGATTTTGAACAGGAGGATCGTGTCCGACCCTGCAAAATAAATTCCACATACCACCGTAGAGAGAATAATATTTACACAAATCTAATCTGCTGACGTATTCCGTAGTGTGACACACCACGGCCAAGCCTTTATCCGAGTCGTTTTGTTATCCCACCTCAGCACGTCATGCGAGGCGGTTTCCTTGGCACGTCTTGTTAAAGCAGAGATCGTGTCCCCTTATCCCAGGATTCTCATCAATACGGGCGTGGGTAACCCAACCACTTCTAGGACTCCTAGATTATAGGCAAGTCCAAACGGACATGGAGAGGACGCTTGATATTCACCCTCTTTATAAAGGGGACAAGGCTTTTATTTTTCCCTCTCGTGTTCAATTGAATCCTTCCCCCACCTCAAGCTCAAACGCCCGAAGTTCAGGTCAGGTGCTCCGAACCTTCAGTCATGTCCGGATCTAGCCTTCAAGGCTGATGGGTGCCTTCCTCTGTCATGGAAGAAGACATCAAAAAGTTGAGGGAGGCCAGATATCTGACCGCCGAGATTTTGCATCGGCTGCCTCCCCGAGGGCAGGCCGTCCCCACCCCCGAACCCAACGAGGACGTCGTGTTTGTCTCCCACTTCCTCCGAGGTCTAGGCCTTGCTCTGGATCCTTTCGTAAGGGGTTTTATGTTTTACTACGGGCTAGACTTTCATGATCTAGCTCCGGACTCCTTTCTTCGTATCACGGCATTTATTGTCGTGTGCGAGGCCTTCCTTCGGGTTACCCCTCACTTTCGCCTATGGCTCAAGACCTTTGAAGTGAAGTCGAAGATGATCGATGGGCAACATGCAGCGTGTGGAGGTGCCTCAATATGCAAGATGACGGGAGCTCCGTGGCCGAAAGGTTCCATCCCAGAGGTGTCCGAATTGTGGCAACAGGAGTGGTTCTACATCACGGCTCCTAGAAGTGCCAAGTGGGCAGCCCCCCTGTTTTCCGCTCGGGCCCTCCACCATAGCTGATGTCATGGATCAGCAAAGGTCTGAGCTGCGGTCCAGCCAAGGATGTGCCTATACTGCAAAGCTCCATTCGAGATCTCTTCAATGGAGATTTCAGTTAGGTTGCGGTAATACAGGTTATGCTGGTTCGTCAAGTCCATCCTTGCAAACGCCGGCCACTTCGCCTATGGGAGTTCAATCCCGAGGGACCGCGTGCCATTCAAAATTTTCTCGGCCTGACGCACGAGGAGATGTACAAGTCATTCTTCGGACCTCAGGTGGAGTGTCCGAAAATCACCGAGGACGTGGGCCTGAGGAGTAACCGCGCCGCCGAACAGGTAAGGCATCTTCCGGTCGAACATACTATCTCTCCTTTGTTACGAAGTTATTTCTGAAAGTTCGCTTTTTGACCAGGACTGGCTAACAAAGGCGAAGTTGATTCGGTGTTCGGCCCCCCTCCCTGAGGGTTTGAAAAATCCAGTATTGCAAAAGATGCTCCAGACCGCACCTTGCCCAGAGCCCTTGAAGGAAGATACTGTGGAGGATAATGCGGGCGGACGCGGGCCCCCAACGCTGCCCATTCTAGCCGAAGGAGCGAGCATCTCCATGAAGGAAGATGAACAGAAGAGGAAAAGGACTGCGCCCGGGGATTCGGAAGCCGAAGCTTCCAAACGGGAGAAGAAGTCTCCCACAGAGGGTCCTACCTTGGGGGCGCTGTTGCCACACAAAGTCCGCGGGGGGATCAATTCTCCCACGAGTCGTAAGTGACCCGAAATACTTTTATTAGTACAGATATGCCATCTTTTTCTTCTGAGAAAATAACCACCGCATATATTTTTGCAGTTCGGGCCTTAGCCCCTCCCAAATGAGCTCATCTTCGGGGGATCTTCTTCCAGAGATGATGGAGAGCGAAACGCCTCCTCCGGACTCCTCCGCTCCAGAAGCGGGCGACCCTGAAGTGTCGTCGCGGAGGGCCTCTCCGAGTCTGCTGAGGCTAGAAGATAATCCCATTGACCCCCGAAGCTCCCAGTGTCCGGCTCCCGAAGAGAGCAGACAAAAGAGTCCGGCACCGTCTAGTGTGCGATCGGATGTTCTGAGGGAGTTGGTGGGGCGAGCGGCCATCTTAGATGAACACCGTGTGCTGATGAATACGGTGATGGAGAGAATATCGTCTGCCGAAAGCGGATTGCATGAAGCTTTTATGAGTCTACTGACAGGCTTTGAGGTACGTAAAAGAATGTATGATAATCCTGCACATGCTAGGTGTGCCCAGTGTAGATAGTAGCCCCTGAGACTCTGGTTGTCATCGGAAACGACGAGGAACAGAGGATCATATTCCTAGGAAATAACCATACTGCCTCTATGTGCAGGTGATGGAAGCTCCGGTGGCTAGCCGGACTAGCGATTTTGCCCATTTAGAACGGCAGTTGGATGCGAAAGACGCCGACATCGAGCTTGTTAACAAAAGGCTTGACGAGGCACAGGGTAAGTGTCATTATCTGGTAAACACCACATAGGAAGAGCAGCATGATGCCAGTATCTTTAATATGTTGTGACTGCAGATGGAGCTGCCACTGTTGAAGCCTTGCGGGCAGAACTTGCCCGAGCCAAGGAACAAGCGAGGTTGGGTAATGTGGCTGCTGTGAAGGCGGCCAAAGAGTTGCAAGCCGAGAAGGCCGCGCATGGCGAGACCCGAGACAAGATGGCCAAGATGGCTATAGAAATAAAAGCCGCTGTCGACTGTTGTCGGGTTCTTGAAAAGGAAAACCAAGCGAAGGCATCGGACCTTGAGAAGGCTGCTGCGACGAAAAAGGATCTCCGCTCTGCTATGAGGGCAAAGAAGGAGGAACTGCGGGAAGCCGGGGATATTGTAGCTCGGAAATCCTTTATGTTGCGGAGGAAATTCGGAGATCCACGATATGCCCCTCTGGATCGGCTGTGGAGTTCGAAGGATGTGTATATGGATTTGGCGGCGAGCGCTGCCGATGCGGCTAAGTACTTCCAGGGTCAGACGGACCGTGAAGTAGACCAGCTGTTTTGGAGATAATTCCATTCTCCCGAGCGTCCACTTTCATTGACTGACCAATTAGCCGAATGGGCCGAACTAAATAGGTTGTCCGGACTCTCCATGGGGTCTGTTGTGGATCAGCTATGGCCGGAAAAGGTCAAAACCGAACAGCTATTTCAGCTTGGTGCAGCAGGTCCTTGACGTGGTGCCGCGCATTAATGCGATGAGGAGGTCGGCGTGCATAGAGAGCGCACGGATGGCCTTTGCCCGTATTAAGGCATACTGGGCGGAGATGGATGCTACCAATGTTGCAGCGCGGGATTCGGCTATAGGTCAAAAGGCTGCCGAGCACTACTTTGAAGAAGTTCTTGAGGGTGCCCGTTTGATAGAGACCCAGTGCTCAAAAAATATTATGTTTGAGTAATATGTAATCTCATTGTAAGTGAAATGCTTTTATAAATTTTTATAAGGCTATTTTTATACTTTTGCCTGAAAGTAATATGATGCCTCCTGGGCGGCCGTTTATGTATATATGTGTATAACCTGAAAGATTGCAGTCGTCGGCTTCAACCCCCACGCATATAATGCGGAGGTGCTCGCAAAAACACGCGTTCACACTTAACCCAACGTCTTGGTCCTATTAAGGAGGTGATAGCGGAGCGAGCGAGGCAACCGGACTATAATGCTTTAGCACTTTCACTTAGCCATAGGAGTTTGACAGTGGGGCTACTAGATAGCCCCTGGTGGCTCCGCACTCTCCCGATTCCGGGGTGCGTACATGCCTGGCCAGAAAATGGCCCTTCATTAAGGCAGAGGAATTCTAACATTCCCACAGGTCATCGAGTGGTTGACCAGTCTCACGCTATATCATGACAGTCAGTTTTCAGCTTTCTCTACTGAGGTGCTCGTCCGGATGAACCAGGGCACAATCACAGTAGTTCTCCTGGTGCTACCTTAGCCGGCAAGGTGGAACGTAAGGCACCAAAACACAGGAGCCGGTCAAACCCAACATTTGACCAAAGACAATGATTCGGAGCTGATGCATATAGGGCCAAAACTCGCGACGCTGAACACTGCCTAAGGTATTCGGTCTTTGTGGTATAAACCGGGCCTAAATAGTGGCCTTTGTAAGAAGCCCCTTGTGTCCAGGTACGTGCATTGTTCTGGCGTGGCCACATGCCAAGACGTCAGCATCCTTCTCAACGGTGGATATGTATCAACAAGAGACAGTAAAAAAGGTTTACGCAGGGTCTTAATCTAAAAAGAATCCTTGGAGCGGGTCCCTGATGCACGTCTGCGCCTGTGTCTCCGTTGTGCCGTATCCTGGACGGGTGTAGCATGATGATCGTCTGTAAAAGAGAGGAAGTTAACTGAAAAAGTTGTCGTGCAAAAAGATAGTTCTTAAAGAAACCATGTATAATTCAAGATGATAAGAAATTTCCACTTGTCTGCGCACGTTGAGCCCCTTGTATTGACAAATAGGGGTGTGACCACTTATTCCGTATAAATAGCGGCGCCGGACTTGATTAGTTGTATCTGAGGTCTTGACGACCTATTGGATGCTTTCGCTTGTCCGGGCGCCTTTAGTGTGCGGCGGCCAAGGCAGCCTCACTCTCTTCGGCGTGCAGAGATCGCTTGATATTTCTGTGCACTATGATGATGCCACGTGGACCGGGCATCTTGAGTGTGAGGGAGGCGTAGTGTGGTATTGCATTAAAGCGAGCGAAAGCTTCGCGTCCGAGCAGTGCTTGATAGCCACTTTGAAACGGAGCGATGTGGAAAGTTAAATGCTCGCGACGGAAGTTATCGGGGGAGCCGAATATAACTTGTAGTAGGAGGGAGCCCGTACAACGAGCCCCTGGGCCTGGCGTTACTCCTTTAAAGGTAGTATTGCTATGGGAATTTGTGTTGGGTCTAACCCCAACACGCGGATTGTATCCTGATATATTAGGTTTAGGCTACTGCCGCCGTCCATCAAGACTCTTGTGAAGTGATATCCGCCAATTACTGGGTCTAATACCAGGGCAGCCCATCCTGCGTGTCGGATACTTGCTGAGTAATCGCGATGGTCGAAAGTGATTGGTTGAGATGACCAATGGCAGGACTTCGTGGTGACAGGCACTTGGGTATACTTTCCTGGGAGTGCCGCGTTGTTTTTTCCCTTGATTACGTGTAACACGTTTACTGCTTTGACTTCTGGTGGAAATTGCTTTTGTTCCCCCGTGTCTTGCTTGGGGGGCTCGTCCTCGTCTTCACTTGGTGTATCCTCCCCCTTGTGTACGGCGTTGAGCTTGCTGGACTGCTTGAAGACCCAACATTCTCTGTGGGTATGATTAGCAGGTTTACCAGGGGTACTATGAATCTGACATACTTGGTCCAGAATTTTGTTGAGCCTGGACAATTCATCCCTGGTGCCTTTAGGGGGCGGCTTTTGACCTGGCCGAGAGCTTTTGAATCCGGCATTTACTGCCGTGCCCTTCGTGCTGTCTTCTTTATTCTGGCGTTTGTTATTGTTGTTGCGCCGTGATTTCCCATTTCCATCTCTAACTTCAGATGTACTGGGGTCGCTGGTGCTTCATCTGGCTAGCCAGCTGTCCTCACCCGCACAAAAGCGGGTCATGAGGTTTGTTAATGCGGCCATCGTTCTCGGCTTATTTTGGCCGAGGTGTCTGGCGAGCCATTCGTCACGGACGCTATGCTTGAAAGCTGCTAAGGCTTCGGCATCCGGACAGTCGACAATCTAGTTCTTTTTAGTAAGAAACCTGTTCCAAAGCTTTCGGGCTGACTCTCCGGGCTGTTGAGTTATATGACTCAAATCGTCCGCATCCGGAGGTCGGACATAAGTCCCTTGAAAATTTTCCCGAAAGGCGTCTTCGAGCTCTTCCCAACTTCCAATGGAGCTTTCGGGGAGGCCTTTGAGCTAGTGACGAGCTGGCCCTTTGAGCTTGAGGGGTAGGTACTTGATGGCGTGGAGATCATCTCCTCGAGCCATATGGATATGAAGGATGTAGTCCTCAATCCAGACCCAGGGTCTGTTGTTCCGTCATATGCCTCTATGTTTACGGGCTTCAATCCCTCTGGAAATTCGTGGTCCAGCACCTCATCGGTGAAACATAGGGGATGTGCGGCACCCCTATAGCTGGGTGTACCGCGTTGTTTGGATGTTTGTTGTGTTGCATTGTATGCTGGGGCGCGCTTGCGTGGTCCATAGATGGATCTTGTTGCACCGTCCTTTGGGTGCGAGCCCTCGCATTGGTTGTGTGTTGTATGGTGAGCGGCGTTGTATGCCGCCCTGTGTTGGTAGAGGGGTCGTCTATCCGACCAGGTGGCTGCTTTGATATTTGGTTGTGGGGGGTCTGAGGCCTCCTCATCGAATTCAGGTAGCAGCTTCCGTTTTGGGTAGCTCTTGGAGGGGCGATTGTCGCCGTACCTTGCTGCTGTGTTGAGTATTTTACTCCATATGATTTGGAGTGTGTCTTGCGCGGCCTTGAGCCTTTGCTTCTGCTTTTTCAGACTCCTCGCGGTGGCAACGAGCCTTTTACGGGCAGTCTGCTGCTCCGGGTGCCTGTCCGGTGTTATGTCGTCCGGACCATTATCCTTGATAAGATTTGTTTGTTCGGTTTGATTATCCGGATTGCCGTTGTCCGGCAGCGGTTCGCCCTGCTCCAGCGCTGGGTTTGTGTGATCGCTATTTCTGTCGAGGCGGGATTTGGGGCGGCGCTTGCGTCGCCGCTTTGACTGCTTTTCGAGGCAACAAGCCTTCGGTGCGTCCTTCCGCTCCTTGTCGTCATCTTTTGGTGCGTCCACCATGTATATGTCATATGATGAGGTGGTGTTCCAGGGCCCAATAGGCGCTGGTTCTTCATCGTCTCCTTCATCGGCGTCCATACCGTCGATGTCTTCAGAGTCGAAGTCGAGCATGTCGGTTAAATCGTCGATGGTGGCTACAAAGTGGGTGGTGGGTGGGCTTTGAATTTCTTCATCGTCCGTATCCCAATCTCGCTGACCGTAGTCCGGCCAAGGCTCTCCTGATAAAGAGAGAGACTTTAGTGATTTCATAATATCGCCAAAGGGCGAGTGCTGAAAGATGTCCGCGGCAGTAAACTCCATGATCGGCGCCCAATCGGATTCGATCGGCAGAGGCGCGAGTGGCTCGGAGTCCGGAGAGGAGTCCGGCTCCTTGGAATCATGAGTCTCGTGGAGTGCGGGGCTGGTGTTTGGCTCAATCGCCGTTAGGATCGCAGCCCCCGAGGCGGTGTCCAACCATCCATCCTTGATCGGTGCGGTTGGCTCCGAATTAAGGGCCGAAGCCGATGCTGATGCGGCCTTCAGGGCACTGTTCGGCGGCAGAGCTAGATCATGCTTTTCGGTACAGTGCGGCGCGTTCGGCAGTGGCTCGAATCCGTCGAAGATCAAGTCCCCGCGGATGTCAGCCGTGTAGTTTAAACTTCCAAATCTGACCTGACGGCCAGGGGCGTAGCTTTCGATCTGCTCCAGATGGCCAAGTGAATTGGCCCGCAGTGCAAAGCCGCCGAAGACGAAGATCTGTCCGGGGAGGAAGGTCTCACCCTGGACTGCATCGCTATTGATGATCGTAGGAGCCATCGAGCCTGACGGTGACGACACAGAGGAACTCTCAATGAAAGCACCAATGTCGGTGTCAAAACCGGCGGATCTCCGGTAGGGGGTCCCGAACTGTGCGTCTAGGCCGGATGGTAACAGGAGGCAAGGGACACGAAGTTTTACCCAGGTTCGGGCCCTCTCGATGGAGGTAAAACCCTACGTCCTGCTTGATTAATATTGATGATATGGGTAGTACAAGAGTAGATCTACCACGAGATCGGAGAGGCTAAACCCTAGAAGCTAGCCTATGGTATGATTATTGACGTGTATGTTGTCCTACGGACTTAAACCCTCCGGATTATATAGACACCGGAGAGGGTTAGGGTTACACAAAGTCGGTTACAATGGTAGGAGATATGCATATCCGTATCGCCAAGCTTGCCTTCCACGCCAAGGAAAGTCCCTTCCGGACACGGGACGAAGTCTTCAATCTTGTATCTTCATAGTCCAGGAGTCCGGTTGAAGGTATAGTCTGGCTATCCAAACACCCCCTAATCCAGGACTCCCTCAGCGGTCGATGCGGCTGAATACTTCCGAGATCAAACAGATCGTGAAGTGGACAAGTTGTTCTGGTCGCAGTTTAACATTCCAGAGCGTCCACTTCCATTGACTGATCAGCTAGCCGAATGGGCCAAACTCAATAGGCTGTCCGGACTCGCCATGAGGTCTGTCGTGGATCAGTTGTGGCCGGAAAGGCCAAAGCCGAACAACTATTTTAGCCTGGTGCAGCAGTTCCTTGGTGCGGTGCCGCGCATCAATGCGATGAAGAGGTCGGCGTGCATAGAGGGCTCGCAGATGGCACTTGCCCGTGTCAAAGCATACTGGGCGGAGATGGATGCTACCACTGTTGTGGCGCAGGGTTCGGCCATGGGCCGAGTGGCTGCCGAGCACTATTTTGAAGAAGTTCTTGAGGGTGCTTGTTTGATAGAGGCCCAGTGCTTGAAGAGTATTATGTTTGAGTGACATGTATTCCCATTGTAAAAACAATGTTTTTATTAAATTTATCATGGCTGTATTTATACTTTTACCCGAAAGTAATATGATGCCTCATGTGCGGCCGTTTACGTACATATATGTATATCCTGAAAGATTGCATTCGTCGGGTTCAGCCCCCACGCATATAATGCGGGGGTGTTCGCAGAAGACGTGTGTTCACACTTAATCCAACGTCTTGGTCCTATTAAGGAGGTGATAGCGCAACAAACTAGGCAACAGGACTATAATGCTTTAACACTTTCACTTAGCCAGAGAAGTTTGACAGTGGGGCTACTATATAGCCCCTGGTGGCTCCACACTCACCCGAATTCGGGGTGCGTACATGCCTGGCCGGGAAACCTTCGTTAAGGCGGAGGAATTCTAAGATTCCGATAGGTCATCGAGTGGTTGACCAGTCTCACGCTATATCATGACAGTCAGTTTTCGGCTTTCTCTACTGAGGTGCACATCCGGATGAACCAGGGCACAATCGCAGTAGTTCTCATGGTGTCGCCTTAGCCGATAGAGCGGAACGTGAGGCAGCAAAACACAGGAGCTGGGCAAACCCAACATTTGACCAAAGACATGATTCGGAGCTGATGCATATAAGGCCAAACTCGCGACGCCGAACACTCCCTAAGGTATTCGGTCTTTATTATGGGCCTGAACAATGCCCTTTGTAAGAAGCCCCTGGTGTCTAGGTACGTGCATTACTCTGACGTGGCCACATGCCAAGACATCAGCATACTTCTCAATTGTACCGAGATTTCGAGGGATGTGTATCAATAGGAGACATTTAAAAAGGTTGACGCGGGGTCTTAATCTAAAAAGAATCCTTAGAACGGGTACCTGCTGCACGTCTGCGCCTGTGTCTCCGTTGTGCCGTATCCTGGACGGGTGTAGCACGATGGTCATCTGTAAAAGAGAGGAACTTAGGTGAAAAGTTGTCGTGCAAAAAGGTAGGTTTAAAGAAACCATGTTCAATTCAAGATGAGTAAAAGTTGCCACTTGTCTGCGCTCGTTGAGCCCCTTGTATTTGTAATAGGGGTATGGCCATCAAACCTGTATGAATTACATAGCAAAAGGGCCCGTGCGTTGCAACGGGAAAAAAACTTATGAAATGCCCATCCATCCACCACCTATCTTACATCGACCATCACTTACATGAAAACAAACCCCGTCCACTATGAACGCCACCACATGCAAGTCCTTTGACACAATGTAGAGGATGTGATGCAACCTCCACTCTATGCCCATGACCCACGGAGTCATTCAATAGTAATGCACAACACTGCTTTATAGAGATTCAAGGAAACATGGGGGAGTTCTTCTTGTCCAAATCGGGATTCAAGATGACAAATAAGCCTTCCATGGAACCAGGATAGTAGTATCTCTCAGTTTCTCTCTTTAGCAAAAGCCTACAAAGCAGATTTAATAATTGATTTCAGATTCAACTAATTTCTACTGGGTAACTGGAATTTGTTACTCCAATAAGTAACAAATCATTAACTACATCTAAAATTTTCATAGCCACACTAAAGTTATACTAATTCCAAGTTTTATGCGGCTACCCCGAGTAACCATCATCCAAACACGCATATTATGTTTTGAAAATTGGCATTTCCATTCCTGTGTGGCACAAATTTCACATACCATGTTTACATACAGATCCTTGTAGCCACCAGTTGCTTGCATGACGCAAGCCTCTCTGCTGCTTCAGCAACCTGGAAATTCCCAACCGAGATATGGACACAGATGAGGCAGTCAGGCAACAAATTTTAGAACATCTTTAGCCAATAGTTGGATTTGATTTGGAGGAAGAGTTCTACTCACCAGTGCAGAGCCTTACAACGTTGTTATTCAAGGTGGCACTAATGGATGGATGTCTCTATTGCTAGCGTCGCCTTCTGCAGCGATAGCAACTCCATGATCGAGTCGGCCTTCCTCGGCAAACTCTCATGACCACCGCTCATCCACGGAGTTCGTCGACATCTCCTCGACGTCACCTCAAACTGGGTGAACACAGCTGTCGTGATGCTGTTGCCATCGCTGGCCACTGCGCCGCCCATCTCGCACTCCCTGACAACGACTTCTATAGTATGAATATTGGAATGATATACCTGTAACCGACAAATGGAAACACCAATGACAAAATAACGCCTGGCATTCTTACTACATCAGAAAAGTTGAATATTGTCAGCTATATGATTCTAAGTACGTACCAGGACATTTGCATGTGAGCTTAATTACAAAAGAGAGGACCTTCAGAACAGTTGAAGAAACTACATGCTCGGGAAAAAAGAAAAAAATACGACTGAATTTCATCAGCTTGAATCATGTTGTTTTGAACTCTGCCAAGAGAGTAAGATGTCAGTATCCACTGTCAGTAGTTGCACTGCGGCAACTAATTAGTGGTAAGACGGTTAGTTGGATATTCAGATTTGTGAGCAGAGTTCCTCCGACAGCTTTAGAAATGATTTATGCAGAGAAGAACGGCATGGTACTAAGGCAGTAATAAGTACTACTGAAATCTTCTCTACATATCATCTGTAGTATTTGCAGGTTGCGGAAGATTCCCATGAAAGGTCAAGTAGACATAGACAATACTAACGGAAATAGCTGCAGTTCGGTTCCACTTTTGTTTTAAAATCACTTCTAATTTCTAAAGGGTCGTGCAAGCCTCTAGTAAACAACTAATGCGAACCCCAAAAGATATCTTGGGTTTTAACCAACTGATTGAAAGACCAAGGGAGCCAGATTAGAGATGCTTCAGTTCTGTTCCACTGTATGTTTCCTGCATACAATCTGTATGCAGCTGTACTACCCTATATTTTTGAGAAACAACATGCATTAAAACGGAGGAAGCATTAGGTGACTGGCTAATTACCTCCAGCAACAGAGGCAAGTATGCGAAACCATAGGCATCCATGGCTCCGCTCGGCTGTAGCATTAAAGGTTTTTTTTTCTTTTGGCATGATAACAGAAAAGGTTGATTCCACTTCTGCAACTTGCAACTTCACGCGCTCAGAAAAGACACAACATGAAAAACTACAGATGACATGTAGCAGCTTCAGCAAGCATGGTCAGATAGCAGGACCCTGCAAGTTGCCGCTATTTGTAGCTTTGATATAACCGCAGTTGTGGCAAACGATAGTTTTTGAATACAGGCAAGTCAAACATGTCAAAACTTAATTTAAATCCATGTATATTATTTCACTTGAAACTGAAGTGTAGCATATCAAATATTTTCAATCACGGAAACCTATGTACCTAAATATGAATCTTTCATACTTGAATTAAATAGGAACTTGTTCATGAACTTATTTGTTCATGGAGTTGAATCAAACAGGGAGCAGATATGAAATTTAACTGAAGTGTGGTATCTCAAATATTTTCAATCACCGAAACCTATTTACCCAAATATTTTCAAACAAAACAATATGTTAGTAGTATCTAATTAGAAAGTTTTGGGGCCTATTTCAAAAGTTATATCAGATTTAACCAAATGCTGGAACTTTGTCTCTTCACATGCTCATGTTCTGTAACTAATATGCAGCTAAAGAAATCATCTACCTCACTAATTAAAAACTCTAATTAGACAAGAGAATAAGAACAAGTGCTTCTACCACAATTATACAGTATGCATTCATAAACCTGCAAATGTATGTTAGAATTTAGGAATAGTCAACAGGCAATGCATATATATATGTATGGAGCTTATTCTAGGAAGAACATACTTACTTTTAGGCATAAAAGCAAACACCTGTTGGGCAACCCTGATCTAGATGGATGAGGGAGGATGTAGGCGGAGGTACTGGCTGGCGAGCGGACAGAGGTGCGGCCTCCATGGCCACTGCCCATGGTGTCCAGACGATTGACCGCGGGGCTGTAGTAGATGGTGCTGGGACTGTGCGGCCACGGTGTTGCACAGGCAAGGTGGTGGAGACGTGGGAGGAAGCACAAGGAACTACAGCCAGTAGCTGCGCAAGAGTCTGGTCGTGGCCACCACCACCGGCACCGAGACAGTCGTGAGGCAGGATAAGGAGGCGGGCGGGGTGGGGAGAAGGAGGCAGGCAAGGAGTGGGGCAGGAGGCGGAGGGGGAGAAATAGAGGAGGTGGGGTCGTGGGGAGAAGGAGGCGGCAGGCGGCGAAGGCGGAGGACACGGAGGTGTGGATTGAGGAGGAGTTGGGGATAGCTGCAGAGCAAGCAGGAGCGCCAGCGGTGGGAAGGGATGTATCGAGGCTGGAGACGGGAGGCCGGCAAGCGGTGCAAGGGGATAGTGCTTGCCATGGGCGCCGGTGGTGCAGAGAAGGGATCGAGGGAGAGAGGAGCGTCGTACGTGACCTGTGGGATCGAGGGAGAGAGGGAGATGGGGATCGACTCGCTAGGTCTTTTTTTTTACTTACGGGTGGCAGTGGGTCAATATTAGTACCACCTCGCGTATATGTTTTAAATTCAAACTAAAAGCGTAAATTCATAGAAAGAAAGCGTATTGTGACGGTGAACCCACGGAGTCAATCCGTGCTTTATTATTATTAGGGATAGATATAGCTGCGCCGGACTCGTCTAACCGTGTCCGTGGTATTGACGACCTATCGAATGCTTTAGTTGGTGAGGCCGTTTTAGTGTGCGGCTGCCCAGGCAGCCGCACTATCTTCGGCGCGCAGGGATCGCTCAATATTTCCATTTACTGTAATGATGCCACGTGGACTGGGCATCTTAAGCGTGAGGGAAGCGTAATGAGGTATCACATTAAAGCAAGCGAAAGCTTCGCGTCCAAGTTTTGCTTGATAGCCACTTTGGAACGGAGTGTGGAAGGTTAAATTTTCACTATGGAAGTTATCGGGGAAGCCGAATATAACCTCTAGTAGCAGGGAGCCCGTGCAATGAGCCCCTGGGCCTAGCGTTACTCCTTTAAAGGTAGTATTGCTGTGGCAAATATTCTTTGGGTCTATCCCCATTTTGCGGACTGTGTCCTGATATATCAGGTTTAGACTGCTGCCACCGTCCATCAGGACTCGTGTGAAGTGGTATCCGTCAATTATTGGATCTAATACCAAGGCAGCCCATCCTGCGCGCCGGATACTTGCCGAGTAATCCTGATGGTCGAAGGTGATCTGTTGAGACGGCCTGTGGCAGAACTCCGCGGTGATAGGCCCTTGGGCGTATTTATCTAGGAGTGCCGCTTTGTTTCTCCCCTTTATCACGTGTAACACGTGTACTATTTTGACTTATGGTGGAAATTTCTTCTGTTCCCCAGTGCTTTGCTTGCGAGGCTCATCCTCGTCTTCGCTTGGTGTATCCCGCCCCTTATGTTCGGCGTTGAGCTTGCCGGACTGCTTGAAGACCCAACATTCTCTGTGGGTATGATTTGCAGGTTTATTGGGGGTGCTATGGATCTGACATATTTGGTCCAGAATTTTGTTTAGGCTGGACAGTTCATCTCTGGCGCCTTTAGAGTGCGGCTTTTGCTGACCTAGCCGAGAGCTTCTGAATCCGGGGTTTACCGTCGTGCTCTTCGGGCTGTCTTCTTTATTCCGGCACTTATTATTTTTGTTGCGTCGTGATTTCCCGTTTCCATCTCTAACTTCGGATGTACTTGGGTCGCTGGTGCTGCATCTGGCTAGCCAGCTGTCCTCACCTGCGCAAAAGCGGGTCATGAGGCTTGTTAATGTTGCCATTGTTCTCAGCTTTTCTTGGCCGAGGTGTCTGGCAAGCCATTCGTCGCGGACGCTATGCTTAAAAGCTTCCAAGGCTTCGGCGTCCGGACAGTCGACTATTTGGTTCTTTTTAGTAAGAAACCTGTTCCAAAGCTTTCGGGCTGACTCTCCGGGCTGTTGAGTTATATGACTCAAATCGTCCGCGTCGGAGGTCGGACATAAGTCCCTTGAAAATTTGCCCGAAAAGCGTCTTCGAGCTCTTCCCAGCTTCCAATGGAGCTTTCAGGTAGGCTTTTAAGCCAGTGCCGAGCTGGCCCTTTGAGCTTGATGGGTAAGTACTTGATGGCGTGGAGATCATCTCCTCGAGCCATATGGATATGGAGGATATAGTCCTCAATCCAGACCCCAGGGTCTGTTGTTCCGTCGTATGCCTCTATGTTTACGAGTTTGAATCCCTCTGGAAATTTATGGTCCAGCACCTCGTTGGTGAAACATAGGGGGTGTGCGGCACCCCTGTATCTAGGTGTACCGTGGTGTTCGAATGTTTGTTGTGTTGCATCGTATGTTGGAGCGCGCTTGCGTGGTCCATAGATGGATCTGGTTGTGCCGTCCGTTTGATGCGAGCCCTCGCGTGGATCGCGTATTGGCTTATGTGCAGCGTTGTTTGCCGCTCTATGTTGGCCGTGAGGTCGTCTATCCGGCCAGATGGCCGTTTTAATTTTTGGTTGTGGGGGATCTAAGGCCTCCTCATCGAATTCAGGTAGCAACTTCCGTTTTGGGTAGCTCTTGGTGTGGCAATTACCGACGTACTTCGCTGCTGTGTTGAGTACTTTACTCCATCTGATTTTGAGTGTGTCTTGCGCAGCCTTGAGCCTTTGCTTCTGCTTTTTTAGACTCCTCGCGGTGGCAACAAGCCTTTTATGGGCATTCTGTTGCTCTGGGTGTCTGTCCGGTGTGATGTCGTGCGGACTATTATCTTTGACAGAGTCAGGTTGTTCGGTTTGATTCTCCGTGTTGCCGTGGTCCGGCGATGGTTCACCCTGCTCTAACGCCGGGTCTATATGATCATTGTTTCTGCCGAGGCGGGATTTGGGGTGGCGCTTACGCCGCCGCTTTGACTGCTTCTCGAGGGGACAACCCTTCGTTGCGTCCTTCCATTCCTTGTCGTCGTTTTCTTTTGGTGTGTCCACCATGTATACGTCATGTGATGAAGTGGGCGTCCAGTGCCCTGTGGGCAGTGGTTCCTGTTCGTCTCCTGCATCGTCGTCCATACCGTCGATGTCTTCAGAGTCGGAGTCGAGCATGTCGGTTAAGTCATCGACAGAGGCTACTAAGTGGGTGGTGGGTGGGCGGCGAATTTCTTCGTCATCCGCATCCCAATCCTGCCGGACATAGTTCGGCCCGGATCCTCCTGACAAGGAGAGAGTCCTTAATGAGTTCAGTATATCGCCGAAGGGCGAGTGCTGAAAAATATCCGGGGAGGTAAACTCCATGATTGGCGCCCAACCGGATTCGATAGGAACGAGCGCAGGCGGTCCGAAGTCCGTGGCCGGAGAAGAATCCGACAGTTTAGCAACACGGTTCTCGTGAAGGGTAAGGTCGATATTCCGCTCGATCGCCGTTGGGGATACGGCCTCTGTGGCGGGGTCTATCCACCCGTCCACGGGAGGCGCAACTGGCTCCGAATTAAGGGTCGGAGCGGCTACTGGTGCAATTTCTTGAACACTGTCCGATGGCAGAGCTAAATCGTACTCATTGTGACCGCGTGGTGCACAAGGCAAGGGCTCGAATCCGTCGAAGATCAAGTCTCCACGGATATCGGCCTTGTAGTTTAAGCTTCCAAATCTGACCTGGCGGCCAGGGGCATGACTTTCGATCTGCTCCAGATGGCCAAGCGAGTTGGCCCATAGTGCGAAGCCGCCGAACACAAAGATTTGTCCAGGGAGAAAAGTCTCGCCATGGACTGCATCGCTATTGATGATAGTGGGAGCCATCAAGCCTAACGGCGACGACACAGAGAAACTCTCAATGAAAGCACCAATGTCGGTGTCAAAACCGGCGGATCTCGGGTAGGGGGTCCCGAACTGTGCGTCTAAGGCGGATGGTAACAGGAGGCAGGGAACACGATGTTTTACCTAGGTTCGGGCCCTCTTGATGGAGGTAAAACCCTACGTCCTGCTTGATTTATTCTTGATGATATGAGTATTACAAGAGTTGATCTACCACGAGATCGGAGAGGCTAAACCCTAGAAGCTAGCCTATGGTATGATTGTATGTCGTCCTACGGACTAAAATCCTCCGATTTATATAGACACCGGAGGGGGCTAGGGTTACACAAGGTCAGTTACAAAGGAGGGGATATCCATATCCGTACTGCCTAGCTTGCCTTCCACGCCAAGTAGAGTCCCATCCGGACACGAGACGAAGTCTTCAATCTTGTATCTTCATAGTCCAATAGTCCGGCCAATGGTTATAGTCCGGCTGTCCGGATACCCCCTAATCCAGGACTCCCTCAGTGCCAGAAAGGGTTTAGATTGGTTTTGGGTGACTACAGAGGCCTGCGGCGACGAAACTTCTGATTTAGGTTAACCCCGAGGGTTTCTGGAATTTTTGGGAATTTATAGGGTAAAGAGGGGGTGTGGGAGGCCTCCGAGGTGGGCACAATCCACCTAGGCACGCCTGGGCCCCCAGGCGCGCCCTGGTGGGTTGTGCCCCCCTCGGGGCACCCTCCTAGGTGCTACTCTGGCCCATTGCTGGTCTTCTGGTCCATCAAAAGTTTCGCGGTGTTTGGACGCCGTTTGATATTGATTTCCTGCGATATAAAAAATAAGCAAAAACTGCAACTGGCACTGAGCACTGGGTCAATAGGTTAGACCCGAAAAATGATATAAAGTTGCTATAAAATGATTGTAAAACATGCAAGAATAATAATATAATAGCATGAAAACTTCATAAATTATAGATATGTTGGAGACGTATCAGGGTCATAGGTTTCACTAGAGGCTTCTCTCAAGATAGAAATTATTATGGTGGGTGAACAAATTATTGCCAAGCAACTGATTGAAAAGAGCAAAGTTATGACGATATCTAAGGCAATGATGATGAATATAGGCATCACGTCCGTGTCAAGTAGACCGAAACGATTCTGCATCTACTACTATTACATGATGTAGAGGAATTAACTCAAGCAATATGATGAAAACCCCATCTTTTTATCCTCGATGGCAAGAATATAATACATGTCGGTTCCCTTCTGTCACTAGGATCGAGCACCGCAAGATTGAACCCAAAGGTAAGCACTTCTCCCATTGCAAGAGAAACCAATCTAGTTGGCCAAACCAACTCAATAGTTCAAAAAGACTTGCAAAGATATCAAATCATGCACATAAGAATTCAGAGGAGATTCAAATAATATTCATAGATAAGCTGATCATAAATCCACAATTCATCGGATCTCATCAAACACACCGCAAAAGAGTATTACATCGAATAGATCTCCAAGAACATCGAGGAGAACATTGTATTGAGAATCAAAGAGAGAGAAGAAGCCATCTAGCTACTACCTATGGACCCGTAGGTCTGTGGTAAACTACCCACGCTTCACTGGAGAGGCAATGGTGTTGATGTAGAAGCCCTCTGTGATCGAATCACCCCCCCCCCCCCGACAAGATGCCGGAAAAGGCCCCTAGATTGGATCTCATTGGTACAAAAGGTTGCAACGGTGGAAAAGTGGTTTCGTGGCTCCCCTGGAAGTTTTTCGGATATTTGAGAATATATAGGATGAAGATCTAGGTCAGGGGGTCACCGAGGGGCCCACAAGGTCGAGGGGCGTGCCCTCCACCCTTGTGGCCGCCTCGTGGCTCTTCTGACTTGCACTCCAAGTCTCCTGGGTGTCTTCTGGTCCAAGAAAAATCACTGCGAAAGTTTTATTCCGTTTGGACTCCGTTTGGTATTCCTTTTCTGTGAAACTCTAAAGCAAGGAAAAATAGAAACTGGCACTGGGCTCTACGTTAATAGGTTAGTCCCAAAAATGATATAAAATAGCATATTAATGCACATAAAACATCCAAAACAGATAATATAATAGCATGGAACAATAAAAAATTATAGATACGTTAAAGACGTATCAGGCATCCCCAAGCTTAATTCCTACTCGTCCTCGAGTAGATAAATCTATATCTATATCTATACCTACTAATAAAGTAAGGTGCGTTTCACCAAATTTTTAATCCGTTCACCCATATTATTATTGTTGATGATGTTCTGACCAAGGTGGTACTAAATTTTATGTTGGAAAGATTATTCGGACGTGTTCTGGTCGTTATTGGGCCTTCTGCATCGCCGTTCTTGTACACCGTTGATTTCACCGGAGATCCGTCTGCACTGCACGTGCTCCACCGCCTGCCGGAATTTTGCCTGGCCTGAGGCACAAACTATTGTCTCGTCAGTTTATACATCTACCATTAACAGCGATGATTACATGCCTCGAGAAGTCAATTCTGTATGTTAGTTTGTGTTCCTGCTGTAAGGAACTCCTAATGGTTTCCAAATAATGGAAACCAGAGAGAAACTTAAGCATGACAAGCAAGACTTTTAGAAGTCGCAGCTGTATCAGAAGCTGATCATTCGCTTGAAAGACATGACAACTAAGTACTGGTAACTCTTGTTTTCACTTGTATCCGAAGCTGATCATTCGCTTGAAAGACATGACAACTAAGTACTGGTAACTCTTGTTTTCACTTCTGTTTCTTCCAAATCCACAACCACCAAAGTCTGCTTCTGTTCTGTAATTAGTATTTCCACTTGCTTTCAGGGATTTACATAGTCACCTGATTTCGTGGTTATCTCTAGTTGTAGCCAACACACAACAACAATTGGCACATCAGATTTAGGGAGGCCAGATCTGGTGGCAGGTTCAACATCCAATAATAAGAGTTTTCATCAAATCTGGGCATAGCAACAATACCATGTATTGAAGAAAGTTGTATGCCACGGTATCTCTCTGAAAGGTAATTGCCAACGTTAAACAGTTTTTTGGTTATGCCATGTAAGCATCAGAAGCAATATATTCTTTTAACTAAGATCTTTTACAGAAAGCAAAGCATTACTATTGTCTAAACCTATGTAGTTCCCTAAGCTGAACAAACTATACTTTATGATTGAGCACGGGGCCGTCCGGTGCACGGATATTGATGCTATAAGAAGGAACCCCTCGACCACGATTAGATCGCATCGCAAGTTTCTTGCCCAACACATCGCCGTGCTGCAAGTTTCCTACATCGCCGTTCTTGTACACCGTTGATTTCGCCGGAGATCCTTCTGCATCACCGTTCTTGTACACTGTTGATTTCACCGGAGATCCGTCTGCACTGCACGTGCTCCACCGCCTGCCGGAATTTCGCCTGGCCTGAGGTACAAACTATTGTCTCGTCAGTTTATACATCTACCATTAACAGCAATGATTACATGCCTCGAGAAGTCAATTCTGTATGTTAGTTTGTGTTCCTGCTGTAAGGATCTCCTAATGGTTTCCAAATAATGGAAACAAGAGAGAAACTTAAGCATGTTCCAGAGATCTCACCTTTGGTAGCACCAATAAGGATGAATAATGGTCTGATAAATATCTAAAATATGCACCAGCTGATAGCTACTGCAGGGCATCATCTTTTTCATGCTTCCTCATCTAGATTCGGGTAGCTTACTACAAGTCTAGAACATGTATCAGCTAAGAACTATATAATCTGTACGAATAGTTTGCACTTTTTTGGCCTGATAGATTAGCCAAAATTAGGCTATCTGGAGATGAAATATATACACACAAGAGAACAATGATTTATCTATGAATATGTATTTATAAACACACCAGAGAACAATGGTTTATGTATGCATATATCATTAGCCAAAGGTGCATGGACAATGATTTATCTATGGTTTTTGATTAATGGAAAGGCCTTCTCAGTTTGAAAAACCTACTGATCTATAATTGAAAAGGTCTCTATTTTAGTTTATTTTTGTAAGATCTAGAATTGAAAAGGTCTCTGTTTAAGTTTATTTTTGTAAGACCAGTGCTATATGGTTCGGCTCTACATCTCTGTACTTAATTGGCTGAATGTCTGCATTAGTGGTTGAGAACTTGAGATCAGTGCTATATGGTCCCTGCAGCCTTTCTTAGCAGTAAATAGTAGTGATATATAAGTAAAAAGTAAACCAATACATACAAGTAACAGAAGCAAGGCTTTCTTAGCATGAGCATGAGAAGGCTTCTATTTAAATACAGTTTTTTATGGAAGTAGTTCATCTAAATTTGTACTTACTGAATTGACTATTTTCATGTCAAGATCCAATAGCCTGTTGTTAGTTAATGCTTTATTTATATTTTCTTCTAACAAAACTAATGTATGTTTCCAGGGAAACAATGGCTCGACGCCGCCAGGTCGCAGCACAAAATTTGACTGGTCCCAGCAAAAAAAAGAACAGTTACAGAAAAAGAAAACCGCCATCGCGGTCACAGGTACTATATGGTTCCACTCTATGTCTTTGTAGTTATTCTAAAGGTGTGCATTAGTGGTTGGTTGTGATTGCATGTTATAACAGTGACTAGAACTTGATGGAAATTTGCTAGAGGAGTTGCAACAGCCTTGATGAAATATTAGTTTTATTATTCCTTCTTGATTTTAGACAATAACAGTAGATAATCTAAATCCTTCTACTGTAGCAGTACTTGTAATAGAGCAACTTTTCTGTAAAAATATATATAGTAAGTTTTCATATTATACCAGTAAGAAGAAATTGGTACAGGAATTGCAATAGTCTTGATCAAGTATTTTTTATTATTCCTTCTTGATTCAACTTTGTAATAATCTCAAATATTGTTTGAACAATATGACTGGAATGTTTAACTATTCTTTTTCTTGCCATTGCAGAAAGTGGATGACAACACTGAATTTACCATTGTTGAGGATTTTGATAACCGGCCTTCAAAAAAAACGAAATGTATGGAATCCAGTGTTTTGGAGCAATCACCTACGTCACCAATCATCTCAACATTACCTCCACTATAAGAAAGTTTTGTATCGATGGTTCCTGAGTCGGATAATCAGACAAATAGTGATCCATTACCAGCACCTTCGTCACCAACTAGATCGACATTATCTCCAAATGCTGAATTGCCCCTGAATGAAGGAAATATTTCACTAGATGATGATAAGCAAGAAGAGAATGCTGAATTGCCCTTGAATGAAGCAAATATTTCAGTACATGATGATAATCAAATAGAGAATTATGAATTGCCCTCGAATCAAGGAAATATTTCATTAGATGATGACAAGCAAAAAGAGGAACATGAAACATATGACTATCTCCCACAAGGTATTATTTTGTTGTTATTGAGTATATTATTATTAGTCTATGTGCACCGTTAATCCATATTTACACACAGATTAAACTTTCTGCACATTATACATTGACCGACCGTGATGTATGTGCTCATATAGCAATAGAAACATCTTTTGAAAAACAATTGCTGGTGAAGATAGATGAAATATCTGTGAAACAACATGAAATGATGTGCCTGCTAAATGAAAAAGAGTGGCTAAATGATGATGTAAGTATCCTTACTTACAAGGAAAAAGTCCCTGATTATTGATATCCATCAGTAATGTTTTTCAAAAAAATTATAGGTAATCAGCGCATATATATGTTGTATAAAGGACCAAGTACATGTCCAGAATGATAGTAAAGTATATTTTGAGAATCCCTTTGTTACCACACTGTTAAAACGGGATGGCAAGCTTGGAATACATGAAGATGATACCTTTATGACAGAGATTGTCAAAACCTATGTGAAGCATGACATGGTAAAATTCATATCCATAATTTTCATGTTCTGCGTTTCATACATTTTTATTAGTTATTTTATACTAACTATCTTGATTATAGATTAAACTTCCAATAAATATGAACAATACACATTGGTATTTGGCTGTTGTGAATGCAAAAAAGAGTGAGATTCAAGTATTGGACTCACTGTGTTGTGAATTTAACCGAGATGATCTCACTGCTACGGTTAGTTACTACATCATTTCAAATTATTTATGTCAAATGTCATAAATTGATCCCTTGCTTATGTGTATTATTTTTTATAACTAATTATTTTTCAGCTGCAAGGGCTACAATATCAGTTGGAAATTCTGAAAAGTCAAAATTTGATTAGTCCTAATTGGAAAGACGTTGATGTTAGTAAACGGAATATAGTAGAACAACTACAGAAGCCAATTCAAAAGGATAGGTATAAAGTGACAAATATGTTCTCTAACAATATAAGTAATATTGTCATGCATTTAGAATAATAAATTTGGTTTTAATTATACAGTTCATCTTGTGGTCTATTTATGCTTAAATTCATGGAATATTGGACTGGATATGCACTATCCTATCCAATTACACAGGTATATATCTATTTTGTTTCATACAAAAATTTAATTGATATTTTAATTTTTTATATATACTAATAATTGTTGTTGCTGCATAGGATATTATTACTTCTTTTAGGTATAAGTTAGCCAGCATACTATTATGTTGGAAAACAAATACTGCTGGAATGACTACAATAGCCGAACAAAGTGATGACGACACTAAGGGAGATTGTAATGATGTGGAAATGTTGGAAAGTCTAGATAATAATAAAAAATCAAAAAAATTGATCCCGTCAACTGTTGAAAATAAATATGAATCATTATTATCTGTTCTTTCTAACATAAGCCCACATGAGTTGATAGGTGGAATTTGCAGCTACATCCAATCAATCGATTCCACTAAGATTTTAGAGTAAGTAATTTTAAGTTAGTAGTGTAATTGCCAACACATATTATCCTATTATTATCTTATTATTTTCTTAATCATAATGATTACCAGGAAAGTATGGGTACAGAGCTCCAACCCATATACAATTAGGTTGACTCTCAAACAACTACAAACAATTCTAAATGACGATTCTCCCTTGGATCTTGATTGTTTCAATATGGTCGTGCGCAAATTTATGTTTGGCGACATTCAAACGGCCAAAAAGAAAAAGGGATTGATATCAAAACATTATTTATACATGCAATTTTGGGTATGTTCACTATATTTTTTTGTATATAATCTATTTCTTTGATAACCTTTTTAACCGATTGTTATATATACTACTAGATGATAACTGATTTTGGACGACATCCAAACTTCCGAAAAGAGTTAGATGTGGAACAACTAGCATATTCCGTTCGTAGTTGGCCTGGCTTCAACTATAATATTTCAGCATGCAAATCGGTAAGAGCATTTCTCAGTTACTTTCAACACGACATTGTTTTACATCTAATATTTAGCATATTACAGATTCATATTCCAGTACATTCCAATGGTGATTTCATTCTCTTCATATTGGACAAAGATACACATACTGTCCATATTTTGGATCCTACCCCTAACGATCCTATCTACCAATACAATCCACATGCAAAATATTTGCATAGACTTATATGGATTGCAGAATATTTACCGAAAGCAATGTCAAAGGCATGCCCTGGGTCTAGATGGAATGAGAATATTCTCCTATGGCGGCATAAAATCGTAGATGATATTCCCGTTTACAATAGGTAACATTTTTCAAGATATAAAAACTATACAGTAAGTATTTGGTTTACTGAATATGTATAATATATGTTCTCAACATCAACTAACGATATATGTATGTATTATATCAGGGAACTATCTGGTTATGTTATTACCCTCTACATGTCCACATGGGAAGATGGAAAACTACATTTACCATTTCTAAAGGTGAATATCGTTTTTGTTTTACGCATGTGAAACTAAGCAATCATTGTTATTTTTTTGAACATGTGAAAGTAATTTTAGTCGACTACAATTTTTTTTGAATGTATAGGATGGATACAAACTCAGGAAACAAATTTTGGGACATCTTCTAACATTCGAGCACAATGAATCTGAAGATGGCATGCCTACTGGTGTCCTGGACTTCATCAACTTTATCAGGATGAAGAAGCTATCAACTATATGTCCAACTGCTGCTCCTAAATTGTCTCGACAATCCTAGATGTTGTAACGCACCAGCTTGGTCCCAAAGTTTAGTGTGTTCAGCTTAGGGAACCACATAGGTTTAGCCAATAGTACCATCTCAATCATAAAGTTTAGTTTGTTCAGCTTAGGGAACTACATAGGTTTAGACAATAGTAATGCTTTGCTTTCTGTAAAAGATCTTAGTTAAAAGAATATATTGCTTCTGATGCTTACATGGCATAACCAAAAAACAGTTTAATGTTGGCAATTACCTTTCAGAGAGATACTATGGCATACAACTTTCTTCGATACATGGTATTGTTGCTATGCCCAGATTTGATGAAAACTCTTATTCTTGGATGCTGAACCTGCCACCAGATCTGGCCTCCCTAAATCTGATGTGCCAATTGTTGTTGTGTGTTGGCTACAACTAGAGATAACCACGAAATCAGGTGACTATGTAAATCCCTGAAAGCAAGTGGAAATACTAATTACAGAACAGAAGCAGACTTTGGTGGTTGTGGATTTGGAAGAAACAGAAGTGAAAACAAGAGTTACCAGTACTTAGTTGTCATGTCTTTCAAGCGAATGATCAGCTTCTGATACAGCTGCGACTTCTCAAAGTCTTGCTTGTCATGAGTGGGCTTGATAAAGTTTGCCCCCAGCACCCCAGCGACGCCTCTACCTTTACTGCTTGCAGAACTCAACACTCGATGGAAAAGCTGAACAAAGTTAATTTTAATGTAAAATTTTGTTACAAATATGGACTCTTGCACCGGCAAAGTGGTGCTTTAATTCGTGCGTGTACCGTGCACAACTCTAGATTTAGAAAATTGAACACAAACTGGGCAAGCCCCAGCCGTAGCAAGTAAAAAAAGACACTGCATACTTAGATCCATACAACTGTAAGTAGTGGCCAGAGCTTTACTGGTGTTTAAGCTTCGATCAGGAATAACTACTGGCACATGCTAAACTGTTTATGCTCATAATTTTTTATTTTAAAAAAATAAACCATGATTGTACAGAACTTCCTCTCAGCACATACCCACACTTGTCGAACATCTATCAAACACAGACCATCAGACAATTTCATAAAAGATTCCTATTTAGTAAAGGCGGTGCGTGCTCAAACTTTCATTTCTTAAAGATAAACCAAAATAAATATTACACATCTATATCTATTCTCAGTCTTATCAATCTCAGTATCAAAACCACAAAAGTGCACACGTTTGTTACAAAAATAGGAACAAGAAACGTACTTAACAAAAGTGCACACGTTTGTTACAAAAATACTAGCAATCAAAATCCTAATTAGCTACATACAAGAGTCCGACACAAACACACGGCTTCCCCTGGCTTTACTTAGCAAGAGTCCGAATTCCAATTAGCTACACACGCCGAGTCGGACACAAACACACGGACTCCTCTGGCTTTAGTCTGAATCTAATTAGCTACACACGCCGTGCTGCTACAAATACATACACAGGGCTTCCACTGGCTTGGCTAGCTTTGTGCATCGGCTTTGCACTAGAAATCACCTTTCTAGGTAGTCTTACAATCTCGCCGTACAACACGACTCCACCTGAGGTACGTCCGATCTCATGCCAAGCTAAATGCGGTTTTGTCGTTTTGAAAAAGACATGAGCTTTCCTGTGTGCCCACAACCATAGCTTCCATCATCATTTCCTTGCATGTATACGGACAGTTTGCACTCTTTAGGACAAATAGATTTGAAATTATTATATCTTTTTGAATCAAATACAAGAACAACACAATGTAAGATATGCAAGTTTATCCAGAGGAATGCAAAAAAAGCATGTACGGGTATTTGGTATCACCAGCTTTTGTGTTTCCAGTGAACATCTTAGCCTATGTAAACTGCGAGTTGAATAAAGTGTGCTCTCTTTTTCTTAAATACTTTCTTTAATAAATGTAGAATATAAAAGCCTTATCTTAACAAGTGAAAGCTCAAGTTATTCTTTCAAGATAGATTCAGATCAAACCTTTTCAAAGTTACTATCCCTCAGCCAGAGACTTAAGTTACACACTAAGCTTTGACTGAAATCAACGGAATTTCATTGAGAAGAATCATTACCATTAAGACTCTGATTCTTTAATAACCATCTACTTTCAATTTCTTTGGCAAGAAGAAATATTTCTAAACCATTCACATTGAGAGTGTCTCGACAACAGGACTTGTAAGTAGAGGACCTCACACCAAAGATGACTCCTGTGCCCATAAAAAACAGTACTCTAGCGTTACAGAAATTTAAATAGTTCGGGTGTGAGGGCAAAGGGACAGACCTTCTCATGCTTTATCTGTGAATTCAATGATTGCCAACCAATCTGAGTGAGATATCCAGCACCTGCACTAAAAGCATTGACATCACCAAATATGCCTCCCAAATGGAAAAGAGGAGGATACAGATTGGTTTATATATTTTTAAGAGTGTCGAGAAACTTCTTAACATCTGAAAATTATGGAAGTTCCTGATTTCTTGAGGTTCAGGAGTTCAGTGCTATGGATGCAGGAAGATCAATCTAGCGTAAATAGAGAGAATAATATATGCCATGTTCTCTATTAGCCGAGTACAATTGTCATCTCAAATAGTCGTGGCTATATTCTATGCAATTTTATTTTCTTGATTATGCTATATTAACAATGTGATCCTTCCATATACCATCCAGGTTTAATTCTATATAAACTCTCATGCAGAAGTCATTTGGGTCAATGGATGCCAAAGAAGAAAGAAGAAAAAGAGATAGAGAGCGATATGCAAGAATGACCGATGAAGAAAAGCAAGCAAGAAAGAAAAGAGATAGAGAGCGGTATGCAAGACTCACCGATGAACAAAATCAAGGAAAACGGAAAAAATGCCGTGAAGCCTATGAACAAAGGAAAACAACTAAAGAGTCAACAAAAAAGCCAGATGTAAAGACAAAAAGAAGACAGAAATATGCAGCTATGCAACCAGAACAAAAGAAAGCTAGAATAGAAAAAATTATAGTTAACCGTGAATTGAGAAGCTTCAAAGATTCAATTGCGATGGAGAACCCTGCATATATCGCAACCGAACAGGAAGTTGGTACTTCTACCTTTCCTGTCAAACACAAAAAGCATGTGACGCCAGGAGAAAGACAAACATTGCTACACCGTCGTAACAAAGAATTCATGACAAGATGGATGAAAATTGTTTCTGTATCACCAGAAGAAGATGCATCCATAACGGAAACAGGCAGTGATGACATAGAACCTCTACAGCAACCAAAAGTCATGATTTACGGTAATGCTCTAAATTTAATATAGTGTACTCGCACTAAAAATAGATATACATATGTCTGTACAACTACATCTTTTGTGGACAGACATACCCTTGTCAATGTTTCCAAGCATCAAAGAAGCGGATGCCCAAACACCAACATTCAACAATAACGATCACAGTAAGGTAGCTTTGTGGCCAGACATCCCCTCTTCAATGTTGCCAACAATCAAAGAAGTAAATGCACGAATACAGTCATTCTACAATGATGATCACGGTAAGATATCAATTGCATATATACTATTATGAAATACAAAAATTATATGTATGCATACATGTATGTGTGTTAACACTTAAAAAGTACTACACAGGTAATGATGATGTCATATGTGAGCAAGACGCAACCATCAAAGTGGTAGATGCACCAACACAATTATTTTACAACGAGGATCACGGTAATGATAAAGTCATATTTGAAGAAGACACGAACGAGTATGAATACATGTTCTCTGGCCAAGGTATGCTCAATACAATTAAAATATATTTGCATCATTATTTTAACCCTTTACTAAATTTTCATGTTACAAATCAATGCAGAATGGGAAAGAGAAATGGAAATCAAAATCACAGAAGATGATGAAGTTCATAACCCTGACCCGTATGATTTCGTCTATAGCAACATACCAAAGAACACACACGTGCTCAAAACGGTGCCAAATTGCAGCTTCTGCCATGCAACAAAATTCAAGTATGAAACTAAGGGGTTATGCTACAGAAAAGGACGGATAAGACTAGCCAATCCAGATACACCACCAGAACTCAGGAGACTTTGGACAAGCAACGAATCAGATGCAAGACATTTTCGGAACAATATAAGATTTTTCAATGGACACTTCTCATTCACTACTCTATACTGCAACCTTGACAAAGAAACAACTGACATGCGAACAGCTAGTATTTATACGTTTCGAGCACATGGTCAGATCTATCATAATATACACTCATTTGGTAACAGTCGCTCAGATCCAAAGCATCTGGAGTTATACTTCTACGATGATGATCCAAGCTTGGAGCATCGTTACCGCCGTTGCCGCGAGGAAATGTACGAGCAAGACAAGCAGGTGATTCGAATAATAATCGACATTCTACACGATAATCCATACTCTCAACAGTTCAGGAGTTTGGGACAAGCCCAGAACCTTGAGGACTACAGACTCATATTGAACCTTGACCAAAGATTGGACCAAAGAACTTACAATGAACCAATCAATTCGGAGGTAGCTGCAGTGTGGATTGAAGGAAATGAAAGAAGAGATACTTATGACAAGAATGTAATACTACATGGGAACAACAACGAAATAGAGCACATTCGATCATATTACGGGTGCTATGATCCATTGTCGTATCCTTTGTTGTTTCCAAGAGCTGAACTGGGTTGGCATAGGAAAATCCCAAAGAGGGATACATGAGAGGAAGATGTCAGTGCTGATAATATCAATAATGATGATGAACCAGGTAAAATTTCGTATATTATTCTATTCAAAATTATTTTCATATATGGTACACTCCTACATATCCAGCAAATTTTTCATGTTCTAATATTTTCACAGATTCAGTCAATGGCTTGTGGGTAACCATGAGAGAATACTACTGCTATAAAGTCCATACACGACCAAACATATTCAACCCAATATTGCACGGCGGATGACTTTTCCAGCAATTTGCTGTAGATACATACATCAAGATTGAAAGCTCCAGACTGGATTACGTGTGGCATCATCAAAAGGAAATAAGAGCAGATCTATACCAAGGCCTTCTGGGCAGCATTCAAGCTGGAGAAGAAAAGGGAAATGCAGTCGAAAAACGAAGAGTACTTGCATCATCATTTATTGGAGGGCCACGAGATAGACTTCGCCGATATCTAGATGCCATGGCTTTAGTTAGAAAATATGGAAAGCCAGACATATTCCTCACAATGACCTGCAACCCCAGTTGGGAAGAGATAACATGTGAACTACAGTTTGGACAAACGCCACAAGATCGCCCGGATATTGTAGTTCGTGTTTTCAGGGCGAAGCTAGAAGAAATGAAGAAGCAACTATTTAAGAAGAACATTCTTGGAAAGGTCCAGGCATATACATATGTCATAGAGTTCCAAAAGAGGGGACTACCCCATGCTCACTTTTTACTGATCATGACCGGAAAATATAAGTACACATGTCCAGAACGGTATGACAGAATCATCTCTGCTGAGCTCCCTAGCAAGCACAAATACCCAGAGTTATACAAAATGGTAATCAAACATATGATGCATGGTCCTTGTGGTGCATTGAATAAACTATGTCCATGCACAAAGAATCGTCCGTCATGCAAGAACAATTATCCAAGGCCATTTAATGAAACTACAATTCAAGGCAAGGACTCCTACCCAATATATAGGAGACGCAATGACGGTCGGACTGAAACGGTCAGGAATTGCAAACTAGATAATAGGTGGGTGGTTCCTTACAACCCCTATCTGTTAAGGATGTTCAACTGCCACATAAATGTTGAGATATGCTCAAGCATTAAAGCTGTTAAGTACCTGTTCAAGTACATCTACAAGGGTCATGACCGAGCATCTGTATCTGTAACTGACAACGTAGACGAAGCCGAAATCGACGAGATTCAACAATACAGACACGCACGTTGGGTGACACCACCAGAAGCACTATGGAGAATATATGGCTTTGAACTAAGCAAAATGCACCCACCGGTCTTGCAACTGCAGCTACATCTCCCAAATATGCACATGGTTTCATACCATGGCAAAGAAAAAATAAGGAATGTTATCAACCATGAAGGAACAGAAATATCAATGTTGACAGCGTACTTTCAAGCAAACATCTTACATGAGAAAGCACGAGGTATACTATACAGAGACTTTCCAGAATATTATACTTGGCAAACACAAGGGAAGTTCTGGCAAGAGAGGAAACGAGCCGCTTTGTTCCAGGTTGGCAGGATCGTCTCAGCACATCCGGCTGAAGGAGAACGATACTATCTTCGAGTTCTCCTAAACCACGTGACAGGCGTGATGAGCTATGAAGACCTACGAACAGTCGATGGACAGCTAATGCCAACCTTCCGTGAAGCTGCAGAAAAACAAGGGCTCATTGAGGCAGACAACACATTGGATGACTGCATGACAGAAGCAAAGTTGTTTCGAATGCCATCGTCGTTACGAAGGCTATTCGCGACAATCCTGGTGTTTTGCGAGCCAAGCAACGTCTGTAGCCTCTGGAACAAACACCTAGAGTCAATGTCAGAAGACTACAATAGAAATTGCAAATGCAAGCACATGGTTGAACAGATGGTGCTGAGAAATATCAGGGACATGTTGCACTCAATGGGAAAAGACATAAAATCATTTCCTCTTCCAGAGATTGACAAACAACATGAGACGACAGACGACATACCTAGGGAAATCATCGAGGAGACCTCGATTGAGGTGGACCCCGAGGACGCATCTTTACATAAAAACCTAAACAATGAGCAGAGGAAGGCCTACGATGAAATTCTACACACAATTGACCGCCAAAGAGGAGGCATATTCTTTGTCGATGGACCAGGAGGCTTAGGAAAAACTTTTCTTTACAGGGCGCTCTTGGCCACAATACGGGGACAAGGAAAGATTGCTGTGGCGACAACCACTTCTGGTGTTGCTGCTTCCATAATGCCCGGAGGGAGGACGGCACACTCGAGGTTCAAGATTCCACTGAAAATAGACGATGGGGCTATTTGTGGATTCACTAAACAAAGTGGGACAACCAAGCTACTCCAAGCAGCATCACTAATAATCTGGGACGAAGCATCTATGACTAAGAGGCAGATAGTGGAGGCGCTAGACAAAAGCATGCGGGACATAATGGACAGACCAGATCTTCCATTCGGTTGAAAAACAGTCGTATTTGGAGGAGATTTTAGGCAAGTCCTCCCTGTTGTCCGGAAGGGAACAAGAGCCCAAATAGTAGACACATCACTACGCAGGTCCGAGCTCTGGAATTCCATGCGTCAATTGAAGCTTGTGCACAACATGAGGGCTCAGAACGACAAGTGGTTTGCAGAATACCTACTACGCATTGGTAACGGAACCGAGGAGACAAATGATGATGGTGAAATACTCCTACCTGCAAGGATATGAGTGCCAAATAAGACAGATAATAATGGCCTGGATAGACTCATTGACAGTATCTACGGAACAGGGAACACTTCCCTAAAAGATCCAAAATACATCACGTCAAGAGCAATTTTGTCCACAAGGAATTCGGTAGACAGAATCAACTTAAAAATGATTGATCGCTTCAAAGGAGAGGAGATGGTGTACCACAGCTTCGATTCTGTAGAAAACGACCCTCATAACTACTATCCACCAGAGTTCCTAAACACCCTCACCCCAAATGGACTACCTCCACATATGTTAAAGCTCAAAATAAACTGTCCAATCATACTACTCAGGAACATCGACCCCGCTAATGGACTCTGCAACCGCACAAGGTTGGTCGTATGTGGATTCCAAAAAAATACAATTGATGCAGAGATAGTAGTAGGGCAGCACTCTGGAATGCGAGTTTTCTTGCCTCGGATACCATTATGCCCATCTGACGATGACATGTTCCCGTTCAATTTCAAGAGGAAACAGTTTCCAGTGAGACTCAGTTTTGCAATGACAATAAACAAATCACAAGGTCAGACAAATACCAAATGTCGGCGTCTACCTGCCTGAACCGGTTTTCTCACATGGTCAACTATATGTTGCGCTTTCTAGAGCGACTGCGACATTAAACATAAAGTTATTAACGGGAGCACATGATGAGGACAAGGGGAAGAATAAGAAGATCAGTACAGGAGACACAAACACAAAGGAGGACAAAAGGAAAAAGAATAAGAAGATTCGTACAGACGAGACATACACAAAGAATATTGTCTACACAGAAGTCCTCACCAAATAGGTAATGTAACCTTTGAATTTTTTGTTCCAGATTCCAGTTGGTATTTCGTAGGTTTATTTACGACCAAGTTACGCATTTAAATTTCATATTACATTGCTAATTTTCTAACCATAAATTCATTACTTGGATTCTACAGAACAATTCAACTATCAACTTCGGAGTTAGAATTCATAACTACTTGGTCGTCTTTAAGGAGCATGTCTTCATGTCCTCAACCACAAAGTCATTCATGAATATATTTTTATCATGTGTGCAATAAATCATTCAGGGTTATTTGAAACTTTGAACACTTTTGTGATCTCCATTATGTGTATACAAGCTACATATGCAATTTACAGAAAAATCTATAGGCAAGGGGAAACTGAGACTTACCAGCCAAAATAGGAACATATTTCACGCCTTGGAGTTGCTGCTGCTGCATTGAATTTTCTGAATATCGCTTTCTCTAGCTCAACGAAGAAACCTGAAATATATCTGACCCATTTTGAAAAATACATATCAATTTATAAGCTATATAGATAAACAAAACAAGAAGACAAGCAGATGAACTGAATACGTGCTACCATGTGTGCCATACACATTGTTTACTAACTAATCAAAATATGTAAAAAAATACTAACTAACAAAGCATATCTGAATCTGCTAACTACCACTACAGCAACAACTAACCACAACTAGAGGGAGGAGAGGTTGATAGGTTGAACGCGAAGTCAAGGGCACCAGCCAGCGCCTGCTCGAGCAGCGGCTGCTCACCCACCAACCACCAGGGTTGGAGCCTGCGGGAGGAGGGGTGGGAGGGAACAGGAAGGAAGAGGGAGCCGCGCAAGGTCCCATTGATACGGCGGCGCGGGCGAACGACACCACAGTGCGACCGCCGGAAGTGCTCTTCTTAATGACCTCGTCCTCCGACAACGACGAGGAGACA